>NC_090255.1:19906821-19939321 GCF_037325665.1 Littorina saxatilis | reverse complement strand
AACCAGTCTAGGAGAAGGAAAACTCCGAAATAGAACCACGGGCAGACCAAGCTCAACAGCCCAGGAAGGCAATTGGTCTAAGGGAGGGACCCCTGATCAACGTCCATGGCCGAAGCCGGAGATGCGGGACCCCCTGGGTGCCAAAAAGCGCTGCATCACGCAAATCACAAAATGATGGAGACATCATCTCCATCTAGTGAACGACGACGAAGAAGAAGAAGTATACGTTAAGAGGACGCTGAAGCACGCTGGCATACGTCGTAGTACGCTGAGCACGCAGCAAAGTTTTGTGCATGCACAAAAATTCTCGACGTATGGTCAGCGTACTACGACGTATGCCAGCGTGCTTCAGCGTCCTCTTAACGTATACAAAACGTACCCATAACGTATTCGACGTACGCCAGCGTACTTATTCAAATGTCCCATACGTCGGCATACGCAGGCTTTAAAACGGTCGTGTGACAGGGCCATAGAGACATTTCATCCTTGGTTTATTGATCAGGTCCCTTCAACCTGTTTGGCTATTTTGGACCGAGAAAAAGAAAGGGGTGTGAACAATCGCACAGGGGGAAAAGCGAATGAACAATCGGATAAGTTTGCAGAATAGAAGAATAAGAAAACAAAGGAGCTAAACAGAGAACAACGCGCCAATAGACACAGGACAAAGAATGTTGCTTCTTCCACAACTTGTGCGTATTATCTTTCTGTATGCTCAAGATTTTGCATGATGTGTTAGTTGGCTTATCAGCTGATTGTGTTTGTGATGATTTCAGAAAGAGCTGATACGAGAAGTGGAGATGGGTCCTTTCAAACACACACTGGACGACGGTCTCGACATCAGAAAAGTGAGTTGAACCACCGTGATTTTATTCTGGTGTCTCGGTACCCGGGTCAGGTGACACAGCAAAATCATTGATAATTACATGCAGGATGCAAAGAAGGGGTAGATCACGTCTTCATTTTAATGCTTCTTATTCTGTCGGTTGCTAGGAGACTAGTTCTGCATAATAACTCTCACGTCCTGTTGTTCACCTCAACATAGTAGCGAAGTAAGACGACGAGTAGAAACCAAGAGGAAAGAAACCAAGTCCAAAAGACTAAGTAACCACGGCTGAAAACAGCCAGAGCGTACGAAAAAGCGACCACCTTGACTGAGCGCTGAGTTTGGAATGAATACAAAGGGCGGCGTATGCGCACGCATTTGGAAGACAGACTCAGTATTGGTCTGGCTTCGATACCAGTATGGGTATTGGTCACTCTTTTTTTAGAGTTGTCTCCCTTGTTACCAAGGGGACGCGTACAGCGTTACCAGCACTGAACTAGGGTTAATTGCTATATGTGAGTTGGGTAAGTATATTAATCAAATGAAAATGTATTACTAAAATTTTTGAATGCTTACTTCCCTTTATTAGAAGATAGTGTCATTGGCTCTGTGCCTTGCCTGGGTATAATTGACAAGGACTGCTTGTTGTGTGTTCCAGGCAGCATTTGAGTGCATGTACACCCTGCTGGACTCGTGTCTAGACCGACTGGACATCTTCGAGTTCCTGCAGCACGTGGAGGATGGTCTCAAGGACCACTACGACATCAAGATGCTGACCTACCTCATGCTGGTCAGACTGTCCAACCTCTGTCCTAACGCCGTCTTACAGCGTGAGTGTGTGTGTGAAGAGAGGGGGTGGATAAGTGGCCTGAAGGACCACTGTGGGATCAGTTTCCACACGGTCACTGACCAGTGTTAGTTAACATGCTGCAGCGTGTGTTGTTTTTTCCCCTTGTGAAAGTATTTGACATAGTTTCGCTGATACACAATGACCCAGCCATGTCTAGTAAACCAACTCCATGACTACTTGACGCTTACCTCCAGCTCAGGTGCCTTGGTGGCTGGGAGCTTGAGAACAATAACCATCGCTCTCTTGTGGCAGCCCTTTTCCCTCTTTTTTTTAAATTTTATTTTTGTATCATCTTAAGTCGGGGTAACAACCTGGTAACATGCCCCTAACATTTCACGGTTAGGGCGTTAAAAAATCCATTGATCATCAATTGACACAGTTATTTACCTTCTTAGTAGCTGGGAGTTTACTCTCAAGCGCTGAAAAGTGTCAATAAAGATGCTCAAATGTGTGTTGTGTTTCCCTGCAGGACTGGACCGGCTGGTGGAGCCGCTGAGAGCCACATGTACGACCAAGGTCAAGGCGCACTCCGTCAAGCAGGAGTTTGAGAAACAGGACGAGCTCAAACGCTCCGCTCTGCGTGCCGTCGCCGCTCTTATCAACGTGCCTGACGCAGGTAAGGAACATCACAGCTGTGGGGCTTGAAATCAGGCTCGGATCTGCGAATTTCAGAGAAAACCTGATAGGTTTTCCGAGGAAGAAAAATGATCTCCACGGGAATAAAAAAAATCCTGTCCCCCCCAACTTTAAAAAAAAAAAAAAAGGCCTTGGATAAAAGAATCACTTTATATAGACTTAGTACACAAGTCCTGATCAAAAATGCCTTGGAGAAAAGGATCACTTTATATAGACTTAGTACACAAGTCCTGATCAAAAAGGCCTTGGATAAAAGGATCACTTTATATAGACTTAGTACACAAGTCCTGATCAAAAAGGCCTTGGATAAAAGGATCACTTTGTATAGACTTAGTACACAAGTCCTGATCAATGTGCTATATTTTTGTGATTGTGACATTGCCAAAAATACGGTAATTCCGATTTTTTTCAGCAAGTTTCCACATTTTTAGCATTTACTCACTTTGAAAACCATCACTTTATTATTGCAAAAATGAGGATGACATTGACAAATAAACATCATACAGCGATTCTAGGGTGTTCAAAGTACAAAAAAATGCTGAGAACCCAAAACACGTCATAGAACGATTTGGGACCAAAATTCCTCGCCACCTGTTGTTCATGTTCTTGCTGTTTGTTGCGCCTGTTTCCTCAAAGCTAACTTTCTGAGCTAAAGTCTGTCATGTAAATGACCCTTCTCTACTCCCTTGGTTTCAGACAAGAGCCCCCAGATGAACGACTTCTTGCAGCAGATCAAGGGGACGCCCGAGCTGAACGCCATGTTCGACAACATTCAGAAAGACGCTCTCACCTCCACAGAGATCATTTCCATGGATACCAGTTGAAGTCTCTCTCTGTGTGGCAGCTTGGCAACTGTCCTTAAAGTAGCCCTGCTCGGAAACGCGCGGTTGTCATGGTGATGCTCCATAGAGACAAACAAAGAGGAACTCTGGAGATTAGAAGGTCGTGTGGAGGTGAAGGTTAAACTCCCCGTGGTGCAGTGACTTCCCTTGGTGTTTGATAGCGGAAAATAATCTGTGAGGATTTTCGGAACTCACTTGTCGATTGGTCATTTGACAGATGCTTGATTGTCTATGATTGATCATTTGACAGATGCTTGATTGTCTATGATTGATCATTTGACAGATGTTTGTATAACTGTTGAGTGAATCTTTTGAAGAACTACCCAGCCTGTGAGATTGAAATAACTTTGTTGCGCTGTGTGAATGCGTGTGATTGATGTTTGCATTAAGCAGAAGCACTAGGGTTGGGTGGAAGAGAGTGAGAGAAGTGTGGGAAGGGGTGGGTGGAAGAGAGTGAGAGAAGTGTGGGAAGGGGTGGGTGGAAGAGAGCGTGTTAATGAAAGACAAACAATGAAAGTTGTAAAACAGGTGAACTTGCTCTCTTGTTCTTTTTTGCTGCTGCACTGACATTGTACCATTTTCATGAAACTAATATTTTGACACTGTACAGTGTCAACTGTACCGCAATGTTAAGATTGTGATGTCTTCAGAATGTAAGATGCCTGTTTGAAGCAGGATTTTCAGTCGGATGGGAGAATCAAAGTCGAGATGTGTCCTCGGTGCTGCATGGGTCACATTCACAGTCATTACAACCTTTCGACGGGCGCAATGGCTTGGCGGTAAGACGCCGGCCTCCAAAGCGGAAGGTCGTGGGTTTGAATCCCGGCCGCACCTGATAGGTTAAGCTGGAGATTTTTCCGATCTCCCAGGTCAACTTATGTGCAGACCTGCTTGTGCCTTATCCCCCTTCATGTGTACACGCAAGCATAAACCAAGTGCGCACGGAAAAGATCATGTAATCCATGTCGGAGTTCGGTGGGTTATAGAAACACAAATAAACCCAGCATTCTTCCTCCGAAATCGGCGTGTGGCTGCCTAAATGGCGGGGGAAAAACGGTCATACACGTACAAATCCGTGGGAGTTTCAGCCCACGAACGCAGAAGAAGAAGATTACAACCTTTCTTCTTTCAAACCTCCATTGTAGTTATTTTCAATTTGAAAAACAGACCCATCTATATTGATTTGGAAGTGGCAAGCCTCATCCTGTGTGTGCAAGTCATTGCATTTACTCATTTAGTTCAGGGTTGAGATAAAGTAATCAGATATTTCAATTTTTGCCTTATTTTTGATTTGTGAAACTTTATTTTCTCCTTTTTGACTATTCCATTCTCATACCTACATTTGATGTATGAAGCAGCAACAGGTTCGCTACTCTTGTCAGAAAATATCGGAGTTATCTTACAAGTGACAACATTATTGTTTAAAGCAGTATGATAATGAGTTGGGGCTATAAGTTGAAATCAAGCAAATATGACCTTTATTGCTAAAGATCTCCTGGTTTTGTTTCGGAGTAATTTATCTGAGTAAGTATGTTTTGTTGCGATTGATGTTGGATTCCTGTTATACATTTTCTTTAGTGTGATATCACTGAATTTTGTTTTTATTGTTATTAGGAATAGAAGGGAGAGGTAATCAGTGCTGAAACATGTCAGTGAAGCTGGATGACAAATATATTACAGGCATGTCACAGATTTATTTTCATCAACAAATTTTCCCAAATGGCCATAAGATTTTTGGTGTTTGGCGGAAGTTTTAAGGCCTCACCTTTCCCCAACCCCCCGCGGGTTAGGGGGAAGAATTTACCCGATGCTCCCCAGCATGTCGTAAGAGGCGACTAACGGATTCTGTTTCTCCTTTTACCCTTGTTAAGTGTTTCTTGTATAGAATATAGTCAATGTTTGTAAAGATTTTAGTCAAGCAGTATGTAAGAAATGTTAAGTCCTTTGTACTGGAAACTTGCATTCTCCCAGTAAGGTCATATATTGTACTACGTTGCAAGCCCCTGGAGCAATTATTTGATTAGTGCTTTTGTGAACAAGAAACAATTAACAAGTGGCTCTATCCCATCTCCCCCCCCCCTCCTTTCCCCGTCGCGATATAACCTTCGTGGTTGAAAACGACGTTAAACACCAAATAAAGAAAGAAACACCTTTCCCCAAATGCTATTAAAAAGACCAAAAGAACATTAAGGTTATTGGCAATTTGAAAGAAGTTTTTTTCCACTACCCCTGCCAGAGGACATCCCAGCTCAAATGAAGGTTTCCTCTGAAAATGGAGTATGGCGGGGTAAAAACGATCATACACGTACAAACCCTCGTGTGCAAATTTACACACAAATGAATGTGGGAGTGTTAGCCCAGGAATGCAGAAGAAGAAGAAATAAGTGGTTGACTTTGTATTTTTGTAAAAGAGTGAATAGAATAAAACCAACTATATGTGTCAAACCACACTGGTACACACACTATCTAAATAACTACCATTAGGTATGACTCATTAAGATTTGCTTGAGTGTGTGAGTTGTTCACAGAATGCCTGAGTGACTGATTGATTTGGTTCCCTGTGTTTAGCATTGTGCTTAATTAATTAATTAATTGTTAATTGCGAGTTAGTATCCGTCGAGCTCCTGTCTCTTGCAGCGAAGGAGCCGTGCTGGTATGGAAAGTTTTCTTGGCTTTTTCAACAGAAAGCGGATTATAACTTTGTTTACTACATGTTGGTGTCTCTTGTGGTTTTGACTGGATGTTGCCATGTGTGAAATTGCTGATATTGTATTTTGTATGCAGAGCCACACACACACACACACACACACACACACACACACACACACACACACACACACACACACTTTCTTCCTCTCTCCCTTTTCTCTTTGCATTGCACACACACACACACACACACATATACACACACACACAACCATTTTGCTTGCACATAATCCGGTGAGCAGAGGATATGTATGACCGTAAAATCCCTAGCAATCGCCCACCCCCCCTCCGCACAGATTTCGGCTAAAAGTAGGGGGTGGGCGTTTGCTAGGTATACACCCCTTGGCAAGATAAAGTGTCGTAACATTTACATGAGAAATAAATTGATACAATGGGACAAAAACAAACCACAGACACACACAGACACAGACACAGACACCAATAAATGAAGAAGAAACAAGAACGCTGAGGCGTGATTAACCATTCAGTCCAGTCAAGCGATTTAACACTAAAATACGCCCGTGTTCCTTTTACACACACACGCGCACACACACACACACACACACACGCACACACTAAAGCTGTCCTTTTTGATCTTTGGATATCACAGAGAAGTACAGGCAAGATTAAAGGCTGACATAGTTGTTAACTTGACTTGTACAGACAAACAAAGGACAGACTCGAGGCTTCTAGTTCCGACATCTTTACTCTCGAAGACGACAAGGGAAACAACTCATGATAGAGGAGGAGCTAGCTGCAGCGTAGCCTCCCATGTGTATATGCAAAACACAAGTCTAAAACCTGGATACGGAAATGGACCTCAGTCCATCAACATCCCCTTCACTTTCAACAAGTTACTTTGGTAATAAAACAAAATACAATGAAGAATAAAACAATGAACGTTAAAAACTCAATCAGTATGCACTTGCTAAAAACCTACTGTACTTTTAACAACGAAGCAAGATTCAAACTTGTAAATAACAATACGTAAACAAACGTCTGGCAAAACGCAATGCTCAAAGTAAAATTAGAACTGTTTGCATACTTATGCAAATTCACCTCACTATCCCCCTTTCTCATGGTCAATACAGTATGTTGATTTTGCAAAGTAAATCATTAATATTTACTGATTGTGAGATAAAAACTACAACGAAACGGATCAACAAAAACCAAAACAAAACAAAAGGAAAACAGAAGATTAAATAATCATGAACAAAATTAAAAACTTCCATCTAACAGTTTTCTTCCTGCACACAGATCACATCACTCTGATTTGTCCCAGTGTTTATGTCACTCCTTTGTTTTCAATTGTTCTCAATATCTCTGTCTTGTGCACTTGCAACACAGAATTGTTCTCTTTATCAGTTTATGTTGTGTCATAGTCAATCATCCAGGATGGTTTCTTGCGGGCTCTCTGAGGACGCACTGGTATGGTTGACGCTTCTGCAGGAACGTCGACAGGTCTCAGATCCTGGGTAGGTTGTAGTGCTGTTTCTGTGTTGTCAGGGACAGCTACCACTTGGTGTCCTTCATCATTCTGTTGCACTTCAGGTATAGGCTCTGGCTTGATCTTCGTAGGGCGAATGTGTGCTCTGTTTCGTCTGTAAATTGCCCCATTTCGACCCTCAACAATGTAAGATCGATTCGAATGCTCACGTTGCACCGTCCCTTTCTGCCATCTTTGTCCTTCACGATGCTTGTAGTAGACTGGTTGTCCATTTGATAGCAGGGTCAAATCCTTGGCGGCTCTATCGTAGCTCTGCTTTACTGACTGACGCCTTCTCTGTCGCTTCTGCCTCGCCTTCCGTGTCTGCGTCTTGCTTACTGGCTTGTTCGTAGCTGCCGGCAGTCTCGACCTTGTCAGCCGCCCAAACATCAATTGAGTAGGACTCAGCTCCGTGTCCTGCTGTGGGGTGTTGCGCAGCTCCAAAAGCGCATCGTAGACGTTTGTATTGTCCTGAAGGCATTTCATCATCATGTGTTTGATCGTCTTCACTGCCGCTTCTGCTTTGCCGTTTGCTTTAGGGTATAGAGGCGACGACATTGTATGAGTAATGCCCCAACGACTAGCAAAAGACTGAAATTCTGCAGCAGTAAACTGGGGACCACCGTCAGATATCAGTTCAGCTGGAATACCGTAACGTGCAAACAAAACTCTCAGTTTCACGATCACATCACTCGCAGTGGTACCTTTCAGCTGATCCACTTCGATGAAAGAAGTGAAATAGTCCACTGTCACCAGATATTGACGTCCATCGAGATCAAAGAGGTCTATCCCGATCTTCATCCATGGTGCATTCCCGTCACTGTGCTGTGTCAGCGTCTCTTTTTGGTTCTCTGGCTTCATCTGCTGGCATGGTTCACAGTGATCTGCCACGTCTTTGATGTCCTTGGCCATGGCTGGCCAATACAGTAGTTCCCGGGCCCGCCTCAGCATGCTGTCATATCCCAAATGAGCTGCGTGTAATCTCCTCTTCATTTCTCCTCTCATGGCTCTGGGAATCAGGACTCTCTCTCCTTTCAGAAGAATACCATGCTGTTCTCCGAGGGTGTCACGGATGTCAAAATACAGTCTGATTGGCTCAGGAACATCTTCTTTCCTCTCAGGCCATCCGTTTCTGATGACATGTAGCAGTGTCTGAAGATCTGGGTCATTCTGCGTCGCTTCTCTCACCTCTTCCCTTGTTCTGTCAGGCATGTCCATTAGCGAGTTGATGGCAAAAACTCGCACATCCGTTCCAGGGTCAGGAAGGTACGCCCTGCTCAGTGTATCAGCAATAAAGAGCTGACTTCCAGGTACGTAGTTGAAGGCAATGTCGTATCGATGGAGTCTCATCATGAGAGCTTGTATCCTCCGCGAAGCTTGACTCAGCGGCTTTCTGAGGATGGCTGCTAGCGGTTTGTGGTCATTCTGGACACGAACTTTGCGACCGAAGGTATACTGGTCAAACCGCTCCAAGCCAAACACTAAAGAGAGTGTCTCCTTTTCAATCTGGGCCCAGTTCTTCTCAGCCGGACTCAGAGCTCTTGAAGCGTACTCCAGGGGCCTGCCGTCTTGCAGAATTGCTGCCCCAAGGCCATCTTTACTGCTGTCAACTTGAATCACGAGTTCCTTTTCTGGATCAAAAAATGCCAGCACTGGTGTGTTTGTCATTTTCTTCTTCACGGTCTCGAACGCTTGGTCACATTCTTGCGTCCACGCCCACTGACAGTCTTTCTTTGTCAGTGCTCTTATTGGTCCCAGGTCACTGGCCAGGTCGGGCATGAATCGTGACAGGTACTGAACCATACCACACAGCCTCCGGACTCCATGCACGTCGGTTGGGGGTGGCATGTTGAGGATTGCAGATACCTTCGCTGGATCTGGTTGGATACCTGTTGACGAAATACGGTGACCCATGAACGTGATTTCGTCTTTCCGGATGTCAGCCTTCTTGTCATTCAGCTTGATGTGTCTCTCAGCACACCTCTTTTGCAGATCGTTAAGATTCTTGTCATGGTCCTCTACAGCTTCACTCTTGTCGTCGCCACGACCCACGACGACGATGTCATCGGCTACGCAGACAACTCCATCGAGTCCATCCAAAGCCTCAGTGAGTCGCTTTTGGAAAATCTCGCTGCTCACCGAGAGGCCAAACGGCAGTCTGGACCATCGGTACCTGCCAAAAGGTGTGATCATGGTCGTCAACAGACTCGACGGCTCGTCCAGACGCACATGCCAAAATGCCTCCTTCACATCAAGTCTTGTGAACACTTTTGCGTTCTGCAGGCTGGGCAGGACATCGTCAAGCGTTGGGAGTTTGAAGTGCTCTCTCATGAGCGCAGCGTTCAAGGGCTGGGGGTCAATGCAGATACGAAGAGAGCCATCGCTGTCTTTACGAGTAACTGCCATTTGACTGACCCAGGCAGTAGGTTCCTCGACGCGCAGCAGCACCCCTCGTTCGACAAGCTTGTTTATTTGCTGGTGAACTTCTTCTTGCAATGCCAATGGAATTCGGCGGCATGGCAGGACTTTTGGTTTTGCTTGTGGGTCGACTCGCAGTGATGCTTCTCCCAGGTCACCTAACGTGTCTGCTGTAACACTGGCAATGAATGCACCACGGTTGACTGTTATCAGTCCCAGTTCCTGTATGGTCGACACACCTAACAAACAGCTGAAACTGTTCTCCACCACAGTGAAACGCACACTGGCTGAGACACCTGTCTTGGGATTCACAATGTCCAACACAGCCTCACCCAAAGGCTGCACAACAGTACCGTTCCACATTGTAAGACTGTGTTTCACTGGTGATACTTGCGTCTTTTTCACATATCTTGCACAAATAGTGTTCACATCTGCTGCGCTGTCCAGCTGGAAACGAACTTCGCAGTCGTTGATACGCATCAAGGCTGTCACTCTCTGTTTGTTCTTTGATGTAACAGCAGCCAGATACTGCTGGTCTCTTTCTTCGTTCTCTGTAGACCCGTTTGCTTCAATGGCGTTGACGCTGCGGCATTTTATACTGAAATGGTTTCGCCTTGAACACTTGCTGCAGACTTTTCCCCATGCTGGGCAACTTGTTTTCTTCCTCTCATGTGATCGACCACAAAAATTGCAGTCCTGCACAAACGCTCTGCTATCTCTGTCATCCCCCCCTCTTTTTCTCTGTGAGTCAGTGTTTGATTCGTTTGGAAGATTGTCTTTGTCCTTTGTCACTTTGTCTACATGTGCAGAGGCTTCTGACATCTCTTTTGTTTGCTTTGCTGTCAGTTCAAATACCCGACAAATGTCAACAGCTTTCTGTAGATCTAGCTGTCTTTCTCGAAGAAGTAGCTCTTGCACTTTGCCGGTGACTGAGAACACAATCTTGTCCCTTATCATCCTGTCTCTCATTGCACCGAAATTGCACAATTTTGCCCTGGTGCGCAGGTCTGTGAGGAACGCATCGAAAGGTGCTCTGTATGAGACATTCCAAAATCGGTGGGTTTCAATGACCTCACTCGTTTGAGGGCTACAGAACTCATGTAGCTTGCCTAACACTTTGATGGGGTCCTCCTTGTCGTCATTTTCATCAAATACAAAATGTTCAAACACTTCTTGAACCTGGGGACCAGCGCAGTGTAGAATAATGGCAGTCTGTGTCTTTTTCGGCTTTTCCGACGCACCGGAAGCTCTCATGTAAAAATCCATCTGCCGCCGCCACGTGCGAAATGATTCTGCCAGATTATCGTCGGACAGATCAAGAGAGGGGGGCTGTCGAAAAGGACTCACCGCTTCGGCCATCTTCTCGTAGTTCGTGGGTTGCTCTTGTCTTTACACTTCAGGTGTTATTTACGCTGCCACCATGTTAACTTGACTTGTACAGACAAACAAAGGACAGACTCGAGGCTTCTAGTTCCGACATCTTTACTCTCGAAGACGACAAGGGAAACAACTCATGATAGAGGAGGAGCTAGCTGCAGCGTAGCCTCCCATGTGTATATGCAAAACACAAGTCTAAAACCTGGATACGGAAATGGACCTCAGTCCATCAACAATAGTCCTATTTAATTAGTTTAAATACTTCCAGGGCTTTTCCCATCGTTGCGGAGATGTATAAATTAAGCTTCCTGCAAAGTTTTAGGTTTGAAGTCCTTACCAATTACGAGAAATAATTAATTCTTTATTGCATTGTTTAGTAACAGTTCTGCAGGATTTGGGCTATTTTTAGACCGTTGACGTCACTTCGTGACGTTTTGTAAACCAAAGATGGCGTTTGAGACTGTTCTGTTTACATTCGACACTATCAACACCACTTTACAATAATAAAATAATTTTGTCTGTGTTCGAAAGCTACAACCAATCGTTATTATATCCCCTTAGGTACAGTTTTATAACATTATTGGCTCATGTAAACAATATGAATTAATTAATGAACGCTACGAATATGGCATCCTTTAAATGGATCGTGAGCTTTTCTGGTGACAGCCGTCTGACATATGAAAGCAGTAAGCATCCATTAGAAAAACTTTTTGATTGCAAAAGTAATATATTCTACAAACAACTCTGCTCATTTGCAAACTTTATGTCCTGACATTGTAGCCTGTAACTTCAAAAGCACAGATATGGGCCATTCTTTCAACACACACACAAAACAAAACAATTAAAACGCACAAAAAGCCTCCAAATGATATGTCTGACTGGCTGTTTCAATGTCGATATCTTTGAGGCAGCAGATGTTTCCGCCACAAAGTGAAACTGATTAGGAAGAATACTTACTTCCTTTGATGAAAAGAGATCGTGGATTGTTCAGCAAACACACACACACACACACACACACACACGCGCGCGCGCGAGCACACACGCACTGCCACACACACACTGGCACACACACACACACACACACACACACACACACACACACGTCATGTATCAAACCGAGTGTTAACCAGACGGAAAAGTCACTCCAATAAATGAAGAAGCAACAAGAACGCTGAGGCGTGGATTAACCATTCAGTCATGCGATTGCACGCTAAAAGATAACAGATATCAATTATTTTCGTAAATAAGCGTGATCTTCCGAGCGATGGTGATGATTTTGGGTTTGTGATATAGACACATTTCAAATCAATGTTGGTTTCTTTTGGCGGGACTGTATATATTTTGTAAATAAAAAAAACCCCACTATAACAATAGAATCAGGTACCTTTTTCTATTAAAAAAACCAAACAACCGGGGTGGGCGTTTGCTAGGTAGTGACCCCTCTGCACAACTTTTGGTCAAAAGTGGGGGGTGGGCGTTTGCTATATACTGGGCGTTTGCTAGGGATTTTACGGTATAACCACTGGCACTGACACCAACACATTATTCATACATATGTGCCATTTAATGAAGAACAGTTTTATAACTGTTGCATAAACACACACACACACCGCGCACGCACGCACACACACACACACACACATACACACACACACACACACTTTCTCCCCCTCTCTCATATATGAATGTCCAAATTCATCCTTTTCTGTGTCTACCTCTCCATTTCTTTCAGTATCACACAGGCAGATCCATATCTACAAACCTAACCGATTTCAATTCATTGCTCTCCCACCCTCTCTCTCTACGACCTTTCCATATTTAAAAGTTTATAACATTAGTGTTGTATTTCTTTCTCTTTTGTCATGGATACTCTCTCTCTCTCTCTCTCTCTCTCTCTCTCTCTCTCTCTCTCTCTCTCTCTCTCTCTCTCTCTCTCTCTCTCTCAAACTTTGATTGTATTGAAACATGATCATACATAATGCAATGAGGACATTTTTTTTTAAACAAGTAAATAATTCTTTGATATAATATTACATCATTGCTTGATATTCATAATGCATATTGAAATGTCTTTTTACACCCCCGGTATAGGGGTGTGTATAGGTTTCGGTCGATGTGTTTGTTTGTTTGTTTGTTTGTGTTCGCATATAGATCTCAAGAATGAACGGACCGATCGTCACCAAACTTGGTGAACAGGTTCTATACATTCCTGAGACGGTCCTTACAAAAATTGGGACCAGTCAAACACACGGTTAGGGAGTTATTGGTGGATTAAAATTATACAAGGACTTATAGAGGGACATCTTAATGGTCAAAGGGAAATAACCATTCTCACTCAGTCACTGCCACCAACTGAGAAGGTTATTTCCCTTTGACGGGGGTGTTTTTTCTACCTCGGAGGAATTTCTTGTTAATTCTTGGATATATATATGTTAACTAGCAGTCAGGGCCCTGCTTCGCCTGGGTGTTGGCATCGCCCGAATGCATTTGTAAGAGAGTAGACTTGATATGTATCAAAATTGTAGATATTGTTGTTCATTGCTAAATCTGTTATTACCACCAACATCATTTTGTTGTTAAAGAAATAACTTTCACAGGAGTTATCTCCCTTCATTGGGAACAGTCCAGATACTTGAGCAGTCAGGACCCGGCTGCGCCCGGTGTTTCTGATCTCCCCATCAGAGTTACCTCCCTTCAATGTATAACCAAGTAATAGTTACCTCCCTTCGCTTCTAGAACTTGCCAGAACTGTCCGGTCTTTTTATATTTAGTCAAGTTTTGACTAAATATTTTAACGTAGAGGGGGGAATCGAGATGAGGGTCGTGGTGTATGTGTGTGTGTCTGTCTGTCTGTCTGTCTGTCTGTCTGTGTGTGTGTGTAGAGCGATTCAGACTAAACTACTGGACCGATCTTTATGAAATTTGACATGAGAGTTCCTGGATATGAAATCCCCGAACATTTTTTTCATTTTTTCAATAAATGTCTTTGATGACGTCATATCCGGCTTTTCGTGAAAGTTGAGGCGGCACTGTCACGCTCTCATTTTTCAACCAAATTGGTTGCAATTTTGGTCAAGTAATCTTCGACGAAGGCCGGGGTTTGGTATTGCATTTCAGCTTGGTGGCTTAAAAACTAATGAGTGAGTTTGGTCATTAAAAATCTGAAAATTGTAAAAAAAATATTTTTTTTATAAAACGATCCAAATTTACGTACATCTTATTCTTTATCATTTTCTGATTCCAAAAACATATAAATATGTTATATTTGGATTAAAAACAAGCTCTGAAAATTAATGATATAAAAATTATTATCAAAATTAAGTTGTCCAAATCAATTCAAAAACACCTTCATCTTATTCCTTGTCGGTTCCTGATTCCAAAAACATATAGATATGATATGTTTGGATTAAAAACACGCTCAGAAAGTTAAAACGAAGAGAGGTACAGAAAAGCGTGCTATCCTTCTCAGCGCAAGTACTACCCCGCTCTTCTTGTCAATTTCACTGCCTTTGCCGTGCGCGGTGGACTGACGATGCTACGAGTATACGGTCTTGCTGCGTTGCATTGCGTTCCGTTTTATTCTGTGAGTTCGACAGCTACTTGACTAAATGTTGTATTTTCGCCTTACGCGACTTGTTTATATTTAGTCAAGTTTTGACTAAATATTTTAACGTAGAGGGGGGAATCGAGACGAGGGTCGTGGTGTATGTGTGTGTGTCTGTGTGTCTGTCTGTCTGTCTGTGTGTGTGTGTAGAGCGATTCAGACTAAACTACTGGACCGATCTTTATGAAATTTGACATGAGAGTTCCTGGGTATGAAATCCCCGAACATTTTTTTCATTTTTTTGGATAAATGTCTTTGATGACGTCATATCCGGCTTTTCGTGAAAGTTGAGGCGGCACTGTCACGCTCTCATTTTTCAACCAAATTGGTTGAAATTTTGGTCAAGTAATCTTCGACGAAGCCCGGACTTCGGTATTGCATTTCAGCTTGGTGGCTTAAAATTTAATTAATGACTTTGGTCATTAAAAATCGAAAAATTGTAAAAAAACCAAAAAATGTATAAAACGATTCAAATTTACGTTCATCTTATTTTCCATCATTTTCTGATTCCAAAAACATATAAATATGTTATATTTGGATTAAAAACAAGCTCTGAAAATTAATGATATAAAAATTATTATCAAAATTAAATTGTCCAAATCAATTTAAAAACACTTTCATCTTATTCCTTGTCGGTTCCTGATTCCAAAAACATATAGATATGATATGTTTGGATTGAAAACACGCTCAGAAAGATAAAACGAAGAGAGGTACAGAAAAGCGTGCTATCCTTCTCAGCGCAACTACTACCCCGCTCTTCTTGTCAATTTCACTGCCTTTGCCGTGAGCGGTGGACTGACGATACTACGAGTACGAGTATACGGTCTTGCTGCGTTGCATTGCGTTCAGTTTCATTCTGCGATAAGAGGAAATTGTTTTTAAATCGATTTCGGAAATTCAATTTTGATCATAATTTTTATATTTTTAATTTTCAGAGCTTGTTTTTCGTCCAACTATAACATCTTTATATGTTTTTGGAATCAGGAAATGATGTAGAATAAGATTAACGTAAATTTGGATCGTTTTATATAAAAAAAAGAGTTTATTACAATTTTCAGATTTAAATGACCAAAGTCATTAATTAATTTTTAAGCCACCAAGCTGAAATGCAATACCAAAGTCCGGCCTTCGTCGAAGATTGCTTTACAAAAATGTCAATCAATTTTATTAAAAATTGAGGGTGTGACAGTGCCGCCTCAACTTTTACAGAAAGCCGGATATGACGTCATCAAAAGTATTTATCGAAAAAAAGAACCGGGGATATCATTCCCAGGAACTCTCATGTCAAATTTCATAAAGATCGGTCAAGTAGTTTGGTCTGAATCGCTCTACACACACACACGCACAGACACACACAGACAAACACACACACAGACACACACACAGACACAGACACACACACACACACACACACACACACACACACACACACACACACACACACACACACACACACAATGATGGATTCAAGTACCCTTATGAACACTTTACTAACTTAAATAGGCACTCGTCAGACAAAATTGTTCAAAAATATGGTAGAAGGTTAATCGACTTATGTTTACATAATAACATGAATATACTGAATGGGAGAGCTCTTGGTGATATAAATGGTCGCTATACGTGTTATACGCCACACGGATGTAGTGTAGTTGACTACTTCATATGTTCACGAGAAATACTCAAAGAGGTAATTTACATGAAAGTACATAACTTACAAATATACTCAGATCACTGTCCATTGGAAATGAAAATTCAAATACCATTTATTGATACAACTATTAACAACAACAAATCAACAGAACGAAACAAATATAACAGTTTTTCCAAAAATGATGAAGAAATCATAACCGAAAAATATCAATGGGATTGTAAATCTGAAGATATTTTCAAAAGATATCTTGACACGCAAGATATGAAAAACAAATTAAAACTCATACATTAGATATTGATAGAATAAAACATAATAATGGAAATATTACTGCAGAAGATGACATAAACTATTTAACAGATGAAGTTACAAAAATGTTAAACAATGCTGCAAATACATGCCTTAAAAAAAGGATCATCAAAAAAAGCAAACACAATCGAAAAAAGAAAAACAAAAGGTGGTTTGACAAAGAATGCTATTTACAGAGAAGAGAATTAAAATCGTTATTAAATGCATTAAATAGACGCCCTTATGATAAAAACTTATGTCAAAAATATTACGCTATACGAAAAAGATATAACTCAAACATGAAGAAAAATAAAAATATTTTAAAGAATAAACTACTAACAAAATTAAATAATGATTTCAACAACGACCCCAATGAACTATGGAAAACATTGAAAGAGTTAAGATCTATGGGAGACGGTAACAATAACACAACATATACAGTAAATCCAATGAAATGGATGAATCATTTAGAAAAATTAATAAGCATGGAAACTAAAGTCACAGAAGAAAGAAAGAAAACAATTGCAGAAGAACTAAGTAAAATGGAAAATGATGATATTATACCTATGTTAGACGATCCAATAACAGAAAAAGAAATAAGACAAGAATGCAAATTACTAAAACCAAAGAAATCGCCAGGTAAAGATAAAATTACTAATGAAATCATAAAGGCTAGTCTAAATCACACTATCAAAATATTAAAAGATATTTTTAATATGATTTTGAAAACCGGAAACTATCCTAAAGAATGGAAAACTGGAATAAGTGTAGCAATATATAAAAAGGGAGACCCAATTATAACCTTAAGTAGCAATTTAAGTAAATTTTTTTGCAAAATAATAAATTCAAGAATGGCACAATACCTTGAAAAAACAACATTTTGATAAAAGAACAAGCAGGATTTTGTAAAGGATACAGAACTAGCGATCAAATATTCATTTTAAAGAAAATAGTAGATGATATTATAAAGGTAAAACATGGAAGACTTTATGCTTGTTTTGTTGATTTCCAAAAGGCGTTTGATAATGTTTGGCATGAAGCCCTGTTATTTAAGTTACGTAAGGTTGGAATCAGAGGAAAATGTTATAAAATAATAGAAAACATGTACAACAATACAACTGTGTGCACACACATGATAAATGGATATTCCCATGACATAACAGTTAAAAAGGGAGTACATCAAGGAAATACCCTCAGTCCAACTTTGTTTAATATATTTATAAATGACATAGTTAAAGATATGCCAGATTTTGATTCACCTTCTATCAAAATTAACTCAAACGATAAAATATCATGTTTATTATATGCCGATGACATGGTTATGTTATCAAAGACAAAGGTGGGCATACAACAAAAATTGGATTATTTAGACATGTATTGTCATAAATGGGGATTAGAAATTAATAAAGATAAAACTCAGATGGTGGTTTTTTGCAAAATAACCCCCAAAATAAAGACAATATTCAAATGCGGTGAAAATATAATCAAAACAACCGACCAATACAAATATTTAGGCATGATATTTAATCAAAATGGTAAACTAACTTTGGCGCAAGAACATTAAAGTAAACAAGGAAATAAAGCAGCATATTCTCTTCGAAAAACATTTAGAAATGAAAATGTGCAAATTGATACAATATTTCATTTATTTGATTCATTGGTTAACCCCATTTTAACATATGGAGCAGAAATTTGGTTCCCTTACATGTTCACGAGCAAAAACGATACCAATGACATTGAAAACTTTTTTGAAAGATGTATTTCGAATGAATGTCTTCACGAATCTGTCCATGTTAAATTTTGTAGATTTATTCTTGGTGTGCACAAAAAAGCCATGTGGATTCCAGTTTTAGCAGAAATAGGAAGATTTCCTTTAGGACTAAACATGTTATCACAAAGCATATCGTATTGGGCACATATTTTGAAAACGGAGAATAAATCACTTATTCATCAAATATATGAAGAAATGTTAAACCAAGCGCCAAAAAATCCGTGGCTAACTTTCATCAAAGAGCTTTTGTACAAAATAGGTTTTAAACATGTATGGCTTAATTAATATACATTTGACATTGGTAAACTACAAAACGCCATACAAGAAAAGTTAAGGATTAACTACATCAAGTTTTGGGAGAAAATTAAATGTGAAGGTCGTCCAAGGCTGAAATTTTATTCCTCTGTAAGCAAGACATACGAAGTTCAGCCATACCTTATAAGCATTACGAATATCAAGCATAGACATTTACTGAGTAAATTAAGGACAAGTACACACTCTTTAAAAATTGAAACTGGAAGACATAATAACATACCAAGAGAAAATCGTTTATGTAATAAATGTAACGTTATTGAAGATGAAATTCACTTCCTAGACGGATGTCAAAAGTTCACTGAACTGCGAAATGATTTTATAAAGGATCTATCAAATATAGATATAAAGTATTCCAACAATAAACCTAGTGAAGTATTTTGCGAAGACAGAATACAAATTCGTCTAGGAAAGTTTATTTCAGATTGTTTTAATTGCTCTTTGTGTCAATAACCAATTAGGTTCCGACAATAAAATATATTCTATTAAAAAAAAAAACTTGACTAAATGTAGAGAGAGAGAGAGAGAGAGAGAGAGAGAGAGAGAGAGAGAGAGAGAGAGAGAGAGAGAGAGAGAGAGAGATTGGAGGCTGAGAGAGAGAAAGAGACATGATAGAAGAGAGAGACTGGGGGCAAAGATAGAGAGAAAGAGAGAGAGGAGAGGGGTCGGAGACTGAGAGTGACAGACAGACAGACAGACAGAAACAGAGACCATGAGAGAAGAGAGAGAGAGGGGGAACGAAAGAGAGAGAGAGAAAGAGAGAGAGAGAGCTTCCAAATATCTCAAATCTTGAACAATGTCTTTTATTTTGGCCTAAAATTGGCACTACTCAAATATCGCTTATGACATGCATTACAACATGAGGTCAATTCTAGCCTTATGCCTCTGAAGAAGGGGAGCGGGCACACTGCAGTTGCATCTGTCATCATCCACGGGTCTCACTCTGTCAAAGTGGTTTCCGTTGGCAATTTGATTGGTTCAGCGACTTTTTTGGCGGGAACTATTTTGCAAGTTTTATTTGCGAAAGATTTCCTCATCCTTCTCTTTGGGGTAAAATAATCGGGCCATATAATCTGATGACGTTTACATTTGTGCGTCAGTTCTCTTTTGACGTCATTGTGGAGAAAAAAACCTCTGTCAAGGCCACAGGAGCTTGTATCCAACCACCGGTCGATAACTATTTACTCCTTATTCCATTTATTTACTTCTTATTCATACAGTCTACTAGTACTACTAATTATTTATTTACTAATAAATAGTAGTAGTAAGGGTAAGCATGCAGCAGTAAATAATAAGCATGCAGGAGTAAATAATTATCGACCGGTGGTTGGATACAAGCTCCTGTGGTCAAGGCCGCAAAATTGGGAGATTTTTTTCCGTTTCAGTTTCGCTTGATCTTAAGCGGTGGTCTTCTGCATTTAGAGACCAGAACGGGGGTCACCTAAAAAGAGGTGTTCCCATATCCGAGGTCACGGTAAGCGAGGTTTTCTTAGTCATACAAAGAAGACTTTAGGTCGGGACCAACACCCTGATTGATGTTATCAGAGGTGTGACCTTAAACGGTAGTGACGTTAACCGGGGAGTACTGTATAATAAACACCCTTTTTCTTCCAAAATGCAGCTTATGAGAAGTCCCACAAAGGGAAATAACTCTGCCTGCCAAACAAAATTCTAGGTCAAGACTCATTGTTCATTTGTTAATTCAAACACATTAATCTTTTAATCATTATGTCGATGTTTAATTTTTTGGCAATTTTTTATAATTAGATCCGTTTTTTCAACCGATCCTTAACTTTTTTGGAAGAGTGTATATAGATTATGTAAATTGTATTTTAGTTAACTTGACTTCTATTTCTTCTTGTTATTAATCAAGTTACCCTCAATGGGCGAGGGCCGGATGAAAAAAAGCATGTTTACATTGCTTATTCTGTTATCCTCGAAAATAAAGTTCAATTCAATTCAATTCAATTCTCCCTCTCTCCTCCCGTCCTACCAGAGAGACATATCCTCAAAGTCGGGACAACTTTTTCAAGGTGGGGCTGGAACGTTCCCCGATCTGAGACTGATGCTTCACTGGTGACTCCAACTCCCTGTAATACAACAACGACTGTTTGAAGCTTCCGTCCGGCATCCGAGCGCTCATGGGAAGGAACCCAACCCTCTGGAACCCGGCTCGGTCCATGATTTTGCAAATGGCGATGTTGTCTTTGAAGGTATCGCTGTAGATGCTGATGTAGCCGAGCCAGGCGGAGATTTGCATCATCATCTGCGAGCAGAACTCACCGATGCCTTTCGTGCGTTCCTCGCGCTTGACCACGAGATAGCCGTCTGCCACGGTGCCTTGCCCGCGGTAAAACTTGCTCTTCACAATGACGAAAGCGGCGATGGGATTCCCCGTGGTGGAGCCCTGCGCGCAGATTTTGAACATTTTACCGTTCCCCGACTGCATTTCTTTCAGGAAGTATTTCTCCGTGGGGAATTCATCGACGCCGTAACCTTCACCGCGTAACGCCGCCTCTTGGACCAGGTTGAAGACTTCGCTGACCTGGTAGTCTGTCACCATGGAGACAGTCACGTGACAGCCGTTGGGAAGCGTGGCGTGGAGAGGTAGGAACATGGCGGAAGTGGTGGTGGTGGTGGTTGTCAATGTTGTTGGTGGTGATGTGGATCTTGGCGACGTGGTTGCTGCTGTCTCTGACGCTGGTGGTGGTGGTGTCGCTGTTGTCTGCCGGCTTCTCACCATCATTCACCTGCACCGGATGCGCCGAAGTAGTCCGTCTGGAACACGCAGTTGGAATCGGTAAAAGCCCCTTTCACAGTGCCGTAAACAAAACTGCGGATAGCTGTGGACGGCACTGACTCTGACTGACTCGGTTTGATATGCACGAGGAAAACGAGGAATGACTGTCCTTTTTATATTTAGTCAAGTTTTGACTAAATATTTTAACATCGAGGGGGAATCGAAACGAGGGTCGTGGTGTATGTGCGTGTGTGTGTGTGTCTGTGTGTGTGTGTGTGTAGAGCGATTCAGACTAAACTACTGGACCGATCTTTATGAAATTTGACATGAGAGTTCCTGGGTATGAAATCCCCGAACGTTTTTTCATTTTTTTGATAAATGTCTTTGATGACGTCATATCCGGCTTTTCGTGAAAGTTGAGGCGGCACTGTCACGCCCTCATTTTTCAACCAAATTGGTTGAAATTTTGGTCAAGTACTCTTCGACGAAGCCCGGGGTTCGATATTGCATTTCAGCTTGGTGGCTTAAAAATTAATTGATGACTTTGGTCATTAAAAATCTGAGAATTGTAAAAAAAAAATAAAAATTTATAAAACGATCCAAATTTACGTTTATCTTATTCTCCATCATTTGCTGATTCCAAAAACATATAAATATGTTATATTCGGATTAAAAACAAGCTCTGAAAATTAAATATATAAAAATTATTATCAAATTTTTTTTTTCGAAATCAATTTAAAAACACTTTCATCTTATTCCTTGTCGGTTCCTGATTCCAAAAATATATAGATATGATATGTTTGGATTAAAAACACGCTCAGAAAGTTAAAACGAAGAGAGGTACAGAAAAGCGTGCTATGCAGCATAGCGTAACCACTACCCCGCTCTTCTTGTCAATTTCACTGCCTATGCCGTGAGCGGTGGACCACGAGTATACGGTCTTGCTGCGTTGCATTGCGTTCAGTTTCATTCTGTGAGTTCGACAGCTACTTGACTAAATATTGTATTTTCGCCTTACGCGACTTGTTATATTTAGTCAAGTTTTGACTAATTATATTTAGTCAATTTTAACATCGAGGGGGAATCGAAACGAGGGTCGTGGTGTATGTGCGTGTGTCTGTGTAATTTAGTCAAGTTTTGACTAAATATTTTAACATCGAGGGGGAATCGAAACGAGGGTCGTGGTGTATGTGCGTGTGTCTGTGTGTCTGTGTGTCTGTGTGTCTGTGTGTCTGTGTGTCTGTGTGTGTGTAGAGCGATTCAGACTAAACTACTGGACCGATCTTTATGAAATTTGACATGAGAGTTCCTGGGTATGAAATCCCCGAACGTTTTTTTCATTTTTTTGATAAATGTCTTTGATGACGTCATATCCGGCTTTTCGTGAAAGTTGAGGCGGCACTGTCACGCTCTCATTTTTCAACCAAATTGGTTGAAATTTTGGTCAAGTAATCTTCGACGAAGCCCGGACTTTGGTATTGCATTTCAGCTTGGAGGCTTACAAATTAATTAATGAGTTTGCTCATTAAAGTTGTCATTACAATGGATTTTTCGCAAACAGATTTAAAATTGATTGCATCGTATTCTTCATCAAATTCTGAATCTAAAAATATATACATATGTCATGTTTACTCTTAAAATGTGATCACAATTAACGAAAATAGATTAATTAATCTTACGATTAAAATGTAAGAAATCGATCCAAAAATGATTTCATCTTATTCTTTATCATTTCCTGATTCCAAAAACATATAGATATGATAGGTTGTATTAAAACAAGCTCAGAAAGTTAACAAGAATACAGAAAAGCGCGCTTTCCTGCTTAGGCCCAAAAAAACCAAGTCGCGTAAGGCGAAATTACTACATTTAGTCAAGCTGTGGAACTCACAGAATGAAATTGAACGTAGTCCGCCGCTAGTGCAAAAGGCAGTGAAAGTGACGAGCCTGTTTGGCGCGGTAGCGGTTGCGCTGTGCTTCATAGCACGCTTTACTGTACCTCTCTTCGTTTTAACTTTCTGAGCGTGTTTTTAATCCAAACATATCATATCTATATGTTTTTGGAATCAGGAACCGACAAGGAATAAGATGAAATTGTTTTTAAATTGATTTCGAAAATTTAATTTTGATCATAATTTTTTACATTTTTTTAATTTTTCAGAGCTTGTTTTTAATCCAGATATAACATATTTACATATTTTTTGGAATCAGAAAATGTTGAAGAATAAGATGAACGTAATTTTGGATTGTTTAAAAAAACAATAATTTTATTTACAATTTTCAGATTTTTAATGACTAAAGTCATTAATTAATTTTTAAGCCTCCAAGCTGAAATGCAATACCGAAGTCCGGCCTTCGTCGAAGATTGCTTGGCCAAAATTTCAATCAATTTGATTGAAAAAGGAAGGTGTGACAGTGCTGCCTCAACTTTTACAAAAAGCCGGATATGACGTCATAAAAGACATTTATCGAAAAAAATAAAAAAAATATCTAGGGATATCATACTCAGGAACTCTCATGTAAAATTTCATAAAGATCGGTCCAGTAGTTTGCTCTGAATCGCTCTACACACACACACACGCACATACACACACACGCACACACACACACACACCCACACACACACACACACACACACACACACACACACACACACACACACACACACACATACACCACGACCCTCGTCTCGATTCCCCCTCTATGTTAAAATATTTAGTCAAAACTTGACTAAATGTAAAAAGAGAGACAGACAGACAGACAGACAGACAAAGAGAGGTTGGGAGAGAGAAAGAGAGAGAGAGAAATTCTTCTGGAGTGCAAAAAAAAGGAGAAAGAGAAAGAGATAGACAGACAGAGAGAGGGGGAGAAAGAGAGAGAAGAGAGAGAGAGAGTAGTCACCGACAGAGAGGGGAAGATAAAAGAAATGAAGAAAATCCGCTTGTGCCACAATAACGGAGTGCAAAATAGAGCGAGAGAGAGACAGACAGAGGGAGAGAGAGAGAGAGCGAGCGTGGTGACACGGGGTGGGACATGGTTACCTCCGTGTGTGTGCGCGCACGCGTGTATTTGTGCATGCGTGTGTAAGTGTGTAAGAGTGAGAAAGACAAGTTGTTGTCACATCCTAACGCCATAATAAGTTATCACCTGGGACCGGAGGCGAGAGGGAATCACCCTTACCTTTTCTTTTCATGTTTGCTAGTGTGTGTGTTTGCAAAAGTAAATTTTAAGGGGCTTATTGTCCGTCAGGTCTTAATTGCCTATATTGGACATGAATTGGTTTATACGATTCGAATTTTTACGCCCTCACGGCTTTTGATGTATGCGTGTTTAGGTGGTATCAGCCATCTGCACTTATGGTAGAATGACCACCTTTAACGTGCCATTGTGGTGACACGGGGGTGGGAGATGGATACCGTCTCTGGGTCTGCACATAAAGTTGACCCGTGTCCGTCCTGGCCCGGATTCGAACCAGCGACCTTTCGATCACAAGTCCAGTGCTCTACCACCTGAGCTACCCGGGCCCCCCTGTGTGTTTGCTCAACCTGTAAGTTCTTATATATGCCAACTTTTTATTGCCACCGATAAGCTCTAAATATCACGAAAAGGAAAAGTAAGGACATTGGCAATCTACACATAAGAAGAGCGGTGAATAGTCTTGTAAAGGTGTCGTATTTGCAAGGAGAATTTTCAGTAAACGTAAAATAGTTATCCCAGTGTGTGTGTGTGTGACGGTGTGTGTGTGTGTAAGAAAGAGATAGGGAAAACGTGTGTGTGTGGGGAGGGGGAGTGCGTTTGTGTGCACATGTGTGTGTTTGTGTGTGTGTGTGTGCAAGAGAGAGAGAGAGATCGAGAGAGTGTTTGTTGGTGCTTTGTGTATGTGTGTGTATATGTATGTGTGTGTGTAAGAGAGAGAGAGAGAGAGAGAGAGAGAGAGAGAGAGAGAGAGAGAAAGAGAGAGAGAGAGACTGTGTGTGTATGTGTGTGCGTTTGTGTATGTGTGTTTGTTTGTAAAGGTGTGTGTCCGTCTGTCAATGTGCGTATGAGTGTGTGTTTTGTGTGTACATACACTCACACATGCACACAGAAGAGCACACACACATGCAAACACAGAATCGGTAGATCGATCTTTCTCTCTGAAACAAACAAAATCGAAAAAGACGTTGGTATGTGTGATACTGTAGCTATTTTTTTAATTTTTTTTTATTTTGAATTGCTCTTTTATATCAACTTTACAAGAATATGAATCCTATTACATATTGGATCTTTTCCTTCTCTCTCTTATCACACACACACACACACACACACACACACACACACACACACACACACACACACTCACACACACACACACACACACACACACACACACACACACACACACACACACACAGTAACACACAGCCCTGTATTATACATGTTCTTGCTTCAATACACTGAGCGCTTGTGTAATTAAAGCTTTGCGATCCTTCTACACTTCATATCACAAGAGGATTTTTAAGAAACACAGTTCTTTAAAACAAACTCAGTCATCCACATGAACACGCACACACACGCACACACACGCACACACACACGCACACACACGCACATGCACACAAACACACATACACATTCTTTCATAGCAAGATAAAACACATCAACACATGCTCACCTTTGTGCGATTAGTGCTTTGTGCTTGACACTTTTGTTATAGGCGGCAGTACGCTAACGTCATGTAATAACTCTATCATATGTTATAGGCAGTACGCTAACGTCATGTAATAACTCAAGCATATGTTATAGGCAGTACACTAACGTCATGTAATAACTCTATCATATGTTATAGGCAGTACGCTAACGTCATGTAATAACTCTATCATATGTTATGGGCATTTCGCTAACGTCATGTAACAACTCTACCATATGTTATGAGCATTACGCTAACGTCATGTAATAACTTTATCATATGTTATAGGCAATACGCTAACGTCATGTAATAACTCTATCATATCAATGTAGCTTTGTCGGTCCCACAGATATACAACACTGTAATGATCGGACAAGCACATGATGTTTAATGATCATTGGTACAGGTATGAACATATAGTTGAGACACATGTGCCATCAATTATTTACAGAACAAACTCTAAATGTATGCATGAGTACACACACACACACACACACGCCGAACGATCGCACACACATTCATGTGTCATTATTTACAGAACAAAATAATTCATTACTCATAACAAGAAAACACATACACACGCACTCTTTTCATAACGAACTATTTACACCCAATGGTTCATGTTTGTGCGATTAATATGTTTGGCTGGAAACTTCTCTTACATGCAGGACATTACACACACACACACACACACACACACACACACACACACTCACACACACATACACACATTCACACACACATACACACATTCACACACAAACACACACACACACACATACATACACACACACACACATACACACACACACATACACACACACACACACACATACACACACACACACACACACATACACACACACACATACACACACACACACACACACACACACACATAAGTGGTTTTGCAGTCATTTGGGGTCGGCTGTGTATCAAAATGCCATCTTGCTCAAAACACACTTCTGTTTTATGTGTTAGAAAGTTTCTTAAAACTTCAATGAGCGTTAAATGCCATTTTAAAGTGTGAAAACTCATTTCAGGAGGTTATTACATAAAATGCAACCTCCAGCGTGATTTTTAGAAAAAAACAGGTATTTGGGGACGATGTTTGCTGTACAGCAGTGAAATGGGGACGTATGTGGCCACAAAGTGCAGAGCTACAATTACGTTATCGGTGCTATGAATGTTTTAGGCGTTAGAAAGTTTGTTAAAACTTAAATGAGCGTTAAATGCCATTCTAAAGTGTCAAAACTCATTTCAGGAGGTTATTACATAAAATGCAACCTCCAGCGTGATTTTTTAGAAACAAACAGGTATTTGGGGACGATGTTTGCTGTACAGCAGTGAAATGGGGACGTCCAAAAGTGCAGAGCTCCCGCAGAGCTATATGAATGGTTTCATCACATACATGGCGCTAGGCGACATATGTTGTGAAAAATTTTACAAATCACGTTTTTGCGCCCGATATTTTCTTGTCATCTCCAAAGTCAAGGGACAAACACGAAATTCCTTGACTTTTGGGGTAGCGCGACTCTGTTAATTTTAAGAATTAAAAAAAAAAAAAAATCATTACTAGGATGTCCCATTGTTGGGAAATTCCGGTCGCTTCCTCCGAGTGGAAAGCTAGCAGTGACAGAGTCGCACTACCCCAAGTCAAGGGATCTATTAGTCCTGTTTCGCCGTTATCCCAATTCGCCCATATCCCATTTTGGCGACATTTCTCAGGCCAAGTGTCATTTTACCACCATATCATGTACCAATAGCTCCACATCCCATTTTGGCGCAATCCCGTTTCGCCGTTAGCCCATTTCGCCCCATCCCATTTTTGCGACATTTTACAGGCCAAGTGTCATTTTACCACCATGTCATGTACCATTAGCTCCACTTCCCATTTTGGCGCAATCCCGTTTCGCCGTTATCCCATTTTGCCCCCATCCCACTTTTGCGACATTTTCATAGGCCATGTGTCATTTTACCACCGTGTCAAACCACTAGCGCCACATTCCATTTTGTCGCCATGCCGTTTTGCCGTCATCCCATTTTGCCGCCATCTCTATTTCGCGACATTTTGGATTGTGGCAAAAATGGAATTTGGCGTAAACGGAATGTCTTCCTAGTTGAATAACGCAGTATAGTAGTATAGTGAGGCTTGGCAAGAAGAATAAATAAAAAATGGGATGGCGGCCAAATGGGATGGTGTCAAAATGGGATGACGCGCTATTGTTATGACACGGTAGTAAAATGACGCTTGGCTTATGAAATGTCGCGACAATGGGATGGGGGATAAATGGAATACGGTGAAACGGCATGGCGGCCAAATGGGATATGGTGTCAAAATGGGATGTCGCGCTATTGTTATGACATGTTAGTAAAATGCCCTGTCACGTAGTCTCAATCCAAATTGGAAATCCATAGCATCATCATTATAATCATCCTCATCTCATTAATCATCCAAAATTATAAATTTTATAAAATGACGCTTGGCTTGTGAAATGTCGCGAAAATGGGATGGGGCAAAATATGGGACGGCGGCAAAATGGGATTGCACCAAAATGGGATGTGGATCAGCCACTAGATTGCCAATTTTAAAGTCTTAGGTATGACCCGGTGTGACGTTTTCATCTTTCGCCGTGTTGATATTTCGATTTTCGGCCTCGTTGATCTAGTATAAACTCTACACTGAACAAAAAAACCACCCTTCGATAGTACTGATGAGCGACCTTGTGTACCTTACATTCATGAGGCCAAATTTGTCCAACCAATTATTTTATTTAACTTAGAAATTTGATTCATCCTAAAATGTTTCCCTTCTTACTCAAGGGACGTAACCACTCGGTACACGTTTTAGAAGAATTCGATTTTGGGAGTGAAATCTATTTAATTTCACAACCAATTTTTTTCACATGCAAGAAACTGACATGCTTTTCGTCCATAAATAATTTCCCTTCTTAATTTTACCAGGAAACAACATTTCAGTCTCGAGTAAATATCGAGGGGGAAATATGTACACAGGCGAAAGATGAAATCGTGACACCGGCCGAGGTTCGAACCCACGACCTCCCGATCACGGGGCGGACGCCTTACCACTAGGCTAACCGTGCCGGTTTACCCTTGAGTGACAGACGGACAGACAAAAGAATATACAGACAGACCGTAATTAACACAAACACATACACTCAGCAGAGCAAAGCGGTATAACACACAAACTCAGCAGAGCAAGGCAGTATTACACACACACACTCTGCAGAGCAACTAAGTCGGTGACACACAGACACAGGTATTTGGGGACGATGTTTGCTGTACAGCAGTGAAATGGGGACGTCCAAAAACCGCAGAGCAGCTCTGCGCTGTGCTATGAATGGTTTCATCAGTTACATATGGCGCCAGGCGACATAAGAGTATTTCCAATCCAGTCAGTAGCATTCACGACCCTGACAACGGATGGTTTGAGTCTGATTTATGAGAATGAGAATGAGGGAGAGAGAATTGTATTAAATTGAATTGAATTAAATTAAATTGAATTTATCTTTCTCTTAACACTGTAACAGAACAAGAAATGCTAAAATGTTTTTTTTTCATCCCGCCCTCGCCCATTGAGTTGAAATAGAAGTTAAAACCACATTATGTTTGAAAATGTTCCCAGTGCTTTATGTACAATAATGTTTCAATACAATCATAGTGTATTAACATTTTACCAGTATCAGCTGCAAAATAGAAGTAGTGTTTTACAAGTTTCGAAAGAGAAACAGCATGTAATGATACGTAAATGGTGTACAACAGTGAATTGGGGACTGTTTCCCAAACAGCAGTCAGATGGGGTCTGGTTGTTGTACAGCAGTCATTTGGAGGCACAAGCTAAAACTGCTTCAGAGATGTGTGTTTTTCATTGGCTTTGATCTCCGCTGAGAGGGAGAGAGTCAGAAAGAGCGACAGAGACAGATAGACAGAGACAGAGAGACAGACCGAGACAACAAAGGAGAGGTTAAGGACACCCCCTTACCCTTGAGTGACAGATGGACAGACAAAAGAATATACAGACAGACAGACCGTAATTAACACAAACACACTCAGCAGAGCAAATCGGTATAACACAAACTCTGCAGCAAGGCAGTATTACACACACACACACACACACACACACACACTCTGCAGAGCAACTAAGTTGGTGACACACAGACACAGGTATTTGGGGACGATGTTTGCTGTACAGCAGTGAAATGGGGACGTCCAAAAACCGCAGAGCTACGGCAGAGCTATCGCTCTGCGCTGTGCTATGAATGGTTTCATCAGTTACATGGCGCTAGGCGACATAAGAGTATCTCCAATCCAGTCAGTAGCATTCACGACCCTGACAACGGATGGTTTGAGTTTGTTTGTTTGTTTGCTTAACGCCCAGCCGACCACGAAGGGCCATATCAGGGCGGTGCTGCTTTGACATATAACGTGCGCCACACACAAGACAGAAGTCGCAGCACAGGCTTCATGTCTCACCCAGTCACATTATTCTGACACCGGACCAACCAGTCCTAGCACTAACCCCATAATGCCAGACGCCAGGCGGAGCAGCCACTAGATTGCCAATTTTAAAGTCTTAGGTATGACCCGGCCGGGTTTCGAACCCACGACCTCCCGATCACGGGGCGGACGCCTTACCACTAGGCCACCGTGCCGGTATGGTTTGAGTCTTATTTATGAGAATGAGAATGAGGGAGAGATGATTGTATTGAATTGAATTGAATTGAATTGAATTGAATTGATCTTTATCTTAACACTGTAACAGAATAGGAAATGCTAAACTACTCTTTTTTTCATCCCGCCCTCGCTCATTGAGGTGAAATAGAAGTTAACCACATTATGTTTGAAAATGTTTCCAGTGCATTATGTACAATAATGTTTTAATACAATCATAGAGTATTAACGTTTTACCAGTATCAGCTGCAAAATATAGTAGTAGTGCTTTACAAGTTTTGCAAGAGAAGCAGCATGTAATGATACGTAAATGTGATACAACAGCGATCAAAGTTCAAGTCTGAAGGTAGGCTCTGAGAAGTGTAACCAGTGCATGCAAATCCTTGGCGATATGATTTATCTCAATAAGGTACAGTGTTCGTCGCACATCCGCAGGCTCCTCAATAAATGCCAGTCGTTCTGATTCATCATAACTCATGTCTGCTTTGTCCCTGAATAACGTCCAGTACAATGTTTCAGCTTTGGTACAATCGTAGGTGAACATGAAGTCATCTGATTTTGCAAGCAGCTGTTTGGATGAAGCATTGTACACCATTCTAATCACTTTCGTTCGTGTTCTGGGGTTCGTAGTAATTTCTAAAGCAAGTGCTTTTACTTCCCCTAGACTGTACTCCCTTTCCAAAGCATCCTTTTCAGCTTTAGTCAACTGCTTTTCCACTGGTTCCTCTGTATCACTCTCTGACGTAAAATATCTGTCCTTGTCACTGTCAGTGGCCACGCATGTGGAGTCAACGGATTGCTGCAAGGCAGGTTCCGTCAGCTTGGATGGAATGTGGCTCCGTGATTAACGTGCTTCAATGTTCACAACACAGCTTGCCTCGCTGTCAATGCGTTCGCCGGCGTGTAGTCTCATTTTCTGTTTGTGCCTAACGTCGGGAACTTTGTCGTACGTGTTTGTGTGAATTATGCCTGATGTTGTGCTGGCATGATTTCGCAGATGATCGATCAGCTGTATCAACAGAAGAAACGCATACCTCTTTGCTGTTAAATTGTTGGGATCATTGTCTGTCACGTCTGAGCTGCGAAGGGGTTTTGTTTACGTTGCGTTGACTAGCTCGGCAAATGGCGGCCTGTTGGTTCTCTGTGCTGAGCAGTTGAAGTGTGACTGTGGCTCCTTCTCCTTCTCCGGTGACTTTCCAGTACTTGACATAGTGGTCAGCTGGCAGGCCTGTCAAGGTAGCTTCCACAGCAGTTGGTAGTCCAACGACAGGCATTTTCTTCACTTGTTCAAGTAAATTGCTGGAGCGAAAAATATGTGCTGCCGGAGGGACAGATAGAGAGAGAGAGAGAGAGAGAGAGAGAGAGAGAGAGAGAGAGAGAGAGAGAGAGAGAGAGAGAGAGAGAGAGAGAGAGAGAGAGAGAGAGAGAGAGAGAGAGAGAGAGAGAGAGAGAGAGAGAGACAATGACAATGACAACTCTTTATTTAACGAGGGTAGTAGATTAAGCAGTGGTCTGCTTTTTTACATCCAGCCCTCGCCCTAAAGAGGGACTAACTAAAAAAATGGAATAAAAATACAAGATAAAAAATAGAAAATAGATAACTAACATTCTACATTTTAACAGATAACTAAAGTGAAAACA
>NC_090255.1:19897636-19906621 GCF_037325665.1 Littorina saxatilis | reverse complement strand
GTTGTCACATCCTAACGCCATAATAAGTTATCACCTGTGACACCTTACTGTTTGGGAGCAGAGGCGAGAGGGAATCACCTTACCTTTTCTTTTCATGTTTGCTAGTGTGTGTGTTTGCAAAAGTAAATTTTAAGGGTCTTAATTGCCTATATTGGACATGAATTGGTTTATACGATTCGAGTTTTTACGCCCTCACGGCTTTTGATGTATGCGTGTTTAGGTGGTATCAGCCATCTGCACTTATGGTAGAATGACCACCTTTAACATGCCATTGTGGTGACACGGGGGTGAGAGATGGATACCGTCTCTGGGTCTGCACATAAAGTTGACCCGTGTTCGTCCCGGCCCGGATTCGAACCAGCGACCTTTCGATCACAAGTCCAGTGCTCTACCATCTGAGCTACCGGCGGGCCCCCTGTGTGTTTGCTCAACCAGTAAGTTTTTATATGCCACCTTTTCATTGCCACCGATACGCTCTAAATATCATGAAAAGGAAAAGTAAGGACATTGGCAATCTACACATAAGAAGAGCGGTGAATAGTCTTGTAAAGGTGTCGTATTTGCAAGGAGAATTTTCAGTAAACGTAAAATAGTTATCCCAGTGTGTGTGTGTGTGTGTGTGTGTGTGAGAAAGAGATAGGGAAAACGTGTGTGTGTGGGGAGGGGGGAGTGCGTTTGTGTGCACATGCGTGTGTTTGTGTGTGTGTGTGTGTGTGCAAGAGAGAGATAGAGAGAGTGTTTGTTGGTGCTTCAGTTGTGTATGTTTGTGTATATGTATGTGAGAGAGAGACTGTGTGTGTATGTGTGTGCGTTTGTGTATGTGTGTTTGTTTGTAAACTGGTGTGTGTTCGTCTGTCAATGTGCGTATGAGTGTGTGTTTTGTGTGTACATACACTCAGTCTCACACATGCACACAGAAGCGCACACACACATGCAAACACAGAATCGGTAGATCGCTCTTTCTCTCTGAAACAAACAAAATCGAAAAAGACGTTGGTATGTGTGATACTGTAGCTATTTTTTTTTATTTTTATTGAGTCACTTGAGAAAAAGTGACTCTATGTAATCGGTCAGTGTTAGTCTGTCCGGCCGACTTTTCTCGGAAACTATCAAAGCGATCGGGCTCATATTTTGTTTAGTCATGACCTCTACACTTTAACGATGGTTTCGTTGACCTTTGACCTTTTTCAAGGTCACAGGTCAGCGTCAAAGGAAAAATTAGACATTTTATATCTTTGACAAAGTTCATCGGATGTGATTGAAACTTTGTAGGATTATTCTTTACATCAAAGTATTTACATCTGTAGCCTTTTACGAACGTTATCAGAAAAACAAGGGAGATAACTAGCCTTTTCTGTTCGGCAACACACAACTTAACGTTGGGCTTTTCTCGGAAACTATAAAAGTGACCGGGCTCAAATTTTATGTGAACGTGACTCATTGTGTTGTGAATAGCAATTTCTTCCTGTCCATCTGATGCCTCATATAATATTCAGAACTGCGAAAGTGACTCGATCGAGCGTTTGCTCTTCTTGTTTTATTTTGAATTGCTCTTTTATATCAACTTTACAAGAATATGAATCCTATTACATTTTGGACCTTTTTCTTCTCTCTATTATCACACAAACACACACACACACACACCGTACACACACACACACACACACACACACACACACACACACACACACACACACACACACACAGTAACACACAGCCCTGTATTATACATGCTCTTGCTTCAATACACAGATCGCTTGTGTAATTAAAGCTTTGCGATCCTTCTACACTTCATATTACGGCAAGAGGATTTTTAAGAAACACAGTTCTTTAAAACAAACTCAGTCATCCACATTAACACGCACACACACGCACACAAACACACACAAACATACACATTCTTTCATTGCAAGATAAAACACATCAACACATGCTCACCTTTGTGCGATTAGTGCTTTGTGCTTGACACTTTTGTTATAGGCAGTACGCTAACGTCATGTAATAACTCTATCATATGTTATAGGCAGTACGCTAACGTCATGTAATAACTCTATCATATGTTATAGGCAGTACGCTAACGTCATGTAATAACTCTATCATATGTTATAGGCAGTACGCTAACGTCATGTAATAACTCTATCATATGTTATAGGCAGTACGCTAACGTCATGTAATAACTCTATCATATGTTATAGGCAATACGCTAACGTCATGTAATAACTCTATCATATCAATGTAGCTTTGTCGGTCCCACAGATATACAACACTGTAATGATCGGACAAGCACATGATGTTTAATGATCATTGGTACAGGTATGAACATATAGTTGAGACACATGTGCCATTAATTATCTACAGAACAAACTCTAAATGTATGCATGAGTACACACACACACGCCGAACGATCGCACACACAGTCATGTGTCATTATTTACAGAACAAAATAATTCATTACTCATAACAAGAAAACACATACACACGCACTCTTTTCATAACGAACTATTTACACCCAATGGTTCATGTTTGTGCGATTAATATGTTTGGCTGGAAACTTCTCTTACATGCAGGACATTGCACACACACACACCCACACACACACATACACACACACCCATACATACACACACACATACACACACATACACATACACACACACATACACACACACATACACACACACACACACACACTACACACATACACACACATACACACACACAAACACATGCACACACACACACATGCACACACACACACACACACACACACACACACACACACACTCATGCACACTCACACACACTCACACACACATGCACACACAAACACACACACAAACACACACACAAACACATGCACACACACAACCATTTTGCTTGCACATAATCCGGTGAGCAGAGGATATGTATTATAACCACTGGCACTGACACCAACACATTATTCATACATATGTGCCATTTAATGAACAGTTTTATAACTGTTGCATGAAAATACACACACACACACACACACACACACACACACACACACACACACACACACACACACACACACACACACACACTTTCTCCCCCTCTCTCATATATGAATATACACAGTCCAAATTCATCCTTTTCTGTGTCTCCCTCTCCATTTCTCTCAGTATCACACATACACACAGCCAGATGCATATGACATTTACCCGATTTCTGTTCATTGCACTACCTCCCTTTCTCTCTCAGTGTCTTTCTACGACCTTTCCATATTTACAGTATTATATATACTCTTTCTCATTTGTCAGACTCTCTCTCTTCTCTCTCTCTCTCTCTCTCTCTCTCTCTCTCTCTCTCTCTCTCTCTCTCTCTCTCTCCTCCTGACCTCACCCCCATCCCCCCCTCTCCCCTTACTTTACGACGGAGACATATCCTCAAAGTCGGAACAACTGTCATTCTTTTGCAAGTTGGGGCTGGAACGTTCCCCGATCTGAGACTGATGCTTCACTGGTGACTCCAACTCTCTGTAATACACCAACGACTGTTTCAAGCTTCCGTCCGGCATCCGAGCGCTCATGGGAAGGAACCCAAACCTCTGGAACCCGGCTCGGTCCATGATTTTGCGCATAGCAACGTTGTCTTTAAAGGTGTCGCAGTAGATGCTGATGTAGCCGAGCCGGGCGGAGATCTGCATCACCATCTGCATGCAGAACTCACCGATGCCTTTCATGCGTTCCTCGCGTTTGACCACGATGTAGCTGTCCGCCACGGTGCCTTGCCCGCGGTAAAACTTGCTGTCCACAATGACGAAAGCGGCGATGGGATTGCCCGTGGCGGAGCCCTGCGCGCAGATTTTGAACATTTTACCGTTCTCCGACTGCACTTCTTTCAAGAAGTCCTTCTCCGTGGGGAATTCGTCGACGCCATAACCTTCGCCGCGTAACGCCGCTTCTTGGACCAGGTTGAAGATCTCGCTGACCTGGTAGTCCGTCACCGTGGAGACAGTCACGTGACAGCCGTTGGGCAGCGTGGCGTGGAGAGGTAGGAACATGGCGGAAGGCTGTGTTCCACCCAAGTGTGTCTTGGCACAGCCCTGGTGGTGGTGGTGGTGGTTGTCAATGTTGTTGGTGGGGATGTGGATCTTGGCGACGTTGTTGCTGTTGTCTCTGGCGCTGCTGGTGGTGGTGGTTGTGGTTGGTGGTGGTGTCGCTGTTGTCGTCTGCCGGCTTCTCACCATCATTCGCCTGCACTGACCGGATGCGCCGAAGTAGTCCGCCTGGAACACACAGTAAGAATCGATAAGAGACATTTCATCCTTGGTTTATTGATCATGTCCCTTGAACCTATTTGGCTATTTTGGACCGAGAAAAAGAAAGGGGTGTGAACAATCGCACAAGGGGAAAAGCGAATGAACAATCGGATAAGTTTGCAGAATAGAAGAATAAGAAAACAAAGCAGCTAAGCAGAGAACAACGCGCCAATAGACACAGGAAAAAGAATGTTGCTTCTTCCACAACTTGCACTGGCCATAGTCAGTTTCTGCATCAGCACTGTCGAGTACTTTTTTTCTACATTCTTTCTCTGACGTACATTCCTCCTTCAAAAAGAGGAAGGGGGTGGGGGCTGAGCAACACGCGCACCGGCAAAAGACGTGTGTGTTTGTATTTGTATGTGTCTTTTATAACAGCTCACATCACAACATTCAGGAATAGCAATGTGGCAGCACAGAAGTTCCTCTCTTTCTAGCACAGCTGCGCCCGGCTCAGAAAAAGTACAAGCAGCTAAACTGGGTCTTTTCTCTACCACTTACATTGCAAGATCTAGGAATAACAACAATGTTTCAGCGTTGTGAAGTGTCTCTCTCTCTCTCTCTCTCTCTCTCTCTCTCTCTCTCTCTCTCTCTCTCTCTCTCTCTCTCTCTCTCTCTCTCTCTCTCGCCCTCTCCTCTCGCCCTCTCTCTCTCTCTCTCTCTCTCTCTCTCTCTCGCCCTCTCTCTCTCTCTCTCAGTCTCTCTCTCTCTCTCAGTCTCCCTCTCTGTCTGTCTGTCTGTCTGTCTGTCTGTCTCTCTCTCTCTCTGTCTCTCTGCCTCTGTCTGTTTGTCTCTCTCTCTCTCTCTCTCTCTCTCTCTCTCTCTCTCTCTCTCTCTCTGTCTCTGTCTTTTGCTTAAATTTACAATTCTTCTCTGAACATGGTCAAAAGGACAGATTGGAAGATTAGGCTAAGCCTAAAACCTTTATCCTTTCGTGATAAAGTTCTGAGTTCTGAAAGTTCGGCTGAGCTCTCTCTCTCTCTCTCTCTCTCTCTCTCTCTCTCTCTCTCTCTCTCTCTCTCTCTCTCTCTCACCGCCCCCCCCCCCCCCCCCCGACCGCTTTCCGTCACCTATCACATGACAATCCAGCTGACCTCCCTCCCCAAAGTCAATAACAATAGTCTTCTGCGAATCTGACCATTTGTTTCAGTCAACACATGGAGGAGTAACGTGCCTTCTGTCGCGCTGTTCGCTGCAGTTTCAGACATAACTTTCTCCTGGAGATTTCGCATTAATGAGGTCAGCTGAATACTGAGCCAGATGTTGTGCTACGATTGTGCTTGCTCGGTGAAATTGAACAATAGATGCACACATTTTCGCACCTGTATTGATTTTGGTTTACCTGTTTGAGTCATTCTGTCCTATTTCTCTGTCTGGTACAAGAGAACTTTTCCTGCAGCTGTTTCAGCGTCACAAATCGTGCGTGCGTGCGTGCGTGTGTGTATATATCTATTGGGACTGGGTGGCCGAGTGGTAACGCACTTGCGCTAGGAAGCGAGAGGTTGCGTGTTCAGGCCTGGGTCAGGCCGCAATTTTCTCCCCCCCTTTCCTAACCTAGGTGGTGGGTTCAAGTGCTAGTCTTTCGGATGAGACGAAAAACCGAGGTCCCTTCGTGTACACTACATTGGGGTGTGCACGTTAAAGATCCCACGATTGACAAAAGGGTCTTTCCTGGCAAAATTGTATAGGCATAGATAAAAATGTCCATCAAATACCCGTGGGACTTGGAATAAAGTAAAAAAATTCCATCCCACACGGCAGTAAGTCTCAGGAAACATGAATACACGCATGCAGGAAAAAAAAAAAATTAAAAAATATGGGTAGCGCCGTATGTATGGCAGCTCGCTTTCCCCGGGGAGAAAGCAGCCCGAATTTCCATGAGGGTAACCTCACTGGACTGTAAATCTTATCCAATCCAATCCAATCCAATCCTATACGACTAGTGTCTGTCTGTCTGTCTGTCTGTTCGCGATGCACGGCCAAAGTTCTCGGTGGATCTTTTTTCAAATTTGGACACCGTATTCAGCTACACCCCGGACACAACCTCATCGATGAGATATTTCAACACGTGCTCTCAGCGCGCAGCACTGTGCGCGCTGAACCAATTTTTTGTTGTTTTGTTTTTTGTTGTCGGAATCCACTACCAGTAACTCTTCCTTATCTTCTCCAGTGTTTTCGCGATTATCTCCCTTCCTCTGTGTGGCGTCAATCCATATTCCCGTTACTACGTTACTATTTTTAGAAGGTCACTGCACGTTACTATTTTTAGAAGGTCTCCAGTGTTTTGCGCGTTTATCTCCTTTCCTTCGTGCGCCGGCGAACCGGCTTTCCCAGGCACAGCCTGGTATTCGGCTCTACTTCTTCCCGGCGAAGCGGGTAATCATCTAGTCTATATATATATACGACTAGTGTCTGTCTGTCTGTTCGCGATGCACGGCCAAAGTTCTCGGTGGATCTTTTTCAAATTTGGACACCATATTCAGCTACACCCCGGACACAACCTCATCGATGAGATATTTCAACACGTGCTCTCAGCGCGCAGCGCTGTGCGCGCTGAACCGATTTTGGTTTTTTTTGTCGGGATCCACTACCAGTAACTCTTCCTTATCTTCTCCAGTGTTTTCAGCCGCGATTATCTCCCTTCCTCCGTGTGGCAAAGCCGGGTATTCGGCTCTACTTCTTCCCGGCGAAGCGGGTAATCATCTAGTATATATATATACGACTTGTGTCTGTCTGTGTGTGTGTGTGTGTGTGTGTGTTCGCGATGGATCTGCTTCAAATTTGGTGGGCATATTCAGGTAGACCCCGGACACAACCTAGTCGATGAGAATTTTCAACACGTGCTCTCAGCGCGCAGCGCTGAACCGATTTTGGTTTTTCTGTTCATCTTCCCAGATCCATTCCCAGTAACTCTTCCTTATCTTCTCCAGTGTTTTGCGTTTATCTCCCTTCCTTCGTGTGGCGTCAATCCATACTCCCGTTTCTATTTTTAGAAGGTCACTGTCGACAACGCTCAATCCATATTCCCGTTATATTATTTTTAGAAGGTACTCTTCCTTATCTTCTCCAGTGTTTTGCGCGTTTATCTCCCTTCCTTCGTGCGGTGCGCACTCGGTTCGACTTCTTCCCGGCGAAGCCGTACCCGGCGAAGCGGGTATTCATCTAGTATATATATATAAAGCATCAGAAATTGTAAACCGTAGCATTCTGATCAGTCATCGCTCAACGGCTATCGCCAGTTAGCTCAGAGAATGAGCCGTACTCATTTTGACCTGAGTTCAGGATGATACCGTAGCTGTGATCGGAAGATCAAGCTTTCTCATTCAGTATTCTTGCAAATAACGTACGTGATTGACGCCACGCGAAGGAAGGGAGATAAACGCGCAAAACACTGGAGAAGATAAGGAAGAGTTACTGGGAATGGATCTGAATGAATGAACAAAAAAACCAAAATCGGTTCACCGCGCGTGTGTGCACGTGCGTGCGTCTTGGCGTTCGTGTGTGTGCCTGCGTATGTATACTTGCGTGTGTATGACGGTGTGAATGTCTTTCTGTGTGTCTGTCTGTCTGCATCTGTCTATGTGTGTGTGTGTGTGTGTGTGTGTGTGTGTGCGCGCGTGCGTGCGTCTTTGCGTTCGTGTGTGCGTAGGCCTACTTGCGTGTGTATGACAGTGTGAATGTGTGTCTGTATGTCAGTCTGCATCTGTCTACGTGTGTGTATATTTGTGTGTGTGTGGTGTGTGTGTGTGTGTGTGTGGTGTGTGTGTGTGTGTGTGTGTGTGTGTCTGTCTGTCTGTCTCTGTTTGTCTGTCGTGCCCACGTGTCCCTGTCTTTGTCAGTGAGGCATGCGATCTGGGACGGCTCACGCTGAACTATACAGCCAAATGTTCTGGTGTGATTGCGTTTACACAGTAAAAACTAGGATGAACCTTGGAAGTATAAAGTGACTGGCTTTCGCGCCTGTATTGATTTTGGATTTTCCTATTCGAGTTAATCTGTCCCAATTCTCTTGTGGCACATTTGAATTATTCACACACAGCGTGTATGTGTGTGCGTGCGTGCATGCGTGCGTGCGTGCGTGTGTGTGTGCCCGGCGTGCGTGCGTGCGTGTATGTGTGTGTGTGTGTGTGTATGCGCGCGTGCGCGAGTGCTTGTGCGTGTATTGCTTTTGCATGTTGAAACTGGTGTCAGTGACGATATTGTATCTCTATTTTGCACAGAAACGAGCTGGGCCGTAACATTTTTTGACGTCGCTCAGTTAACGTTGAAGGATGATAGCTAGCTCTTGTCTCGAGTATAAGCCCCATGGACAAATTAGTGGTCAATTCAGCCTTTACTAGGCCCCCCTCCCCCTAAGATTAAACAGTTGACGTCACGACCGATGGTGACAGAATTATTTTGGGTGATGACTGTCAGCTAAGAGGCTTAGACATGCTATTACTGTAGGCGACAGAGTGAGCGGATTGTCACAGTGAGTGTCTCGGCACGTGTGATGTGCACTGTGTAATGCCCACTATCAGTGTATGTGTTATGGGGCTAAAAGAGGCCTAATTATATGCAAGTATCTAATGTCATAAACGCCCAATTCAGGAAGGCGCTTTCCTGAGGTCAAGTGGGGAGATTTGGGGTTGGGGGTTCGGGCAGGGGACGAAGAGAGTGTTCTTTGTTGTTAGTTTGTTTTGTTTGTTTGTTTGTTTGTTTGT
>NC_090255.1:19882636-19892636 GCF_037325665.1 Littorina saxatilis | reverse complement strand
TATCACACCATATCTTCAGCGTATTACCAATACCTGTCCCAATATAGACCAGTGTTGGTCTAAGAGGACGTTAAACCCTAATAGTCAGTCAGTCAATTTACTGTCGTGGGTCTGTCAAAAGAAGAACATAGTAACATTTTCTTCAACCAGTAGGCCTACTTTGCAGACTTTCACAAGAGACTGGAATCAATATTTTACCCAGTGGTGTCCTTAGCGGATTATGACTTTATTCAGTTATTCTGCAGAAAAAAACAGAAATGCTGGAGAAAAACTGTTTGTTTCTGCAGCATTTCTGCATAATGTCATCTTTTGTGAGAGCAACGGTTTTTTTCTGCAGTAAAACAGTTTTACTGCAGTAAAATTGAAATCAAGAATGTTGCAGTAAAACGGTGATGTTGTTTTACTGGAGAAAAACTGTTTACACTTTTTCTTCAGCATTTTGGCATTATTCAGTTATTCTGCAGAAAAACAGAAATGCTGGAGAAAAACTGTCTTTTCTCCAGCATTTCTACATAATGTCATCTTTCGCCGAAGCAACGGGTTTTTTCTGGAGCAAAACATTTTACTGCAGTAAAATTGAAATCAAGAATGCTGCAGTAAAACGGTGCTGTTGTTTTACTGCAGAAAACCTGTTTACACTTTTTCTGGAGCATTTTGTACTGGCTCATTATAATGTTGGAGCACGCGAGCCCCCCTCTGTCGAGAGATGGACTCATCCAGAATTACCAATAGTTACAAACTATTATACTATCCCAGGGGGCGACGAATACAAACGCTACTTTAGAAGGTCGTTCGTTTTTCTCCAGAAAAACTGTCACAGACTATTCTGAAGAAAAAGTTAATCGCAATAATGCTGCAGAAAACCAAGTAAACATTATGCTTCAGAAAAACTGTTTTACTGCAGGAAAAAAACGTTGCTTCGGTGAAAGATGACATTATGCAGAAATGCTGCAGAAAAGACAGTTTTTCTCCAGCATTTCGGTTTTTCTCCAGAATAACTGAATAATGTCATAATCCGCCAAGAGCCAGTACAAAAATGCTGCAGAAAAAATGTAAACAGGTTTTCTGCAGTAAAACAACAGCACCGTTTCACTGCAGCATTCTTGATTTCAATTTTACTGCAGTAAAATGTTTTGCTGCACAAAAAAACGCTGCTTCGGCGAAAGATGACATTATGCAGAAATGCTGCAGAAAAGAACGGTTTTTCTCCAGCATTTGTCTTTTCTGCAGAATAACTTAATAAAGTCATAATCCGCTAAGGATACAGTGGGGTAGTAGCACCCTTTTTCTTTTCCTACAAAGCGCAGTTACCTAATTCACTGATCATGACTGTCATCAAATCCGAGTTCGTCTCGTGAGAGCCTCAAAACTGCGATCTTGGCAAGACTGATACAGGGTTTTTTTCGCAGGGCTAAGACTGAACTCATACAAACTGAGTTTCTCTCGACCATACTTTCTCAGTAGTCTCGAGCCGCCAAATTCTTCTACAAGTGAGGGACCGGGGATAGGCAGGTAAACAGTTTCTCAGACTAAGAACTCGCGTTTCGACGCGTCAATGACCTCCGTCGACTCCGACTGAGATAGCTAGCGCTGCACCGGTGTAACACGAAATTTTTACTCCACGAAAAATTTACTCCGGAGTAAATATTTCGTACGAAAATGTTACTCCCTTTACGAAAAAACCACTCCACCATTACACGAGAAAATTACTCCCCACGACAGGTGAGTTCCGAGTTAACATTTCGTACATAATTGTTACTCACCTGACGAATAAAAAACGAATACATTACTTCACCCTAACACGAGCAATTTAACTTCCCATGCCAAGTGTACGAAATTTATACTCCCTTGTCCCCTGTTAGTCTTGGTGGTGGAAGGGGTGGAGGGAGGGTAGCGCGGCAATCGTTTGTGCGAGATCACATATTGGCATTATCCCTTCGCCCGCATACCATTTTCGCGTACGAGATTTTTTTACTGGAAGTAAATATTTGGGGAGTACAAATTTCATGGAGGGAGTAATTTTGTGTTCCTTGGGGAGTTCTTTTCTCGTACAAAAAATTTACTCGGAGTAGAAATTTCCTACGAAATGTTTACTACGGAGTAAATTTTTCGTGGAGTGAAAATTTCGTGTTACACCGGCAGCTCAGTGGAGGCAGAGTTTCACACTGTGGCAGGGTTCATGCGTTTATAGGTTCGCGATAACCAAGCAGCTGGTACGGCTGTCTGCATGGAAAACATTGCTTGTGTACTGCTGCGCGTAAGGTTAGATCGCCCTGTACTTTATGTAACGCTCAGGGGCCGCAAAGAACCATCCAGTGTTGTAGCAAAGGGTTTGAATTTACTGGCACATACTGACTGAAACAATTGATTGCCGGTGTGACGTTTTCATATTTCGCCGTGTTTATAGTTCGCTTCTCGGCCTCGTTGATCTAGTATAAACTCTACACTGAACAAAAAAAACACCCTTCGATAGTACTGATGATCGACCTTGTGTACCGTGCTTACATTCATGGGGCCAAATTTGTCCAACCAATTTGTTTTATTTAACTTAGAAATTTGATTCATCCTAAAATGTTTTCCTTCTAACTCAAGGGACGTAACCACTCGGTACACGTTTTCGAATAAATCGATTTTGGGGGTGAAATCTATTTCATTTCACCACCAATTTTCTTCACATGCAAGAAACTGACATGCTTTTCGTCCATAAATAATTTCATTTCTTAATTTTACCAGGAAACAACATTTCAGTCTTGACCGGCTGAGTATATATCGAGGGGAAATATGTACACAGGCGAAAGATGAAATCGTGACACCGGCTTCTGAAACATCTTTTAAGTTCACAAAAGCGATGTGTTGACATCACATCAGAAGCACTGAGATTCAGTTCAGTTGTAGAATAACAATTTGCTTTAGAAAGAAAGTCAGCGACAGAGTCTGAAAAAGGAAAGGGTCGTGTGCTGGTGTGTTACTTAGAAAAACTTGAGTTTGTCTTAAGTTCGGATATTCCTTGATTTTGTCGGTCAACTGTTATTGTCTGGCCCAATTTGAAGTCGATCTGTATTATGGGTATGTCTGAGGTAGACTCGTGTTTCAGACCTAAAGATTCCTCTGAAAGCGGCGTATGGCTGCCTAAATGGCGGGGTAAAAACGGTCACGTCATACACGTAAAATTCCACTCGTGCAAAAAAACACGAGTGTACGTGGGAGTTTCAGCCGACGAACGCAGAAGAAGAAGAAGAAGACCTAAAGATCACAATCTCGTTCAGTGCAAAAAGAAGCAAACGCCTTGTTTTTTGGAGAGAGATAGGAACTCGTCTTGACAAGATAAGGCAGACACGGCAAGTAGGGACGGTACTGTTTGAGCACCGCCCGGTGAAGAACAAGAACTATACCTCCCTTGACGCATGAAGTTTTAAGTGTTTCTAAGGTGAATCAAAAAACAAGAAAGGTAGGTTGTTGGAACGTTTGTTATTGACAAAACAATACATTCACAGATATTTCGAACCAACGGTCTTTTAAGTGAACAGACAAACAAATATTCACACAAAACTGATCTTGATAGAATCAGTTTTCGCCCACTCGTCAGGAAGCCGAGCGAATGAATTCATTTTGGAACGTTGGCAGTCTCTTTGTTTTTGGATTTGTTTCTAAGGTGACTTTTGTTTCTAAGGTGAAATCAGTCACGCTGACTATGAATGTATGTAAATGCTTGTATAACTGTGTTTGAATTTTAAATGTGTCAAGCGCAAAGAGCATAATAGTAAAGTTATGATGTTGCGCTATATAAATGCTCATTTATTATTATTATTATTATTCCCATATATTGCACTTAAAACCCGTCAATTTTTCTTTCCAACCGGCAAAGGAACTACGCCAGTCCCAAGTTTAGTTTAACATGCAAGTCAAAGATCTTATCAAAGTCACAACCGACCGGGCTTTCTAGCCTTTTTTCAGTTTTTGGAGGTCTCTACCTTTGTTATACATGAGAGTATTCAGAATAGGGCCTTTTACACCTGGGCTATTCTAGGCGACCTTGACCTTGGCCCGCTGTGCCTCGGGCAAAGTCAGCCACTTTTGCGCGTTGTTTGAATGGTGGAGCTGTACGATGGTGCACAAACATTGCTGTTATGACACCGTGAGAGATCACACATGGTCGGTGTTGGATGGGTACCGTTTTCCAAACCCTCTAGAGATTTAGAAAAGTGCCGAAAATGGATTAAACTATGTGGAAGAACGATCGAGAGGTTCAACATCGAAAAAGTCAACAAAGACACCTACATTTGCACAAAACACTTCGTCGGGGGGCACTTGAAAATGACATGCTGTTTTTCTTCATAAGTATAAATGGAACAAAAAAGATTGTACCATGCTTTGACTTTATGTGCTGAGAGAGGAAGAAATGGTTTTAATGTAGCTTTTTCATATCCCCATAAACCAAAGTGTGATACTGCAGCTAGTTAGCAAAACAATTTCATTGAAAAACTAGACAGCAAGTGACACATAGTCTACAAACCAATGAACACGAAGGCATTTAAGAAACAGGATCATTCTTTTAATCTTGTCTAAAATTTTGAACATGAATCTCACTGCAAAAACACAATCTAACAGAAGTGGCAGAAAAACAAAACTACTTCAGCATACAAATGGCCCAAAGAATATGGTCTGAAATCAGACAAAAAGCATGACAGCTCGGTGCTTGCAGTTGCATACAACAAGAACACAAAAATGAAAAACAATGGTCAAACTGAACTATGTGTCGTTCAAAGGAAAAATGGTTTGCCTCAAGGAAAAAGACTTGAGAGACATCACATAACTGTACAAGCTCACAAGAACTATTGGTTGTAATCATGAGTTATACGACTAGACTGAAATGATAAATAATGTGCATCACAGTACTATTCAAGCACTAAAAAGTGCCTCTCACTAGCTTGTCACCAAATAAACAAAGTAGGTTGTAACAAAATTGCAGATTAATAAAAAAAATAGTTCAATCAATAGTACATGTATATATATGTGACTTGTCACACCTGACATTAAACTAGTGATTTCCATCACTATCCTTTTCAGGCATTAAAAATAGTTCAAAGCACCTAGCCCCACATAGAAGTAAGAGGCTCATTCACAAGCTAGTTAAAAGCTTTTCATTCTTTTGTTTTTCTCAAAAGAAAATTCATAGTATGACAACAGTATTCACAGCAGGCAGTTTTAAATCACGCAAGGGCATTCTCCAGGTGTGTTCACGAAATACATTGTAATTTTAAACAGAGACAATTTTCAGTTCACGCGTGAAGATGATTTTACTGACCAAGTTTCTCCCCATATATTTCATAACCCTGCAGGTGAAAATGGGAATACCAGCACAGAATGATTGTCAGTGAAAATTTAATACCAACACTTCAAACTACATCACTCATCATAAAACAGAAACTGTGACTCCAGAGTGGATTTAAATGAAAATCAAAAAGTGGAAAAACTCATACTCTGATAATTGACATTGTTGTCCAAGTGTTTCAAACTACATCACTCATCATAACTTGAACAGAAGCTGTGACTTGGATTTAAATGAAAATCAAAACGCGGAAAAACTCATACTCTGATAATTGTTGTCCAAGTGTTTCAAACTACATCACTCATCATAAAACAGAAGCTGTGACTTGGATTTAAATGAAAATCAAAACGCGGAAAAACTCATACTCTGATAATTGTTGTCCAAGTGTTTCAAACTACATCACTCATCATAAAACAGAAGCTGTGACTTGGATTTAAATGAAAATCAAAACGCGGAAAAACTCATACTCTGATAATTGTTGTCCAAGTGTTTCAAACTACATCACTCATCATCAAACAGAAGCTGTGACTTGGATTTAAATGAAAAGCAAAACGCGGAAAAACTCATACTCTGATAATTGTTGTCCAAGTGTTTCAAACTACATCACTCATCATAAAACAGAAGCTGTGACTTGGATTTAAATGAAAATCAAAACGCGGAAAAACTCATACTCTAATAATTGTTGTCTAAGTGTTTGTGTGGTTAAAAAAAACCAAATGTACCTGATCATGAATGAAATCAGAGCAACCCATATGTTCATTAACCATTCACTGCCACTGCATGGTCCATACGCATACTCTTCAGTTTCAAAAAGGAGATGGGTATTGAAGAGGCAGTGCTACTGTTAGTGATTCAAAGTGCCATACATCCCATCCTAGTGCTGTGAAATGGGGATATATTCAATATTTCATGGAAGCTAACTAATATTTGCATGTATGCATGCAAACATACTGTGACAGTACTAATACAGTAAAAGCATTATTGAGGGTGAACAGCCTGCTTTGCTTGGTTTCAGTGAGGAGTAACAATACTAACAATAACAATATGAATAATAACATGCCTATGTTGTGAAATGTAAGTACTTGCCACCCCCCCCCCCCCCCCCCCGGACACTGGCAAAATCCCAGCAGAATGTCCCCATCTTCGCTGACGATTATGCACAGTTTATATGAGGAAGTGTGCATGTAGGTTGTCTGCCTCTGTGTCGGTTTTACCTCCGCGGTGTAGACGAAAAACTTTTCCACTTCTGCACATGTATGTATCTCAAGTTGAGCACATGGCCATAAAATAGGCGATATATATCTTCAAAGGATTTGTAAGTTTTCGCCTTCTTCTGGTCGAAATCGTTCTTTTTCTCAATCAGATAGTTCAGGATGTCAACAACACCGATCCTGGGTGCGTTTGATGGGTCACTTTTTTCTTCTGATGTAAAAGGATCTCGCGGTGGAAATCCGATCTGTCGAAGTTTTTCGGAAAGTTTTTCTTGCACGTCCTGTCTTGTAAAATCCGGATCGATCGGTAGTTCCAACTGCTGTGCAGTTTTTACAAGTTGCAGCAGACCATCTCGTCTGTATCCAGTAACAGTATCGACAGCGAGTTTGCCCGTACCCAAGGGGAGTAACTCGAAATGACTCAGCGCGCGGTCAGCTGTAAAAGGCCCTATTGTAGCTGAAATCAGACTTTTGGGGTGAGCAGTGAAGACACTAACTGTCACTTCAAGTTTAGTTTTTGTCGGATAAACTAACCTTAGCGTTCCGCCTGGCTTTTGTGTGAGAAAACCATCGTGTTACTGACTCTCAGATTCGTGTAATTAAGTTCTTGATAGTGACCCCCTGTGTAGCCTACCTGGCTTTTTCCCGCAGTCACGAATCTCGGTCTGCAGCCACAGCGCAGATAGAATGAAAATCAGTCACGCTACAGTCTAGACTGGCAGCGGTGGTTCTGAGTTTTGGAACTGAAACTCTGCCGCTGGAAAAGTTTCGACAGGTGCAACCCACGCACTATGCTTGAGCGAGAATGCCATACAATGTTTATCATAGTGTCACGATAAAAAATTGAATTAAGTTTTGCTTTAAACGGGCAGATGCAACCCAGTCACCGATTCCTACCGTACCGCTGCTGTTCACTACAAACAGGAAAACGCAGCCCAGCCAATCAGCAAAAAATGCAGTAAATAAATTGCAGTAGGCTCTATAGAAGTCAAATCAACTCACCCTGGGCTGTGCTGGACAACTGCAATGTAATACGACTGACAAATCCTCAGTCTTTTTGTCCGTGATCTAATTTCTTGACTGTCAGTTGTTTTTTGTGTTTTTGTTGTTGCAAGCCAAGCCAAATGGGTCACAACCACTGTTCAACTCCGCTATGCCACTGGCACCACAGAAACTGAAACACAACCTCCATCAAGCTGAACAAGTTCTAGCTGGAACTGAGGCGATCCGGCTTTTCAGAGACCTGTTTCCACCTAGTTGGCAATGTTGTCACAGGATCAGGCTGTGTGCCAGTGGTTACACCGTGGCACAGAACTTGGGCAAAGCAAAAAAACTTGCAGAAAAGAAGCCAGTTGTTCGGCGCTGCCAGAGTTCATTCGATAGCACCACCACTGACTGACTGTAGAGGGTTCGATCTCACTGTGACCACACACACTCTCTCTCCGCTTCCCCCCGGCTGACTGCACCCGTACACTCGGTCCAACTGTTCTCCTCCCTACACGGAGGCTGATTTCATATAAACAACGACAGCTGACCAGTTGAGTCACAGACGCAAAACAACCCCGTTATTGTAAAGCAAACATGCACAGGCTTTGCCGTAACCCGCGAAACGCGGTCGCGCGAGCGGGGAGTAAGAACTGGGGGATTATTATTATTATAATCATATGCCAATGACCTCAACCTCAGTCTGCACCGCCAGCCCACGCAAACGCTCTCGCGAGGTCAACGACTGATTGTCACAGCCGGCCACTGCCCATGCCGATGATGACGGCAGACTAGTCAAGGTCACTCCCTGAGAACGAAAACAACTCTCCAGAACGTCACGTAAACAGAACAGTAACTCGTGTGTCCAGTGACCCGTGTGCTTGACGCAAGTTGCCAAGAACGTAAGCTCTTGACTTGAAAGACTTCTGTCAGCTGGTGTCCGAAACTGTGTAGCCTACAGGGTCTGTTTAGTATAGTGTACATCGGCCACAAATCAGAATCTTTACTGAAGAAACAGTTGTAACGTAACGCCTGTCTCAGAAACGCCTGTCAGTCTCAGAGTAGTACACTGAGTAAACCGAGCTTCACTGTATCAATCAATCAATCAATATGAGGCTTATATCGCGCGTATTCCGTGGGTACAGTTCTAAGCGCAGGGATTTATTTATTTTTTTAAATTTTTATTTTATGCAATTTATATTGCGCACATATTCAAGGCGCAGGTATTTATTTATGCCGTGTGAGATGGAATTTTTTTACACTGCAATACATCACGCATTCACATCGGCCGGCAGATTGCAGCCATTTTGGCGCATATCCTACTTTTCACGGCTTATTATTCCAAGTCACACGGGTATTTTGGTGGAAATTTTTATGTATGCCTATACAATTTTGCCAGGAAAGACCCTTTTGTCAATCGTGGGATCTTTAACGTGCACACCCCAATGTAGTGTACACAAAGGGGCCTCGGTTTTTCGTCTCATCCGAAAGACTAGCACTTGAACCCACCACCTAGGTTAGGAAAGGGGGGGGGGGAGAATTGCTAACGCCCTGACCCAGGGTCGAACTCGCAACCTCTCGCTTCCGAGCGCAAGTGCGTTACCACTCGGCCATCCTGTAATCACTGCCAGAAACTATATTAGCTAAATCAAATTTTCTGGCGGTGAATCGATCAGCCAAAAAAACTGCGAACCTCAGCAACCTCAGATACTGAAGGGGCAAGAAGCGATACTCAGGGCTCAGTGTATGCAAAGAAGCTCTGTGAACAGCTTGAATGTAAATCCCGGTGTAACACGAAATTTGTACTCCACGAAAAATTTACTCCTGAGTAAACATCTCGTACGAAATTCTTACTCCGAGTAAATTTTTTGTACGAGAAAAGAACTCCCCAAGGCATGAACAAATTACTCCCTCCACGAAATTTTTACTCCCCATTTTTTTTACTTCCAGTAAAAATCTCGTAGGCGAAAATGGGATGCGGGCGAAGGGATAATACCAATATGTGATCTCGCGCAAACGGATGTCGCGCTACCCTCCCTCCACCCCTTCCACCACCAAGACTAACAGGGAACAAGGGAGTATAAATTTCGTACACCTGGCATGGGAAGTTAAATTGCTCGTGTTAGGGTGAAGTAATTTATTCGTTTTTTATTCGTCAGGGGAGTAACATTTGTGTACGAAATGTTTACTCGGAACTCACATGTCGTGGGGAGTAATTTTCTCGTGTAATGGGGGAGTGCTTTTTTCGTAAAGGGAGTAACATTTTCGTACGAAATTTTCACTCCGGAGTAAAAATCTCGTGGGAGTATTTTTCTCGTGTTACACCGGCCCTGGCTTGAATAACTTTTTTAGCACACGCGTGGAACAGTGAACCGAGTCAGGCAGAACCGTGTTTCATTTTTAAGCAACAATACAATACAATACAATACAATACAATACGATACGATTCAATGCAATGTAACGCAACACAACACAA
>NC_090255.1:19872636-19877636 GCF_037325665.1 Littorina saxatilis | reverse complement strand
CATCCCTGCAACGATGGGAAAAGCCTTGGAAGTAATTAAACTAATTAAATAGGACTATATGTCAGCCTTTAACTTTCTGAGCTTGTTTTTAATTCAAATATATCATATCTATATGTTTTTGGAATCAGGAACCGACAAGGAATTAGATAAAATTGTTTTTAAATCGATTCCGGAAATTTAATTGTACATGTAATCATAATTTTCATATATTTAATTTTTAGAGCTGGTTTTTAATCCAAATAATGACATTTATATGGTTTTGGAATCAGACAATGATGACAAATAAGATGACATTTATTTTGGATCGTTTTATAAAATAATGATTTTAATTAAAATTTAAAAAAATTTAATGACCAAACTCATTAATTAATTTTTAAGCCTCCAAGCTGAAATGCAATACCTAAGTCCGGCCTTTGTCGAAGATTTTTTTTATCAAAATTTCAATCAATTTGATTGAAAAATGAGAGAGTGACAGTGCGGCCTCAACTTTCACAAAAAGCCGGATATAACGTCATCAAAGACATTTATAAAAAAAAAATGAAAACAAAATCGTCCGGGGATATCATACCCAGGAACTCTCATGTGAAATTTCATGAAGATCGGTCCAGTAGTTTTCTCTGAATCGCTCTACACACACACACACGCACGCACGCACGCACGCACAAACACACATACACCACGACCCTCGTCTCGATTCCCCGTCTATGTTAAAACATTTAGTCAAAACTTGACTAAATGTAAAAAGTTAAACAATCGTGTAAATTCTTAGATTTCATCTCCCTCTCAGATGTTGATAAAATCTATTGGTTGTTTGTGTGCTTGTTTGTTATCGTTTTTAGTCAGTTTGTTTTTAGTTTTGTTCGATTGCCTCCAAGTTACGTGATGCAGTCGCCAGGCACAGTAATTTGCTAAAACTTTTGCCACCCACGTCCCCCCCCCCAACACCTGCCACACACACACACACACACACACACACACACACACACACACACTCAAGGCCAACATAATTATCTTCCTTTCTTTGACAACTCTTCGTGGACTGGCAGTTGCTTTGCATAATTTGACAACGTAACAGAAACAGACTAAACAGAACAATACGAGAACGAGTTGGACAATTATTCTATTGTTTTGTGTGTCAAACCACTGCTTGACATGTAATAACTTGCGCCAACACTTCCCAGGCACCACTCAGAGTCGTATAAATCTGCCACCCAACCATGCCGTTCCTAACCAGATCAATCCTGTTCTGCTATGTTTAGAAGATGCTCTTTGTGAACGGTGCCAGCCTGACTGCTTTATGCTAATCACTGTTTCTATTGCTCCGTTTCAAGTCTTGACTTCTCGGACTGACATATGCTAATGAGTACAACACCCCCCTCCCCCCCCCCCCATTTACCCCCGTTTACCAAGACCTGTGAAATCTGAGAAAATAAGCTCTTGAAACGAAAGAAGTCTTGAAATGGAGGTTAATTTATCAATGTTATCAACAGAATATCAGTAGTCTTGAAATGGAGGTTAATTTATCAATGTTATCAACAGAATATCAGTAGTCTTGAAATGGAGGTTAATTTATCAATGTTATCAACAGAATATCAGTAGTCTTGAAATGGAGGTTAATTTATCAATGTTATCAATCAAAAACTGCAGGGCTTTAAAAAGGGTGGATGGGGCTGTCTTAAATAAGGGACGGGGAGGGGGGGGGGGGGGTCTTAAACGGGGAGGTTGCACTGTAGTTTGAAGTCACCACAATCATTTATTTCTTGTTTTGTTTACGAAGCTCATTCGGCGCTCGCGTGAAAATAAGTGTACTCCGCCGACGTTATTGAAGGCATTGTTTTGGAAGCCAATTCGGCGCTCGCTTGACTGAGAATTTAATGTACGTAAGGTGATGATATTTTTGTGCCAAGAGGAGTTGGTTTTCCCAGTTTGAGTCCGGAGTGGTGAAGGCCGCTTTCTGTGGGTATAAGCTGCCTCTCGTGTTTCTCTGCTGATTGGAAACAGGAGTTATTTGTTAGTGGCGCTCTTTCTCACACCACAGGCCAATGAAAATGCTATATATCTCTCTTTCTCGCACACACGCACGCACGCACGCACGCACACACACACACACACACACCCACACCACACACACACACACACACACACACACACACACACACACACACACACACACAAATACACAACCACCCTGTGACAAACACACTCACACACGTGCGGACAAGGTGATTAGGTCAACCCAAATGTGTATTGTCGTGGACGATGGTTGATGATGATGATGATGATGATGATGATGATGATGATGATGATGATGATGATGATGATGACGACGGCAACGACGATAATCGGTTCGAATAGTGATAATGAAGAAGACGATGACAATGCCGAAGACGACACACAACAAATCAACAACAAAAAAACCTATATAAAACCCCGCTACAACTACACACCGGTGACACTGTGACGGTTCCCCTACGCTTTGTGTCCGGTGCCCTGACCCTTTGTGTTCGGTTCCCACTCGGTTCCCACACGCCAAAATTCGCGGACAAAACATCCATTTATGGTAGTATTAGGCAATGTTGCTCTCTGAGAATGGTCTTGTTAGATCTGTGAGTGTTTACACTACATGCCTAGGTGCTGTTGGATTGAAGGTTTTTGATATTTTAGCCGTTATTAGGTAGAATGCCTTCCACTTTACTGCAAAACTGCATAATTCGTAGCATCGGCAAGAAATATCCTACCAAAAAATGCCTGCTTGGAACTGTCGTTGGTCCAGCAAAAAGTTCAACATGTCTGTAGCAGACAGCCCAAGTTTCAAGATTGTAGGGCCATCCAAACAGCCGTAATAATAAAAACAACAAAAGTAGTCAGTGAAATTGGCTGTGTTCGGTCCCCACACACTTTTGTGACGTAGGCGTGACGGTTCCCATAATTCATTGTGTCGGTCCCCACTTTCTGTGTCGGACCCCACTTTCGACCTAATTCTCTGTGACGGACCCCACAACCAGCCTATTTTGTGTCGGTCCCCACACCTTCTTGGATTTATGACTTGCCGGTTACTTGTATCATTGTATTCATTGAATCTAATTGTCTCGGAGTTATTTTTCAGCAAAAACCGGCAAGGCAGCACCTTTTGTGATACCAAGTAAGTCAGATGACATCAGTATGTGTGTGTGTGTGTGTGTGAGAGAGAGAGAGAGAGAGAGAGAGAGAGAGAGAGAGAGAGAGAGAGAGAGAGAGAGAGAGAGAGAGAGAGAGAGAGAGAGAGTGAGAGAGAGAGAGAGAGATTGACACCTTTCCAGATCACTCCGGTTATGCGACACTACCGCGAGCGTCACTACCGCGTGTCACACTACGGCGAGTACGACACTACCGCGTGTAACACTACCGCGTGTCACACTACCACGAGTACGACACTACCGCGAGTATAACACTGCCGCGTGTCACACTACCGCGCGTACCACAACCGCGAGTACCATAACCGTAGAGAGAACGCATGCAAACTTACTTCTTGTGAGTTTGTGTTCTAACGGCTTTGATTGGAAGCAACCCATTCTATATGTATTCTGATAGTGTGTTCTGATCGTTTTGAGTTCTTGGTTAGCATGACAAACATTGAATTAGTGTTCAGAGAACAGACCAGGCCTTTTTGACTCACATGCGAAGCAAAAGTGAGTCTATGTACTCACCCGAGTCGTCCGTCCGTCCGTCCGTCCGTCCGGACGTCCGGACGTCCGTCCGTCCGTCCGGAAAACTTTAACGTTGGATATTTCTTGGACACTATTCAGTCTATCAGTACCAAATTTGGCAAGATGGTGTATGATGACAAGGCCCCAAAAAACATACATAGCATCTTGACCTTGCTTCAAGGTCAAGGTCGCAGGGGCCATAAATGTTGCCTAAAAAACAGCTATTTTTCATATTTTTCCCATTTTCTCTGAAGTTTTTGAGATTCAATACCTCACCTATATATGATATATAGGGCAAAGTAAGCCCCATCTTTTGATACCAGTTTGGTTTACCTTGCTTCAAGGTCAAGGTCACAGGAGCTCTTCAAAGTTGGATTGTATACATATTTTGAAGTGACCTTGACCCTGAACTATGGAAGATAACTGTTTCAAACTTAAAAATTATGTGGGGCACATGTTATGCTTTCATCATGAGACACATTCGGTCACATATGATCAAGGTCAAGGTCACTTTGACCCTTATGAAATGTGACCAAAATAAGGTAGTGAACCACTAAAAGTGACCATATCTCATGGTAGAAAGAGCCAATAAGCACCATTGTACTTCCTATGTCTTGAATTAACAGCTTTGTGTTGCATGACCTTGGATGACCTTGACCTTGGGTCAAGGTCACATGTATTTTGGTAGGAAAAATGTGTAAAGCATGTGAGTCGTATGGGCTTTGCCCTTCTTGTTGTTTTATATTTCAAGGAAACATTTCAACCTTTGCCTTCAGCCATGGAAGTCATAAAATGACACGCGGTAATGTTATACTCGCGGTAGTGTGACACGCGGTAGTGTTATACTCGCGGTAGTGTCGTACTCGCGGTAGTGTCGTACTCGCGGTAAGTTCTGTTTCCGTACCCGCGACAGCGGCAGCGACAAAAGAAAACGCGCGCAAACGCGTGACGTGTTTCCGTACTTGCGTTTTAAACATGCGGTAAAATCTGTAAACTCCCGCGTTGCCGCGCGACAACGCGAAAAAATCGCTCCAGGACCCTTTCAAAAAATCGCGTCGCTTGCCGCTTGTCGCGCCGCTAACGCGTCGCGCGTGTGGAAACACTCCTGGTCATTTTCTATGTGCTTGATTTTCGTCGCACCGCTGGAAAAACGCTATCGCGGGTACGGAAACACAACTTTAGTGTGAGACGCGGTAGTGGTACTCGCGGTAGTGACGCTCGCGGTAGTGACCAGCACCCGATCACTCCACATAAACGCTGGTTCTGGTTGCATTGTGCCGCTGACATACAGCTAATAGGATTTTTACACCCCCT
>NC_090255.1:19863581-19872436 GCF_037325665.1 Littorina saxatilis | reverse complement strand
CGTAACCCCGTTGTTCACGGGGACCATTGTGGCCGTCGTCATGGACGATCCTCCATGCGACTTGCTCATTGGAAACCGGGTTCAGTTTGTGGACGGCGTCACCAGGGAGGTTCCCGTTTATCGGTCTCCCGACGTCATTTCAGTGCTCACGCGGGCACAGGCGGAGCGAGAGGACAAACCTCTCAAACCCCTACCTGCTGCACGAGCTGCCCTGGGGAACGTGACCCCCGCGCTTCTCGCGAAGGCTCAGGATTCTGACCCGACCTTAGCTACTCCTCGGGAGCACGCGAAGTCGGGGAAGGTGAAGCTGAGCGGGAAGCATGGGAGGTCAAAGTTCCTCAGGGACAAGAAGTTGCTCTACCGTGAGTTCAGCAACAAGGAAGGTGCATTCAAACAGGTTGTCGTGCCTCGCGAGTTTCGCGAGGGTGTCATGGCAACGGCACACGACTCGATTCTGGGAGGTCATCTTGGGACCAAGAAGACCACGGATCGTGTCTGGCGCCACTTTTACTGGCCCGGCATCTGCACGGATGTCCGACGTTTCTGTGCGTCCTGCGATAAGTGCCAGAAGGTGGTTGCCAAAGGAAGGGTGAGGAAGGTCCCCTTAGAGAAGATGCCGCTCATCGACGAACCCTTTCGTCGGGTGGCAGTGGACATCATCGGGCCCATCTTGCCTGCGTCTGAGGACGGAAACAGATACATTTTGACCATGGTGGACTACGCTACTCGATACCCAGAGGCGATCCCTCTGAAATCGATTGAAGCCACACGAGTAGCTGAGGCTCTGGTTACTATGTGGTCCCGGCTGGGAATTCCATCAGAGGTACTCACCGACAGAGGCACGCAGTTCACGGGAGGAGTGATGGCGGAGGCAGCACGACTGCTATCACTGGAGCAGCACTTCACCACTCCTTACCATGCTCAGTGCAACGGACTGGTGGAAAGGTTCAATGGCACCTTGAAGACCATGCTGAGGAAACTAGCTCAGGAGAAACCACGCACGTGGGACAGGTACATCCCAGCATTGCTTTTTGCATACCGCGAGGTTCCTCAGGAGAGCTTGGGCTTTTCCCCATTCGAGCTGTTGTACGGCAGACAGGTACGCGGTCCCATGGCTATCCTGCGTCAGGCTTGGACAGACGAAGAAGCTGACGAGGAGGTGCAGACGACAGCGACCTACATCGTAGAACTCAGGAACAGGATTGAAGAGACCTGCAAACTGGCTCAAGAGAACCTGGGAAGAGCAGCACAGCGTTACGCGCGAGGATTCGACCGCAAGGCACGGCCGCGCAGCTTCAAGATTGGAGAACGGGTGTTGCTACTTCTACCTGTCAAACACAACAAGCTACAACTGCAGTGGCAAGGACCTTTTGAGGTGACAGCGAAAGTGGGCCAGAACGACTACAGGATCGTCATGAACGGGAAAGCACGCCTGTACCACGCCAACCTGCTGCGCGCCTACATAGAGAGGACTGCCTACGGGGAAAAGGACAAAGTGACAGAAGCAGTTGCTGTCGTGATGGACGAGACAACGGAAGAACAGGGAGGAGGACGGGTGCCAGTTTGTCCGCTGGAGGCTAGTGAGGATCTCACGGACGTGCACATCTCACCTGATCTTGGGGACGACCAGCAGGCGGACCTGCAAGAGATCCTGAAGGATGCAGCACGGGTCCTTACAGACATACCACTTCAGACGCATCTGGAGGAGTTTACCTTCGACTTGCTGGAGAAACAGCCAGTGAGGACGAAGCAGTATCCCATGCCTCATGCCCAGAAGGAGGTGGTCAGGAAGGAAATCGCCGACATGACGAAGTTGGGCGTCATCGAGCCAGCGAACTCTCCCTACAGTTCACCAATTGTGCTTGTGAAGAAGAAGGATGGACGCGTCAGGTTCTGTGTCGACTACCGGAAGCTGAACAAGATTACGGCGTTTGACGCGGAACCCATGCCTGATGTGGACTACCTCTTCAGTCACTTGGCCAAGGCCAAGTACTTTTCCAAACTGGACCTCACCAAGGGATACTGGCAAATTCCAGTTGCCGAGGAAGATCGCCCAAAGACTGCATTTACCACTCCATTCGGCCAGTTCCAGTGGACAGTCATGCCTTTTGGTCTGCAGAATGCAGGTGCCGTCTTCACTCGCATGATGAGGAAACTTTTGGAACCATTGAAGCGCGAGGACATCAGCAGTTTCATCGACGATGTGCTGATCGCGACAGAGACATGGACTGAACATCTCGACGCCCTGCGCGACGTGTTCGGGAGGTTGAAGGACGGAAATCTGGGAGCTAAACCGTCCAAGTGCTACTTGGGATTTCGGGAATTGTCTTTCCTGGGTCATGTTGTCGGCGAGGGATTGCTCGTTCCAGAGGACGACAAGATCCAGAAGATTCGGGAGGCGGAGCCACCGCGCACGAAGAAAGAAGTCAGGTCTTTCCTGGGCCTAGCCAGCTTCTACAGACGCTTCATCCCGCACTTTGCCGAAATCGCACTACCACTGACCAACCTTACCAAGAAACTACAACCGACCGTTGTAGTGTGGACTGAGGAATGCAGCTCCGCATTCAACACCCTGAAGAGGCGACTCACCAGTCAGCCTATTCTCCGACTACCAGACCTGAACAAGGACTTCGTGCTGAGGACAGACGCTTCAGGGAAGGGACTTGGGGCAGTGTTGCTTCAAGAGACAGAGGGGTTTCTGCACCCTGTTTGCTTCGCCAGCCGTAAGCTGACCTCGGCCGAGGCAGCGTATGCAACGGTTGAACGGGAGTGTCTCGCCATTGTCTGGGGCATCCAGAAGTTCGAAGCGTACCTGTACGGACGACCTTTCTGTCTGGAGACGGACCATCAACCTCTGCAATATCTTCAGGTTGCAAGGTTGGCAAACGCCAGACTTATGCGCTGGGCGTTGATTCTCCAACCGTACCAATTCACGGTACGCGTCATACCGGGCGCCAACAATGTTGGAGCTGACTTTCTCTCTCGGGCTGTAGAGGAGGACATGACTGTGAGCGAAACCGAGGTTTCGTCTTGAAGAGGGGAGGTGTGTCACGATCGGGTGACAGAGACCAAGAAAGTGCAACTCAGTGGAGTGCCTGTTCTTGGTCGAATGTATGATAGAAAGCGCCTGTGCGTGATATTGGACACAGCAGTTTTCGCTGACAGTGCTCCCGAGCACGGATGTTTTGAAACGCACGAGCTTCACAGTGCGGGTTTCTGCTGTCATAGGGCTGACGGTTTTTTTGCTGACAGCGCGCACGGGATTTGCAGGGATTGAGTTTCTCGTGTCTTTTTCCTGCTTGGGGAGGCAGAATCGTGTATAGCTGGACTGGTTTGGTGACAAGGTCAGTCACGTGTATTTGGCTAGGTGGTCTGTCAGAGACTCAAGGACGACACACTTGACACCCAGCGGCAGAAGGGGAAGGACCTAACACACAGTTACTAGAGTATGATGGTTTTTCACCGAGTATCATATTCGGCACTCTAGGGGAACTTCCACAAGTTATTCCTTTCCTCTGCCACGTATTTTGCTGAGGACAAGTCGTCACATTTCCTTCGTCGGCGATGGCTTTCGCATAAGGATTCGACAAGGGGTTCTGGACGTTTTGGGTCACTGTTGACGAACAGAGACTGTTCCAGGGAGGAGGCGGACTTTGCTTCCATTGAGAGTTACAATCATAGGCTTTTGAGGTAATAAATCATTATTTAACGCTGTTGATGAGTCTGTGTTGTGGAATGAAATACTCTCTGTTGTTCTTTCCAGGTTAGCGCATAATTTACTCTCTGTGACGCTAAAATACTAATCTGTATATGGTTTTTGCAGATAGGGAGAGAAGGACGGAAAATGGCTGTTTTGTTGTTGTAAAAAGTCAGTTTTGTGCAGGCCCACGTGCTCGATGAGATATTTAAAGATGACATGTTTTAAGGTGGTGGGTGAGGGGTAGCTGACATGTTTAGTGCACCGATGCTTTCTGTTTGCAGCCTTCCTTCGTTTCGTTCGTTCGTTTCGTTCGTTCGTTACGTACCTGTAACATCTGCACGGCTGACTCTGGCGGGAACTGTTGAGGCTACGCTAACCAGGAGACCGGCTAACCAGCGGACCGGCTAACCAGCGAACCGGCTAACCAGCGGACCGGCTAACCAGCGGACCGGCTAACCAGCGGACCGGCTAACCAGCGAACCGACTAACCAGCATACCGGCTAAGCAGCAGCAGCAGAGATAAAGCTAAGTGCACCATGTCGTACGCACCCCGTTGACCACCGTTGTCTTTTCGTATCTATGATTTCATTGGAGTAGGGACAACGTGGGGTGTGGACACCTGCACGAACTAGAGCTTTTCGAACAGAACATTCTCATTTGACTGTATTTACACGGGTTCAGCGTGTTACTATAATTTTATACATACTACTGGCATTTTGTCAGTGAACACTGGGTTTTTACGTGTTGAGAACGTAAAAGGAACATATTTTGAGTGAAGGCTCGAGGGAGGTGGAGAGTTTATACATAAACAGGCGTCTGAAACTTATACTTTTGTTGACTCTATTTAATTGTATGCCTGCGAGAGTGGATCGTGGTGTGGTTAGTTAATTAGTAGTAATTAACCGGTTCATAATCACCTTGAGTGATATATTGAAACGTGACACCATTACTGCTGGTGTCTTATGGAGAATGTCATTATTTTGGTTAAATAGCAGAGAGCAAAGAAGTTTAAAGACAAAAAAATGCTTGTTTTATGCTGCTACTTGTGTCCCTATGGCGGGCTTTATAGACATTCAGACTGAGAACCATCGACAAGGCTTCTTCTCTCCTAGTCCTATTAGTCTCTCTCTCCTAGTCCTATTAGTCGTTAAAGACAAAATCGATGTATTTGTTTTGATGACCTCCACAAGGATGCGTCTCGAGTGGGGGCAAAGAAGATTACAGGGGTTGCGGGAAGACCGAACAAAAACTCAATACGGGACCGAGACCAACAAAAACGACGGCCTTTTTCTTCTTTCAGAATACCGGTGTAACTGAGACGGTATCCATGTCCCACCCCCATGTCACCACTGTGACCTCGGTCATTCTTCCAGAAGCTCAGGTGGATGATTACATACAACTAAACACACACACGCCTGGGTAGCGCGACTTTCGTTTCTGCTAGCTTTCCACTGGGAGGTAGCTATACCCGAGTGTCCCTGCAATTGGATAATAAAGTAAATGCAAATGAAAATGAAACGGAAAAAAACACCAGTTCATCCTCCGTGGCACCTCCCCCTGGAGGCAAGAACGGGTGTTCCATTAACAGTCTGAGACGAGAATTATGATGTCAAAGTGTCGAGGTTGATCAATTCATCAAATCGGGCCACCTTGAGCCATGGGGATGAAGGGGGTGATAAATATGTAGAGCAATAGACGATGTTCGGAAATAACTCTGTTAGTTTGTGAAAGAGTGAATACCCTTGCTTCTTCATGGACACACACAAAACACGTGCTTCCTCGCTGGTGATTGGCCCCTCCAATGTTTGTTCCCGTTAAAGCAAGGGTATTCACTCTTTCAAAACCCATACAAAGTTATTTTCGGAACTCGTTTATCAAGAAACATATAGCCATCAATTAATTCAGTTTAATTTAAGCAACACGAAGTACATTACATGGACAGACAAAAGTTGAATTAACCAAACAACAAGTAAATGGAACTTGTCATCTTTGTCTCGGCTTTTTACTCGATAATGGGCTGTTCTCGCCGCAACCTGTATATATGTTAGGCGCGTTTGATCGATCTGCGCGATCGCGCGATCGCGCTGCGCGTTTGGTGGATCAATCAAACGCGCACACATCGATCGATGTGTGCGCATTTGATCGATGCAAAGAATAGGCTACAAAGAAAACAAGAATCGTTAAAACGCGCAGCTCTTATACTTGCGCATTTGGACGATCTGTCACAAAGTAAGTCCCTACCACACACACACATCGAACGCCGGAAGTGAAAAGTTTCAAATACAAGAATGTTCCGAAATATACCCCAACAACGTTTTTGATTTGTTTGTTGTCACGCCTCTCAGTTTCAAACAGTCTCTCTCCGCTCTCTCTCTCTCTCTCCCTGCCGCGTCTCCCTCCCTCCCTCTCTCTCTCTCTCTCTCTCTCTCTCTCTCTCTCTCTCTCTCTCTCTCTCTCTCTCTCTCTCTTATGATCTTATTCTTATAAAGTTACTATTATTGCGTGTGTCTGCGTTTCATCATAAAAAGTTTGTTCCTATGTAGGGCCCATTTCGATTATAACCATTTTGCTTAGATCAGGACTAGCTGGAAGAAAGGTCCTACGGACCTAATGCTATCTTTCCTGTAATAAAGTTCTATGTTTCAATGTTTCTCTCTCTCTCTCTCTCTCTCTCTTAGTCTCTCAGTCTCTCTCTCTCTCTCTCTCTCTCTCTCTCTCTCTATCGCTCTCTCTTCTCTCTCTCTGTCTCTCTCTCTCTTAGTCTCTCTCTCTCCCCATCTCTCTCTCTATCTCTCTCTCTCTCTCTCTCTCTCTCTCTCTCTCTCTCTCTTAGTCGCTCAGTCTCTCCAGATCTCTCTCTCTCTCTCTCAGTCTCTCTCTTAGTCTGTCTGTCTCTCTCTTCTCTGTCTCTCTCCTCTCTGCTCTCTGTCTCTCTCTCTCTCTTCTCTCTCTCTCTCTCTCTCACCGTGCACACACACTTTCTCTCTCTCTCAGTCTCTCTCTTAGTCTCTCAGTCTCTCGGCCCCCCAATCCCTCCTTCCTCATCTCTGTCCATCCCTCTGACATCTCATCAAAACAGCTGAACTTTTAAATCATTTGCTATTAAAGGACAATTAAACACTCAATGAGCTAATACATGTGAAATGGATGATCAGGTGCAACCTCGACGCATATATACCTGTGATGTGATGTCTTTGAGGTAGTCTAAGTGTTTGGTACAATATAATCCCATTTTTTCTTCTTTTTTAAAATGTCTTACAGATCATGTTGTTTAGACACTTATAGCTAGGCCTACTTCCGGTCATAACTTCCGGTCATTGCCAGCAGACGTGTGTGTGCGTAGTATGGTGATTTGTGAGACGGATCGTCCAAATGCGCAAGTATATAAGAGCTGCGCGTTTTAACGATTCTTGTATTCTTTGTATTGATCAAACGCGCACACATCGATCGATGTGTGCGCGTTTGATCGATCCACCAAACGCGCAGCGCGATCGCGCGATCGCGCAGATCGATCAAACGCGCCTAACATATATATTGCCTTTGGCGTCGGATGCACGTCCAAAAAAGTTATGCAGTTGGAGACTGTTTGTCTGATTTTGTGTTGTCCTCCGTCCCGTGCTTTTCCGTGAAAAAAAGTGTCTGTTTGTTGTACAAAGGTGCATTCCTTCTCGATCTCGCCACATATCTGTCCGGGTCTCAAATGTACATGGGACCGGCACGGTTGGCCTAGTGGTAAGGCGTCCGCCCCGTGATCGGGAGGTCGTGGGTTCGAACCCCGGCCGGGTCATACCTAAGACTTTAAAATTGGCAATCTAGTGGCTGCTCCGCCTGGCGTCTGGCATTATGGGGTTAGTGTTAGGACTGGTTGGTCCGGTGTCAGAATAATGTGACTGGGTGAGACATGAAGCCTGTGCTGCGACTTCTGTCTTGTGTGTGGCGCACGTTATATGTCAAAGCAGCACCGCCCTGATATGGCCCTTCGTGGTCGGCTGGGCGTTAAACAAACAAACAAACAAACAAATGTACATGGGATATGAGCAGAGCATCCTTCCCCTTGGACACGTGACAACAATCAACAGCCTGGCTGCTTTCTGTGGACAGTGGGAACGTTCTGCTTCTTCTTCTTCTTCTTCATCTTCTGCGTTCGTGGGCTGAAACTCCCACGTACATTCGTGTTTTTTTGCACGAGTGGAATTGTACGTGTATGACCGTTTTTTACCCCGCCATACGCCGTTTTCGGAGGAAGCATGCTGGGTATTTTCGTGTTTCTATAACCCACCGAACTCTGACATGGATTACATGATCTTTTTCGTGCGCACTTGGTCTTGTGCTTGCGTGTACACACGGGGGTGTTCGGACACCGAGGAGAGTCTGCACACAAAGTTGACTCAGAAATAAATCTCTCGCCGAACGTGGGGACGAACTCACGCTGACAGCGGCCAACTGGATACAAATCCAGCGCGCTACCGACTGAGCTACATCCCCGCCCGGAACGTTCTGCTGAGTTCTTTGCGCAGATTGACATAGTTGTCAGTTAAAAATGTAATTAAGTATATAATCATTCCACACAGAATGGTGTAGATTTGTGGTGTGTGTCAGCGTGGAAGCATGGTCTTACCCCATGTAAAAGCATGGCTTCATCTGAGATGGTGAGGCGAAACGTTTACACGGGACGGATTGTGCATTTAAAGCCATGGTGCTTCCCGTGTAACCGATTCAGCTTGCTATCGTACATTTGCTAAGGCTTTTACATGAACTAATACCATCTCTTCAATTGGACAAATATTTTGGAGAGAAAAAAAATCATCTGCCCGAGTCCTTTTCGTGCAGAGTGGTTTTTTTTCTTCTCGATGAATGAATGTTTTAACTGACTGGTTTCAATCTGTTAAATTAAAGATACTGAACTTGTCAAATCCAGGTGCACGGAGCCCCTGGGGCTTTTAGTCATACCTCAGGCAGCTATCCGTTAGAAGAACTACCAAGTTTCATTGACTTGCACCCAAAGAGTCAAGAACTGTGATTTTTTTACGAATTAATTTCGTACTCGGACCCGGCTGGTCTTGGCCTATTTTTTTTATCTAAATGTAGATCAGGTAGATCACCACATCATGCACAAAAAGAGATGTCACTAAGCAAACTATGCCAGACGTCATCA
>NC_090255.1:19851081-19861081 GCF_037325665.1 Littorina saxatilis | reverse complement strand
GTTTAGATCGGTTACCTTCCTGGAGGCTCTTCGCAGAACATTTCAAGTTTTCAATTGCGAAATCGGGAACTGTGATGAAATCATAGAATATTACAAATGTAAGCTTTAGCATGAAGTTTGTAGAAAACGAAATTTCGTTTACGTCAAGAAAATGGAAATTCGTTAACGACATTTAGCTGATAAAATAGTGTAGTAACTGTTGAGAGTTATTGAAGAAATTCTAATTAACCCGTCATGAATAATTCAGTTTAGTCGGTACTTTACACTCTCAAAGATGCCTTTGATCCTGCGGATGAACCACCACAAATTAGCCAAGTTTTTTTTTTTTTAATTTTAATGGGTTTTTTTTTTAAACATGGGATGAGAGTACCATTTAACTTAAACAGCTTCCTCTGCAGAATGAGAACTTGTTGCTAAATACGACACAGTTGATTGACGCATTTGTCAGTTACAAAATTAATTGAACAAAAACATTCAAATCACCACGGGACGCAACAAGAATGAAGAGGTTTCTTTCTGAATATATGCAAGTGGAAATACTCTCTGATCCATTGTTAAAGCGTGGAGGGATAAATGGCAATTTATTAGAGGTAGTACAGCACGGACGCTTTAGAAGACAGTCCCCATCCCATGCATGCAATGAAAACCGTCAATACAATACAATACAATAACTTTATTAATCTCTAAAAGAGGAATTGCATTGCTGAGCGTTTGTGTCCGTAATAATAACATATATAAAACATTCAAAATAAACATTTGTTCTTTGTCCTGAGAAAATACAGCACATTGGTTATCACATAAGAAAGTATATTAAAAATAAATTAACATGCATTCACCATCAACAATGCACACACGAAAGTCAGCACCTTGCCGGTTATCACATATTGTCTAAGAGAGTAGAATAAGAGTATATAATCATGCAAAACAAAATCAACAATACTGAAACAATACAGAACACTGACCCCGTGCATCAGAGCGACAACACCAGCATCTACTGCCCCACCTGAGAATTGAAGATGTGAATTGTGACATCAAAGATCCATCTAGTCTTTTCTCTATTCTAACAAAATTCAGATGATGCTCCGAATCGTTTACAAGCGAAGGACACAGAAATCAAGATGACCGAGAGTAGACGTTTTACTTTTAAGGCTGTAGAATTTCTTTTCAAAGATAGATAAATTGACTTTTTTTTTTTAGCGCACCATCGATCCAAGTAAAGCTGTGAAAAAATATTTGCGTAATGAACACCATCATGTGAGAAAAACAAGACAAAACCCGCAATTGAGTCAGAATATTGACGCGTCTAGTCAAGCATTTCAAGTTGATCATGCATAACACAGTGACTAAACCAGTCTTAATTGAAAAACTGTAATGAGGAGAATTACGAGGACATTTAGGGTTCACGTAAGTGTAGCCTATGCGATGCTAACTTTTGTCTGTCTGTGCGTATGTATGTATGAATGTGTGTGTGTGTGTGTGTGTGTGTGTGTGTGTGTGTGTGTGTGTGTGTGTGTGTGTGTGTGTGTGTGTGTGTGTGTGTGTGAGTGTGTGTGTATGTGATAGAAACTTTAACATTTGACTGAACACCGAAATACTAATTTTGCTTGGTTATTATCCAAGCAACAGCTTCAAAGTATTGAAGCAATGATTAACATTTCGTCGGCACGTATGTAGTTAAAGTGTGTATCCAAAGAAAACGGGTGGTGGGGGGTTTTGGGGGGGTAAAAACAGCTGACTGGTTTGTGTCGTGTGTGGTATGTAGACCAGGTCAGGGGTCAAGGTTAGGTCAGATCGCGTGAAGGATTGTGGTATAGATACAGTTATCACCGTGCTGCAGTTCGCCGATTCGGAAAAGACGATTTTACATTGTTCGGTTTCGTAGTATAGCTCCAGAAAAAAATAGATAAAGAAGATACCAAAGGAGATTTCCTACAGGTTAATCTGCAGAGCGTGTTTCCAGTGTCTGCGCGAGGAAGCGCTGTCGAAAGCGCAGTGTCGATCTGGCCATCTGGCAGTCGTGTCCCCGTAAGTAGGCTACAGACAGACAGATCTAGATCTAGTGTCACCTATGCTTACTGTGTGTGTGTATGTGTGACGGAGTGGTTGAGTTTGTGTTACTGTTTAGCGATTTCTTACGGGAGCCTTGAAGGCTTCGCCTCTTGTTTGTTAATACACTAAAAAATCCATTGTGACAGCCACGCCTAAGTTGTGTTATAAAGTGCAGAATTTAAACCGGGATTGGGTTGGGGGTCCGGGGGGGGGGGGGGGGCGAGGAGAATGAGAGGGAGATAGGGATCGATTGCACAGAAAGCTAACAGAGAATTGTACATTACTTGTTCAGGGTATTCGCTAAATTTGATTTTATTCTAAAAGCTCCACAGTTCTTGGTCAAAGACTGGTTCTGTTGGCTGCAGACGCCATTTTCTTTCCCCTCTTTGTCTCTTTTTATGTGAGTCTCGGCTAGCCCAGCGCTATGAAGTCTTGGCCTCCAGGGATGCGACAGAAAGAAAAGAAAATGTCAACAGCCTTTATTGTGCCATTGTTTCGATCTTCTTCTCTGTGAAGTCCCATGAAAAGCACACGCTGTGTTTACTCTGGTTGCCATAGGGGATGTTTCGGTTTCCCTGCTGCCAGTTTTATCTCCCTATAGTTTGACCTGGTATATATATATATATATATATATATATATACCCGTTACTTTTGTTTGTTCAAAGGATCTATGGTTCTTCTTCGGCGTGATACCAGATACTATGGTTGTGCAAGGACAAATTGTCGATTTTTATCTCGATGTTTATAACGTTTGTTGTTTTTACATTTAGTCAAGTTTTGACTGAATGTTTTAACATAGAGGGGGAATCGAGACGAGGGTCGTGGTGTATGTGTGTCTGTGTGTGTGTGTGTGTGTGTGCGTGTGTGTGTGTAGAGCGATTCAGAGTAAACTACTGGACCGATCTTTATGAAATTTGACATGAGAGTTCCTGGGAAAGATATCCCCGGACATTTATTTTCATTTTTTTGATAAATACCTTTGATGACGTCATATCCGGCTTTTTGTAAAAGTTGAGGCGGCACTGTCACACCCTCATTTTTCAATCAAATTGATTGAAATTTGTGTAAAGCACTCTTCGACGAAGGCCGGACTTCGGTATTGCATTTCAGCTTCGTGGCTAAAAAAATAATTAATGACTTTGGTCATTAAAAATCTGAAAATTGTAATATTTTTTTTATATAAAACGATCCAAATTTACGTTCATCTTATTCTACATCATTTCCTGATTCCAAAAACATATAAATATGTTATATTTGGATTAAAAACAAGCTCTGAAAATTAAAAATATTAAAATTATGATCAAAATTAAATTTCCGAAATCGATTTAAAAACAATTTCATCTTATTCCTTGTCGGTTCTTGATTCCAAAAACATATAGATATGATATGTTTGGATTAAAAACACGCTCAGAAAGTTAAAACGAAGACAGGTACAGAAAAGCGTGCTATGCAGCACAGCGAAACCACTACCGCGCTGAACAGGCTCGTCAGTTTCACTCCGTTTTGCACAAGCGGCGGACTACGGTCATTGTGAAAAAATGCAGTGCCTTCAGTTTCATTCTGTGAGTTCCACAGCTTGACTAAATGTAGTAATTTCGCCTTACACGACTTGTTCAGCTTATAACATCTATGTATATCTTGCACACAATCAATTACTGAGTTTAAGGAGGTTGTTTATCTTTACTGGGTGTTTTTTTTCATACGGCTTTTTCGTTGATGTTTATGGCAGTCTTGTAGCAAATCTAGGCTTAACTGTCTTTCGTGTAAACTGTTGATTTTTATGCCAGTGTTTATTTCTCCGGGGTTTTGTTTAATGTGGCTTTATTCTCGAAGCAGTTATCACCTTTTGGGCAAAACAATGGCTGCTTTTCTCCCTAGGGTTTATCGTCCTTTCTTCAGTATTGACGCACTTTGTGTTAAATGAGTGAGATTAATATATTCCTGTGTTTGCCTGTAGATGGGTTTGTCATCAAGGTGGCTGCATAGTGCTACTCTTTTTCCCGTAGCAGTTAAAGTCACATTCCGTCACGCTCATAAGAAAAATATCTATCTCAGTGTTGGGCATTTCTGTAGTGAAACTACAGGGGAAACTCCTGGAAGGGTATCTATTATGTGTTAGAGAGTACAAACTCTCAGACCATCGGAAACCATTGCCATGGTAACGTTAGCAAAACTGCCGATCTCGTTTCTTGAGTTCGGCACTTTTTCTTTATGATACAGGAAGACTTGTTTGGAAAATGTGAAGATATGCAAAAGCTCTTTGTGGGTTGTTATGCAGTTTTGCTGATTGAAAATGTTGCTGTCAGCTCTTTATCTCACGTTTACCTCGTGGTAACAGCTCAAGATAGGCAGTTTACAACTTATAACTAAAACATAATGAGAAAGGCAGATTGTTCAGAAACTAAAGAAAGTTTTTTGCGTTTTTCTCAAAACATCAAAACATGACATAGGCAATTATCTTATGAGCGTGACGATTCCTTCCCGTGAAAAGAGTGTTGCTTACTATTCCCGGTCTACCTACATGCTTCTACACGGGATAAGCTATCCTTCGACCTGGAAACGTACCAAAAATAATAATAATAATAATTGTCAGTAAGTGAACCAGTTGATTGGCTAATGGGGATGCGCTAAAACTGTTAGCGCACTCTTGGAGTGCGCTAACTTTTCCACAGAGCGTATTCTTCCGCCCTTTGCCTAAGCGAGACTGTACTCTCATCCTCAGAATTAATTAATGACATGTAGCTTATATTCTCCACAATACCAAAATACCATAAATTTCCTGCTTCTCAATTAAAGCAGAAGTGGGTTTTTTCTGACAGATTGCATGTGCCTGTGCCACAGTTGCCACAGATCTAAAAATAGAACCCGCTGTGTCTAATTTTCAGTTTCGACTTGCGAAGATTCTTCTCATAATTATGCCGTAGCTTATTATCCACATTACCAAATGATGAGTTAGTATACAATTCCCAGCAGCTAACAGAAAACACAAGTGTTATTCCGATAACGTACCAGCTAGATCAGCATTTGGAATATATAGTCCTACGTAGCAGGCTAGATTACACTCGTAAATACGACTGCATCAGTTCAGTAAATGAATGGTTTCCGAATTATTATTTCAAGGCAAGAACAATCGGAATCGAAAACGTGTAGGGTTTAGAAAGTTCTTACCATATATAAGACTTATTACCAGCCTGCCTCATGCGTGCAGACTCAATGCAACGTGACGAGCAATTTTTGTTTTTGAAATGAGACTCAGTGCAGTGGTTCGATTGCCATAGCATAGCAGAGTGAGACGACATAAATCCCGCTCAGCAAATTAACATGTTGGGCAAATGTGAACGATAAAACGATGGGGATATAATACGTGTAGGGTTCAGAGCATTCTTACCGTTCATATTTAGTACCAGACTCCCCGATGAGTGAAGATACCACACGAGAAACATGCCACATTTATTTTGAAAATGTGCTTACCATCGACCTTGGCAAGGGGCAACACTCTGCACAGTCAATCTGTCGAAGCTCGATGAAGGTTTCGAATCGCAAATAACTAAGAGCACAGTCCTTTCTCCGAGTTTAAATGAGGTCTCTATGAAAGATCATCACTTTTTAGCTTAACGCTACACTGGAATTTACAAACAGAAATTAAAACAAGAGTTTGCGTGTGACGAAAGCACGACACACTTGAGACAGCCCACACAAAAGTAGATCTGACACAAACCTGACCACACAGTTACGCCTATCCAAATGCGCGTTGCAAAATGTGCGTTTTCAATCTTCTTTTTTCTCTGGCGGTACTGACAATATCGTTATTGAAACAACCCCAGTGCACTAAGGGATTTATAGAGCAAATCTCGAAAATAATTATTGAACTCAGCACTATGCGCTTCGTTCAATAATGAATTTTCTCGATTTGCTCTATAAATCCCTTAGTGCACTGGGATGTTTCAATAACTTAAATGATAATAATAACTGGACATTTTTAAGTGCCTAACCTATGGCCCTAGGCCCTTTACAAAAGAACATATACAGAATAGAACAATTAAATGTACAACCTACATAAAACAATTAATCATACAGACAAAAATCACCACATGTACTGTTCACACAATAATCATATGCAATACACACTATATATATATACACACATACCCAGCGAACACTTTCAACAATCATACCAACTTTAAGGGAGAGGAGTACGTGCAGAAATGGAATGGAAAAGACATTTGGCCAGGTTGGTGTAATATTGTGTGAAAAAGAAAGTTTTCAACTGTTGTTTAAAAGAGCTGAGAGGGGTGCAGTGTCTGACAGAGAAGGGAAGAGAGTTCCTAAAGTCAACACCCTTACTGCTAGTAGCTACCTGTGCCGAATGAGAATTGTTTGACGAATAGAGTTCAAGGTTTGGCTCTTATATCTGAAAGAAATGAATTCATTAACAAAAAATCATCAATGACATGAACGCGTTCCTGCATGATATGCCGGGGGCCCGGTAGCTCAGTTGGTAGAGCACTGGACTTGTGATCGGAAGGCTGCAAGTTCGATTCCGGGCCGGGACGGACACGGGTCAACTTTGTGTGCAGACCCAGAAACGGAACCCATGTCCCACCCCCGTGTCACCACTATGGCACGTAAAAGATCTTGGTCGTTCTGCCATAAGTGCAGATTGCTGATACCACCTAAACACGCATACACTTGTGTATCACGTCAAAAGCCATGAGGGCGTGTGAAGGAAATCACGAATAACACTAACAGGCAAAGTTTGATAGTGATATCCTCCACGCTTTTAGAGCGCTAACCAGAGATAATAGAGTGACGTAGCGAAGTGTGGTGCACGTACTGTGAATTCAGCTCACTGACCGAGAGAGTTGATGTTGTGAATCGCAACGAAGATATCGTTACACTTAACCACTGTCCAGCGACAGGGAGGGGTTGTCACAGGAATCGACCGGGAGAAAGGAAGCCCGAGTAAAGCACTTAACAGGTAAATGGAATAAGCATTTGAATACCGTTAATGTTTATCGCGTTTAACCGGTCGGAAAGGAAGATAGTGCCCAGATGACAGAATGAAGGATCTGAGAAGCCGCCGGAATATCACGCCTATAGACCATCATAGCTGAGATTCGACGGGATTTCTAGAAGCAAGTGCACTGTTATTGTTGTCCGTAGAGTTGGACCATAGAGGTCACAGGGCGGTAGAAACTGAGTAGACCGAGGTCACCAGTAGAAGGAAGTAGTAGCTAAATGCATTTCCCAGTGAACAGCAATAGACGCTGTGTAATTCTGCGTATGACCAGAATTAAAATATGTCTACAATATCTTAATTACTTAAGAGATGAGTAATATTTAGTAGACAGAGCAGACGGTGTTTTAAGTCTGCCGTAGTAGGAACTATAACTGGTTTTTGTTGACTACGCACGAGCCGTGAGTAGATACCTGTAAATTAGATATCGTGTGCCTGTGAGTTCACGGACTGGTTGTGTAGTTTTATACCTAAGTGAATGGTAGAGAGTTTTGTCATTGCAATTGTGTACGAGATTGTCATCTCGAGTTGTTTTTTTGCCTACAAAACTGTGAGTACTGGATTTTTGAGTACCTAACATTTATGTTCATGATTGTGTGTATTTGTGTGTATGATGTCATAGCCGTATAATACAGTGGAGGGAACTTACCTTTGGCGTTGTGTTTGATTCCTGTATGACAGCATACTAGCACATTTTATGATTTACATTCATTCACAAATCATATAACCTATATCTTGTCCTGAAGAGGCCAAATATTTCACCTGTAAGACATAAAGCATTCTCTCTTTCCTATACCATGCCCTGATCCTGCCTGTAATTGTTTTATTCAAGTCACTGATTGTCGAAGGTTAGTTATGGTATACTAGGTCATTCAAATAACCCCAAAGGTTCGAAAGAACTCATAAGACCAATTGACCTACACACTTGCCACTTTCTGGGCTTGTCATGCAAAAGCTGAAGTTCATGTACACCAAATATGAAGAAATTCTGTCCAGAGATGTAGAAGTTATAAGTATTTTAGTGGGTTACATTTTTTCCGGTCCCTCTGTACAGGGCTAACCAGATCTGACATGGTGAACCAAATCGTGTGCATCAGAAGTTGTGTTCCTTTAAGGCCGTTCTCGCAAGTAAATGGCTGCTTTTATTTCCTTTCTTGATAGTCTTTTTGTCCCTTTTGACGAACTTCAAGAGAAAAAAAATTTTTAATTTGTTTTATTCTCACGGCTAAATTAAATTGATGAAAACTTCCCCACTGCACGATCGGCAAACACTTGATTGTTGCGGTATCTATGGTAACCATGACGCTAATTGCACAATGCTTTGTTAGCGAAACGAAACGAAATAGGACCATTGTTCGTTGTTTACTGTCGCAGTAGTTTTTTATTTTATTTTTATTTTATTTTATTTTTGTTTTTGCCAGACCAGTTCAGACAGTTTTGATAAACACTGTTTCGTAGGGTGTTTTTTTCATACAGTGAGGTGCGTTTGCTGGGAACAACTCAGTAATTGCATGAGAATAATATTGTGTTCATGATGTTAACTCATCCTGAACTCAGGTCAAAATGAGTTACTTCCCTTCGGGTCTCATTTATCCCTGACAGGATGCCTTTGTTTTCCTTCTCTGGAGAGGAAATCGATTTTTTTATTTTTTATTTTTTTGTTTACATATTTAGAGCTTTTCGTAATGTGTTAGTGATATAAGCAGATTCGCGATCGTCGATAATGATTTTTCATGGTGTTGTGTAATTTTTAAATTACAAAGGAATTGATATGTAAGACAGTTTCAAGCGAGCTATCTTTCGCGGGTGTATTTACTGTGCAAACAACTCTAAATATGGCAAAAGTGTCACGTGATAATCAACTTTGGCTACGAAGCAGACGACACTTTTTCTGTGAAGAACAGAACGGAGATCACTGTCGAAGTCGGCCATTCTACAATCACGTTCGTCTTTTGTCTGTTATCAGAAACATTAGCGAAAAACATATTTATCCTGTCAGAGACCACTTAGCGATAGCGTGGACCGATGATTATCAGAATGGATGTTAACTATGAAACTTACATGAGTCTCTGCAAAAACAAAAAAATTTTTTAAGGAGGTAGAATTCAAGTTTTTGGATTTTTGTTTGTTTGTTTGTTTGTCAATTTGTTTAAATTCTTTCTTTCTTTCTTTCTTTCTTTCTTTCCTTTTGTTTGTGTGGTATGTCTGTCTTTCTTTTGTATCTCTATCTCCTTCTTCCTTTCCTTATGAGTTCATGCTCACAAATCGATCACTCATTGAGCGGGAAATATCTGAAAGGCTAACAGCCAATTCACGGATTTTCATCCCTCCACCCCTCCCCCATCCGACCCTCGACAAGATTTTTAACTTTTTAAAGGAGATCAAGATTTTTAACAAAATTTGATTGGGTGTGCGACAAAAAGTCGAGGATCAAAACGTCGAGGACATTATTTTGGTCGAGAGTCAAAACGTTGAGGGCGACAAAAGGTCGAATGTGACAAAACGTCGACAGTAAAAGGTCGAGTGCGACAAAAGGTCGAGAATTGGACATGTCGAGTTCCCTTTTTGCACGTACACAACTGTTTGTGCCAGGTGTTGTATTTTTCTCGGGAATATTTTGCGGTCGTCATATATTTTGTTTAATTCATCAATTATGTGCAAGACAGGTGCAGCATTGAATGTGGCCATTTTACGTTTAGTCATTGTGGTTTTTTTTTTTGTTGGTCATAACATGTTAGTAAAACAGTGTTTTGAGTGGCCAGTATTTGTGAATGTTTGCTTTGGCTTTGTCGATAATGATGTGCAGTGTGGGGCATGATGACCACAGCTCGAGACACACACAAAAAACGACTACTACACCAACCATGCACCATCACCCCTGGCACTGTATTGCCATAGCAGCTATGATACACACACACACACACACACACACAC
>NC_090255.1:19841280-19850881 GCF_037325665.1 Littorina saxatilis | reverse complement strand
GGGGGGGGGTAGATGAATGGGATCATCTCTCATACTCGGATCACATCCAAATCAGATTCCCCACCCCCTTCTGCGTATCGAACGGCGATGGGTTTTTTCGCCCACATTACAACATAACCGACTTACCATACACGTAACCCCGTTTAAAATGAGTTACCCTCTTATCGCCGCTTCTTTCATTGTAACACAGCTGCGCGGGGCCCTGTTGATTTCAATCAACTCTTTTTCTTGTTTATTAGTATTTCTACGTGCCTACTGTGTTGTCCTCAATGTCAGTTTTGAAGAGGCGCAACTCCACCAAAACGAATATGTCCATCCCCCCCCCCCAAACCTAAAAAAAAAAGGAAGAGAGAGACCCAAACCGACAGTTATGTACGGAATTCTAGTTAAAAATCTGTGTGTGTATGTCTGTCAGTCTCTCTCTCTCCCGCTCGATCTATGTCTGTCTGTCTGTCTGTCTCTTCAAAACGGATTTACACTGAAAACCAATTTAGCAAAATGATCTCATAAAATGGAATTGTATAGACAGACAATTCATTTCAATTCAATTTAACACTTTCTACCCCACCTATGTTGGCCACGGTTTTTTTTTAGCCGAGACCAGCTGTGCTGCAGCAGGTCACTCAGAATTGTAGTAACTGTGTAGCAACTGTTTATCAACACGCTGGAATGCAGGCGTTAGATTGACGTTACAGGACGCGACTGAAGTGACTGTGTATACAGATATACTCCGTACCAGGTCAGATAGAGCCATATGAGTGGGACTGGGTACGAATATATCCGTCCCTGGGAGACAATGAGTTAAGTAAGTTCAGTGCAGTTCAGTTCAGTTCAATTCAATTCAATTCAATTCAAGTCAATTCAATTCAATTCAAGTCAATTCAAGTCAATATAACTGTATTATCTCAATGTGAGACAAACAGAAATGTTTCTGTTCAGACAGACAGACATGCACGCTTACACCCCCCCCACACACACACATATACACGCGCGCGCACACGCACACACGCACGTTCACAAACATAATCAGAAACATACAGGCCCCTCCGACCACCACCACACATTCAAATAACAAAAGAAGAGGAACAAGGAGGGAATTGTGTGGGAGGACAGAAGTAAACAGAGAACTCAAAGGAAAGCGATATACCGTTATAGAACCTGCCACAAGACGTTTGTCAAACCGCTCGCCTGATTCTTGTTTTTCATCTAATTTCCAACCCGCCCTCTTTTTTTTTTGTAAGAGGGAACCGCAGGACTCTGACATTTAAAAGCAAGTATGTCCGTTCACGTTTGATCACATCTGCTTATTCATTGATGTAGTGTCAAACTAGACTGACCAAAATGAGACTAGATGTGATATCAACATAACTACACAGGGTGATCCTTAAAATGTACATACATGTATTTTCCTTTTCCTCAATAATTTTCGATTTTTTTCCCCTCCAGATTTGTCCTCCAAAGTTTAAAAGAGGTATAGAAAAGACCTGGACATTTATCAGGATGTCATGTTCATGCCATTTGTCAATGCATTGCTAGTCAGATTCCAACATAGCCGACGCTTGTTTTGCACCTATACTGGGGCTATAGCCATCTCATACGAGGGATTTTTAAACTGGAAATGTGCCATTCCAAAAAGTGATACATTCTTTGTAATCAAATTTTGAAATGCTGGGTGTGTTGGTGGGGAGAGGAAGGGAAGGGGGGTTGGGGGGGGGGGGGGTGAGGAGGAGGTTCAAAACACTAGAGAAACATTGGTTTTTTTTAACTTTCATTTCAAACCCATGACAGCATGAACAATTCTAAGAATCAACCTAGCTTCAGCCTCGGTCGATGAAGATGAAACAGGAGACGATAAGAGTATGCTCCCCTGCCACCGAGAAAAAGAAAGCTTGTCTGAGCACTTGTGGGTTCTATTTAAGAAATAAAGAAACGTTGAAAAAAAAAATGAGGAGCTTTTTTTTTTTCTAATGTGTACAAATTAAACCTACTTGACAGGGAAATAAGTGTGCGACTCGAGCGCTTTCGCTTTCATTGCGTTTTCTGCACTCGTTTTTTGTGGTTTTTTTTGTGGTTTTTTTTGACAAATGTAAAAAAAAGTTATAGGGTCGGCCCCTAAAAATAGGGTAGGTCGGGTTACCGTAACCACACCTTTTTTTTTTTTTTAGGCCTTATCGAGAAAACACACGTCTTGAAAGTCTTTCTAAACAGACAAATCTGCAGCATCATTATAGATATCACATATTTCATTCTATTTCCCCCTTCGTCTCCTAGCCTAATTCGTGTCAATTATCTCTGCAGATTTTTGTTTAAGATATGTCTTTCCCTTGTAAAGCCATCACGTGAATCGACACAGATGTGTCAAGACGTGTACCTGGGCTAACAACGTCCATTTGTCTTCACCCACATATTTCAAACCAACAGGCTCGACAAATACAACATCTCGCGTGTGTCTTCCGAGCGAGCTTCTGGACTTGACTGCGAAAGAAAGGCTGTGCAAAAAGCATTGGAGATGTTGTGTGTGTGTGGGTGTGTGTGTGTATGTTTTTCTGTGTGTGTGTGTGTGTGTGTGTGTGTGTGTGTGTGTGTGTGTGTGTGTGTGTGTGTGAATGTTTCTGTGTGTGTGTGTGTGTGTGTGTGTGAATGTTTCTCTGTGTGTGTGTATGTGTGGGTGTGTGTGTCTGTTTCTCTCTGTGTGTGTGTCTGTTTCTCTCTCTGTGTGTGTGTGTGTGTGTGTGTGTGTGTGTGTGTGTGTGTGTGTGAATGTTTCTGTGTGTGTGTGTGTGTGTGTGTGTGTGTGAATGTTTCTCTGTGTGTGTATGTGTGGGTGTGTGTGTCTGTTTCTCTCTGTGTGTGTGTCTGTTTCTGTGTGTGTGTGTGTGTGTGTGTGTGTGTGTGTGTGTGTGTGTGTGTGTGTGTGTGAGTGTGTGCCTGCCTGCGAGCCTGCGAAAATTGCGATAGAAACAATTGAAAGTCAGAAGAGACTTTCTTCTGAGATTTGTTAAAATCTCCAAGCAGAGCAAAAGAGAGGAAATAAAAAAATGTGTCCCTTCACAGACAGCCCTAATGGGGAAATCAGACCCTCCTCGGACGGGACCGAGTTTCACAAAATAGGATCTGCCCCGAGGGGAGAGTATCAACAGAGGAAACTAGTCCAGAGGAGGACCAGTGTTTTACTACCGTGACCAGACACGTGTTTCCACATTCATTTGGCTCATTACTGGTCTGATGGTAGATAGAGCCAAAGGTGTCAACCCATGGTATCCAACCAAGAATCAAACCACTCTCTGAGGGGTAGATTCTGTTGGCATGGGAGACTACCTTCATCTGACAATCCCAAGAGGACATCTGTGAAGGGAAACTCTTTGATTTAAGGTCAAAGAGTGGAAACTAAATTTATCAAGAAAGAATTTAGAAATTTAGACAAGTTTATATGTGTGTGTGTGTGTGTGTGTGTGTGTGTGTGTGTGTGTGTGTGTGTGTGTGTGTGTGTGTGTGTGTGTGTGCGCATGCGTGCTGGACTTATATATCGTATCTCTTTCCGCCTATAGGAAAAGTCGGTTTGAAACCAACAAGAAAATTGTTTGACATGTGCGATTCGAGACTGCAAGGTTTCAAAGAGATGCAATGGGTTGCATAGAGTGAGGTAAAGGGAAGTGCGATCAATAATGCATACAATTACTCAAAGTTTGACGTCAGTCGGTGCGCAATGCGGCGGTGCAAGCTTCACAGCTGGATTTGACCACCATGAAATTCGGTCGTTCATTAAAGGCACAGTAAGCCTCCCGTAAAGGCCTGTCCAGACACTCAGTCCAGGCTGACCCTGTCCACATTTGACTTATGCTCAAAACGGTCCCACTGGGCGCGCCGCGGCGGGCTATGATCGCGTAGCGTTATTTGCAGAAGAATAGAACGTGTTCTAATTTCTCTGACACAGACATAGAACGGCGGAAATTTGACCAATCAGAGCAAACCAGAGCGATGACGTCAGCCGCTCGCGGCGTGGCAGTCGATGTAACTGAACCTTCCTGCCTTTAGGTGACCTTGACGCTTCCGCTCCACTGATACCGCGTTGTGAAAAAAGTCGTCGATGTGTGGCCACTCGGCAAAATTCCGCGCGACGCATAAAACGGCCTGCGGCGCATATACCGTAAAACGGCGTCCAAGTCTGGTCGGCCCTTAAACCACCACAGATACTGTCAGGCTTTTACACACAGTACAAACACCCTTCCATTTGAACGCTCACCAAACGGAAACATCCTAGGTGCCCTACGTAAAGAGCGAGCAATTTTCAAAGAATTTATTTTTGCGTGGTGTATCTTACCCCTGAGCCATCGTGAACCCGTGTGATCCAGTTTCCCTTTTTCACAATGTAGTCGTCAGTTAGTAATTTGAATGCGACTCGATGTGAGCTTATCTGCAATAGCACGTTATTATGTACCTTTGACTATGCACAAAACAAACGGCTGTGGTTCACAAGAACTCTAGCGATGGCTTTTGACTGTTCAGAGGAACTGGCGATTGCATAAACCGTCGTCTGCTACGAGAACCACGACCTTGCGTGACCCTGCTTCCGGGCTTTTCTTTTTTCAAACTTTCAAAACTTCGAATTGTACTGATCTTGTCTTGATGAAAAAAGAATTCTTTTATGATTTAAGAATGTTTGTGTAACAAGCTGTCAATTTATTATTTAGATTTTAAAAGTTAGTTCTAGTGCCCAAACGCACCACGGTCCGATTGTCTCTGAGCAATCGGCGCAAAATTAATTCTTTAAAAATTGCTCGCTCTTTACGTAGGGCACCTAGGATGTTTCCGTTTGGTGAGCGTTCAAATGGAAGGGTGTTTGTACTGTGTTTAAAAGCCTGACAGTATCTGTGATGGTTTACGGGAGGCTTATTGTGCCTTTAACTTGCCCATGAGAGAGAAACAGGCGTGACCACTCTCCCTAATATAACTGCTACTTTAGTTTACGTCTTTTTTTTTTACTCCAAGGCGCTACCGGTGATGAGGCGCACCCTCATTTCTACAATAACAACAGCAGCAGCAACAGCAGCAGAAGCAACAACAACAACAACAACAACAACAACAACAACAACAACAACAACAACAACAACAACAACAACAGAAGAGAAGGTGAATCTGTTCTCTATAAAAGTAATTTGGTCAGTGACTTGCCCATTACAGAGAGACAATGAGACAGACAGACAGACAGACAGGTCAGACAGGTCAGACAGACAAACAGACAATTGATTTTTAACCGAAGTATTTGTATTTATGTTTTGTTTTGTTTCCTTATTGCTCTCGCCTAACATTTACATACCCCATAATAATTGTTGCTTGTGTGTTTGCGTGTTGTTTTCCTTCTATCTTTTTCGCCTTCTGCTCGCTAATACTACTGTATGTTGTCTTAAAACAGTTCAATGAATGGGCTTGTTCGGTATATATACAGCACCTTGTCCGGAAAACAACCTTCTCTTTCATATGATCTGTTTGACGCTTTAGAGCCCCGACAAAAACAGCAAACAGAGATAAGCAGCCAAATAATTAACTCATCCATCTCCATTGTCGGTTTGCTATTTTTGTTCGCACCAGACAAAAAAGACAGTGGCAGCAATCGTTAAATAAGAAAAATCAACAGGCCTGTAACTTTCAGATGTTAGTGAAGGGGGGGGGGGGGGTGGGGAATGGAGGGGGGGGGGGTACTGTTCTTATCCTTGACCCACAATACTGTATTATTCAGCAAAAACTACAGCCCATTCTCGCCAACACGCACACACACACGCACACATACACACACACACGCACACACACACACACACACACACGCACGCACACATACACGCACACACACACACACGCACGCACACATGCACAAACACACACACACACACACACACAGACACACACAGACACACAGACACACACACACACACATGCACACACACAAACATACACATATACACACACATACACACATGCACACACACACATATACACACACACAAACATACACACACACACACACAAATACACACACACACACAAACATACACACACACACACACACATACACACGCACACACAAACACACAGACACACAGACACAGACAAACAGACACACACACACACACACACACACACACACACCGTCCTCATCTTTCATTGTACTTAATTTAAGATAACGAATAACTGATCAGTGTCGCTAAACAAGGAGAAACTGACCTCTTTCCAGTCTAAACTGAGAAAAATATACAATGTCAACAGACAATTAACCTATAAGACGTCGTGATCCAATCTCTCATATCGGCTACAAACAGGCAGGCTGGAATTAGACCGGATGCTGTGATGTTCGTCGATAAACTTTGGGCTGCATGCAACAAATAAAGGTACAGCCCGTCCTGTTTAAACTATGCGACTATTTTGTGATATTTGTTTGTCTGTTCACTTCAAAGACCGTTGGGTCGATATATTTGTGATTGTAACGTAATTTTGTCAATAACAACGTTCCAACAACTTAGGCCAAAAAACAAAAAAATAGTCAGTTTACGGTATCCCGACCGACCCTATTTTTTCGCGCGACCCTAGACTTTTTTTTGGCATTTGGGAGAAAAAAAAATCTTTGTTTTTTTGGCAAAATAACTTACAAATATGGGTTTTTTGAGAAAAAAAAAATCCCGACCTACCGACCCTATTTTTTGGGGCCTATGTTACCGTAAACAGACTATTTTTTTTTTTGCCTTACCTTTCTTGGGGTTTTTTATTCTGAATTTTGGAACGTTGGCAGTCTCTTTGTTTTTGGATTATGCGACTAACATCTCAGATCTGTCCAGAATGTGTTGACGGCATTAGGCCATCCCGCCACATGGACACGTATCAACACTCTGCAGGCTTTCTGTCCAGAATGTGTTGACGGCATTAGGCCATCCCGCCACATGGACACGTATCAACACTCTGGGTGCTTTCTGTCCAGAATGTGATGACGGCATTAGGCCATCCCGCCACATGGACACGTATCAACACTCTGGGTGCTTTCTGTCCAGAATGTGATGACGGCATTAGGCCATCACGCCACATGGACACGTGTCAACACTCTGGGTGCTTGCTGTGCAGAATGTGATGACGGCATTAGGCCATCACGCCACATGGACACGTATCAACACTCTGGGTGCTTTCTGTGCAGAATGTGATGACGGCATTAGGCCATCCCGCCACATGGACACGTATCAACACTCTGGGTGCTTTCTGTGCAGAATGTGATGATGGCATTAGGCCATCCCGCCACATGGACACGTATCAACACTCTGGGTGCTTTCTGTGCAGAATGTGATGACGGCATTAGGCCATCCCGCCACATGGACACGTGTCAACACTCTGGGTGCTTTCTGTGCAGAATGTGATGACGGCATTAAGGCCATCCCGCCACATGGACACGTGTCAACACTCTGGGTGCTTGCTGTGCAGAATGTGATGACGGCATTAGGCCATCACGCCACATGGACACGTATCAACACTCTGGGTGCTTTCTGTGCAGAATGTGATGACGGCATTAGGCCATCCCGCCACATGGACACGTATCAACACTCTGGGTGCTTTCTGTGCAGAATGTGATGACGGCATTAGGCCATCCCGCCACATGGACACGTATCAACACTCTGGGTGCTTTCTGTGCAGAATGTGATGACGGCATTAGGCCATCCCGCCACATGGACACGTATCAACACTCTGGGTGCTTTCTGTGCAGAATGTGATGACGGCATTAGGCCATCCCGCCACATGGACACGTATCAACACTCTGGGTGCTTTCTGTGCAGAATGTGATGACGGCATTAGGCCATCCCGCCACATGGACACGTATCAACACTCTGGGTGCTTTCTGTGCAGAATGTGATGACGGCATTAGGCCATCCCGCCACATGGACACGTATCAACACTCTGGGTGCTTGCTGTGCAGAATGTGATGACGGCATTAGGCCATCCCGCCACATGGACACGTATCAACACTCTGGGTGCTTTCTGTGCAGAATGTGATGACGGCATTAGGCCATCCCGCCACATGGACACGTATCAACACTCTGGGTGCTTGCTGTGCAGAATGTGTTGACGGCATTAGGCCATCCCGCCACATGGACACGTATCAACACTCTGGGTGCTTGCTGTGCAGAATGTGTTGACGGCATTAGGCCATCCCGCCACATGGACACGTATCAACACTCTGGGTGCTTGCTGTGCAGAATGTGATGACGGCATTAGGCCATCCCGCCACATGGACACGTATCAACACTCTGGGTGCTTTCTGTGCAGAATGTGATGACGGCATTAGGCCATCCCGCCACATGGACACGTATCAACACTCTGGGTGCTTGCTGTGCAGAATGTGATGACGGCATTAGGCCATCCCGCCACATGGACACGTATCAACACTCTGGGTGCTTTCTGTGCAGAATGTGATGACGGCATTAGGCCATCCCGCCACATGGACACGTATCAACACTCTGGGTGCTTTCTCTGCAGAGTTGGAGTTTGTTTTGTGGACTGTAATCTCAGGTTGCCACTTGTTTCCGTTAAGAAATAATTTGATCCAAAAGTTGTCAATAACTATTCAGGGAAAGACTGGCGCAGTGGCCTAGTGGATAAGACATCGGCCTCCTAATTGGAAGGTCGTGAGTTCAAATCCCCGGCCGCGACCGCCTGGTGGGTTAAGGGTGGAGATTTTTATCGATCTCCCAGGTCAACTAATTTGCAGACCTGCTAGCTATAGTGCCTTATCCCTCTGCGTGTGTACACACAAGCACAAGACCAAGTGCGCACAGAAAAGATCCTGTAATCCATGTCAGAGTTCGGTGGGTTATAGAAACACAAAAATACCCGGCATGCTTCCACCGAAAGCGGCGAAGGGCTGCCTGAATGGCGGGGTCAAAACAGTCATACACGTAAAAGCCGTGGGAGTTTTAGCCCATGAACAATAAAACAATACAGGAAAAGAAGTGTTGATGTTTGGTATTTGTCCAAATGGAGGGATAGCTTAGTTAGTCCCATGTAACAGCCTGGCCAAGATCTCAGACGGAGACGCAGTAACGAAAATCTTTTAAGCGGTCATTAACTGAGCCCGAAGTCGGCTTCGCGAACATTTCGCGAAGTCTTGTTACCGAAAACTCAGAGCTAAAGCTTCGTGCGGGCAGCTTCGCGAAGTATACTTCACGTCGCTAGTCGACTTCGCCCAGTTAAGGACAGGCTTTACACGCGAAGTATACTTCACGTCGCTAGTCGACTTCGCCCAGTTAAGGACAGGCTTTACACGCGAAGTATACTTCACGTCGCTAGTCGACTTCGCCCAGTTAAGGACAGGCTTTACACGCGAAGTATACTTCACGTCGCTAGTCGACTTCGCCCAGTTAAGGACAGGCTTTACACGCGAAGTATACTTCACGTCGCTGGTCGACTTCGCCCAGTTAAGGACAGGCTTTACACGCGAAGTATACTTCACGTCGCTAGTCGACTTCGCCCAGTTAAGGACAGGCTTTACACGCGAAGTATACTTCACGTCGCTAGTCGACTTCGCCCAGTTAAGGACAGGCTTTACACGCGAAGTATACTTCACGTCGCT
>NC_090255.1:19831280-19836280 GCF_037325665.1 Littorina saxatilis | reverse complement strand
GGACGTCAGTAATTGTCCACTGCTCATGATGACAAAGTCACCGAGACAAGCTTCTTTCTCGAAACACTTTTGCATTTGCTCTTTCCTCTGAAGAATTGTCTGGCCTGCCATTGCATCGTTGCTAGAATTAGTAGAGCAACAAAAGTGTTTTTTGGTTTTTTTGTTGTTGAAAGAGAATTGATTGTCAGTTCTACTCATTGACATGTTTAAGTTGTTCATTCAAAGCTGTTTTGTGTTTTGGTCTAAATTCAACGAGGAGAACCGTTCTAGCTTTTGTGAACTCGATTTTGGGTGTGATTCTTTTTCGGTCCACTGTATAGACACTACCTCATGTAAAATGCAGCAATTCGTCGTATACGGTAGGTGACAACAATGTTTATTTCCCAGCACTATAGTTGGATTTAACATAAACGGAATATGACAAAGATACATTTTGTTGTTCTCCATTTTTTTGTTACTAGTAGTGTAGTGCATGCTACAACCATAACAATTAGACACTTGACAATGAAAGCGGATGGATGGAGCCAGTCGGGTCATTCAGTTATATATTATTCGTCACAGATCAAAGGGCGCGGGGGTCAGACGGGGGCCACACTGTACCGAGTTTGTGACCCCAAAGTCATGGTAAACACCGTGTTTGTTACATTCGGCTTGTTTTTTCTGCCATCGTGCAAGGCCAAGGTCAAAGTAGGGTCAGTTTGATATACGATCACCACTGTGTACGTGGTCTTTGGCTAGTTTACAAGGTCACGTTCAAAACACTATCCATGAAGCTTCAATCATAAAGTTGTTTCATTATGCTTTAATTCGGCAAAACACTATCTATAACGCTTCATTCGGCAAAACACTATCTATAACGCTTCATTCGGCAAAACACTATCTATAACGCTTCATTCGAATCACTATTCATAACGCTTCATTCACGAAGCTATTCATTGTGCTGTAATGATATGTTCAAAACACTATCTTTTACGCTTCATTCGAATCACTATTCATAACGCTTCATTCACGAAGCTATTCATTGTGCTGTAATGATATGTTCAAAACACTATTCATAACGTTTTATTCAAATGATATTCATTATGTTTTATTCAAATTACTATTCAGCATCACGCTTCATTGTGTAAGTGTGTGTGTGTGTGTGTGTGTGTGTGTGTGTGTGTGTGTGTGTGTGTGTGTGTGTGTGTATGTGTGTGTGTGTGTGTGCATGCATTAATGCGCGCGTGCGTTGTGCGCGCGCGCCCGTGTCAGTGTGTGTGTGTGTGTGTGTGTGTGTGTGTGTGTGTGTGTGTCTGTGTCTGTGTGTGTTATTTTATTTCTGGTTTAAACTGATTTTTTTCTTTCAAACCATAGCTAGTGGAACATTCTTTGCAGGTCAGTACCGTACTGTCGTCACAAACTCGCTCAGTCAGTGCCGCCTACACTAAAGTACGAAGACCAACAGACGTACCTTGGTGTCACCTTTGACAAGAAAATGACCTGGAAACCTCACATCAACCAGGCAGAGGAAAAAGCCAGAAGGAAGCTCAACATCTGAAGGAAACTGGCAGGAACTACATGGGGCGCAACTGACAAGATTCTGAAATCAGTTTACCAAGGTACTGTAAGACCACACCTCGAGTACGGGTCCAACTCTTGGATGACAGCTGCCAAGACGCATCTACAGACCCTGGACAAAGTCCAAAACCAGGCACTTCGAATAATCACAGGTGCCATGAAGACAACACCTATAGTGAAGATGGAAGAAACATCTAGCATCCCACCACTTGCCAAGAGAAGAGAGCAGAAGGCAATGCTTCAGGCCAACAAATTCAGATGCTCAGAGAACCACCCAATGAAAGAAAGGCTCCAAACGCTATCATCAGGCAGACTAAAAAGATCAAGCTTTGCTGTGGAGGCCAGAGCACTGAACAGGAAGCACCAAGAAACCCTCCCTAAGCAGGTCATTCCCATCTCCTTCTCCCTCGACGTCCCACCTTGGGAAGATAGAGAAGAAACTGTCACTGTCCAAACAACAATACCCCACATCAACAACAAAGGTGAACATAGCGACCAAGTCTTGAAAGCCCTGACGTTGGCAACGCTTGAGGAAAGATACCCTGATGATGCCTGGATCCGGGTGTATACAGACGGCTCAGCCACAAATGCCGTCAAAAGTGGAGGAGCTGGGGTCCACATCCAATACCCCGGTGGAGAATGGACGGAAGAGACGCTTCCGACCGGCCTTTACTGCACCAACTACAAGGCAGAGGTAGACGCTCTCATTCAGGCAGCACACACCATCGCGACAAGAGCAGACCACAACACAAATGTCGTCTTCCTAACAGACGTCCTAACAGACCTTCCTCTGTGCTGCAAGCCTATAACAGTGACAGTCAACCCTCATTGAAGAAGGCCTTCAACAACATCAAGTTGCCGAGCTAAATACCATTACTAAAGCCCTGTTCCGAACCCCAGCTCATAAAGACAGCCTTCACCTGCTCACAAGACCAGAGCAGGTTACCATCTTCAGGCTGCGAACAGGGCACAACAGGCTGAACAAACACCTCCACTCAAAGCTGAAAGTTGTGCCGTCCCCGATGTGTCCCTGCGGAGAAGCAGAGCAGGACACCAACCACATCCTACAAACCTGCGGGAACTTCCAGTTGTTGAGAAGGAAGATGTGGCCGGAGCCGACTCCCATCCAGGATAAGCTGTACGGCACGGCGGCGTCCCTGCAGATGACCACTACATTTCTAAATTGGACTGGTCTCCACGTGTAGCGGCAAGAAGAAGAAGAAGAAGAAGAAGTGCCGCCTACCGCACTACTACGTCAACCGAGAGGAGTTAATCCCAGTCTTTTGATAACGATGTCCATCTGGTTAATGATGTGTGAATCTACACCACATCCTGCTCGTCTGTCCACAGCGGTCATCAACCTGCTTCTGCTGACTCGAATTACCAGAGAGACATGCATCAGTCTTAAAGGTACAGTCAGTCTTAAAGGTATAGTCATAAAGGTGCAGTCTTGCCAAATCAGTTTCACCATCATGGTCAGTGCCACACACACACACATACACACACACATACGCACACACACACACACACACGTACACACACACATACGCACACACACACTCACACACACACACATATACACACACACACATACATACACACACACGCACGCACGCACGCACACACACACACGCACACACACACTCACACACACACACACACACAAACATACACACACAGACAGACACACACATACACACACACACTCACACACACACAAACACACAAAACACACACACACACACTCACACACACACAAACACACAAAACATACACACACAGACAGACACACGCACAATATCCAAAACAAATAGACGGATAACCATCCAAAATTCAGAAAAAGAAACAAGTATTGCATGTTATTGGTGCAGCCGGACGGAATCGGTTAAAGGTTAAAGATATTATTTGTTATGTTCCAATAACTGAATGAAATACTGTTCAAACCAACTAGGGCTGCTTGCTCTTCTTCTACGTTAGAGGAGCGTGGCTATTCCCGATCTTTCATAACGATGTCCATGTTGTGTCAATCCTCACCGTACGCCCTGCTCGCATGTCCACAGACGTCATTAAACGGATCCCGCTCACTCAGATTGGACTGGGTGGCCGAGTGGTAACGCACTTGCGCTCGGAATCGAGAGGTTGCGTGTTCAGGCCTGGGTCAGGCCGCAATTTTCTCCCCCCTTTCCTAACCTAGGTGGTGGGTTCAAGTGCTAGTCTTTCGGATGAGACGAAAAACCGAGGTCCCTTCGTGTACACTACATTGGGGTGTGCACGTTAAAGATCCCACGATTGACAAAAGGGTCTTTCCTGGCAAAATTGAAAAGGCATAGCTAAAAATGTCCACCAAATACCCGTGTGACTTGGAATAAAAAGGCCGTGAAATGTGAATGCTCGCCCTAATAGGCTTGAGGTTTGCTGGCCGATGTGAATGCGTGATATATTGTGTAAAAAATTCCATCTCACACGGCAGAAATTAATATGTAAATCGCCGTGAGCTCTTGTGAGAAACGGCGATTAATAAATGTCCATTATTATTATTATTATTATTATTATTGCATGCAGGCGGCAGTTTGAAATCGGTAGCGGTGGCTGACTTGTTTGTCTACAGTGGTACCCCCCTTTTAAGACCTCCAAAAATCTGACAATATCAGGTCTTAAAAAGGAGGGAGTCTTAAATTAGGGGTGCATTTACCGAGGTTATGAAAAGAAAGTCTAAGAAAACAGGATACAAAAACAAGAAAGGTAGGTTGTTGGAACGTTTGTTGTTGACAACAAGTACGTTACATTCACAAATATGTCGACCCAACGGTCTTTACAGTGCACAGACAAACAATCAGTAACAAGAACTTGGCTTGATCGAATGTTTCGGCCGCTTGTTGGGAAAGTCCAAAGCGAATGAATGTTGGCAGTCTCTTTGTTTTTGGATTTTTTCTAAGAAAACAGGGTGTTAAAAGGGAGGAAGTATTAAATTGGGCGGGAGGGGGGGGGGTGGTCTTAAACATGGGGTTCCACTGTACTGTCAATGCACAATCCTGCACGTGCGCGCGCGCGCGTGAGTGTGTTTGCTCGAATTTCCAGAAGCCTTGATTGGTTCTCTCCCCTACCCGATTAAAAATGAATACGGTTAACCTTTAACCGATTCCGGCTGCAGCAAGTACCAGAACACCGTAAACATCCGTTCAAGTGTTGTTATTCTGACTGGATGGCAGGCTTTCATAACTTGTCCGTTTCGTAAGCAAGCGAGTAGACACTCCTATTGGTTGGAGGAGAAATCGATTGCTTCCGTTAAATCAGTCAGGAGAAATGGCTTAAAGCCAATGACTATCAGGCTCATGCGCGTGGACTTTATGCCGACGGATATTTTGCCGAAGTATGTTATGCCAACGGATGTTATGCCGACAGATGTTATGCCAACGGATGTTATGCCGACAGATGTTATTGCC
>NC_090255.1:19771280-19828780 GCF_037325665.1 Littorina saxatilis | reverse complement strand
GTAACCTTTCCCGCGCCTGTAGTGAGTGACATTCCTTGGTATTATTAATACAACGTTCAGAGAAAGGGTAAACAGTGTTCACTATCATGTCAACTTGCTAAAATAAGAAATGTGAATATAAAGCAGTGGCTGAAGGTTGAGAGGGAAGAGAATAAAAGACAGCAATTGAACTGTACTCACCACTAAACGTCCATTTACGGAAGTGGCGAGTACAGTTCAATCGCTCTCTGTTATGAAAATAAGAAACCCGAGTTTAATAATGTTCAGTACATGGTGTATGTGTGGCCGTTGGATTTGAACAACTTTTCCCGCATAGACGAATATCAAACCACTGAAAATGTCGACTTCAGAATTAGAGTGCATCTTTCAAACACCATCTTCTCGGTATGAATCCTTCGTCAATAGGTACTGCCAACTTCACAAAAAGTCGTCGAGACAAGATCGGTTCAAGGCAGCACAGGCCGAGTGGATTGCTGCAAAGAAATGTGGCTGTGTTGACGCTGTGTTTGACGCCATGGAAAAAGAAATCAAGACGACAGTCGACCCTGGCTGTGCTGTCAAACGTCCTTGAGACAAAGACATTTGATGGCCACCAGGTGAGACCAGTGAAGGTGCCATGCACAACTACGGTCCCTGGACTCCAACGGTACAACGACTACGAGAATGTCAAGAGATACTTCAAGGTGGGCATCTCCACAGTGTATTCTACCCCAGCCCTTGCCAAGATTGACAAGGAGTGGCAGCTATTCTCATAGCACATTGACAAGCGCCACTACTCTGTCATCTTTAAGAAGTGTGGTGAACGTGCCTGCAGCCACCGCTTCCAACATCCCATCGAGTGCAGAGATGTGCTGGATGCACTTCCGACGCCTGAGAAGGGAGCGCTGTTCTATGCTCCAACGCCATCACTGAGCAGATGACAGCCACTTCAAGACATACCTGGAGCTGAAGACAGCGGGCCCAGACACTGCCTACACAACATCACTGGGAGTTGGTGGTGTGACTGGCCGCTGTCCTGAGCCAGGCTGCTGCTGGGTCTTCGGCTCTGCTGCAGATGGAAATAGACACACCCGCCTTGTGCACAGAACGAAATGCGCACGTGGCAAGCGTGAGTCTGACCGTGACGTCGACGGTACTCCACCAGCCAAAAAGACCAAATACTACACCACCTGCAGAGTTTGTGACAAGACTTTCCCCAGCCCACTCTACCTCAACAAGCATAAGACAGAAACTGGACATAAAAAGCAGTAGCAAGCGATTCCATTTTTTTGGGGGGAATGGGGGGTGGGTGGGTGTGTTCTGTTGATTCCAAATTTTTTTTGGAGTTTTGGAATTTTTTAAAATCTGTAAGACCCCTTACCATGACCAATAGCCTTGCTTCCTGTCCCGGAAGAGTGAGATAACTTTGAATGACTTTATTTCGAAGACTGATGCAGGTGTGAATATGCGATGTGAATGTTACTACATGCATGGTTGATTGATTGATTAATTGATTGATTTTACAGACACACAGTCAAGCTTGTAATTTCTCTTTTAGAGATGAATAAAGATTATTGTATTGTATTGTATTGTAGGTGTCTGATATAAAATATATTTAGTAAAACCAGAAAAGTCCCACACAGTGAGAACACTGTGCAGAAAGCAGCCAGGCAGTCGATATTTCGTATGTGTTCAAGTTTGTTTGTTTGTTTGTTTGTTTGTTTGTTTAACGCCCAGCCGACCACGAAGGGCCATATCAGGGCGGTGCTGCTTTGACATATAACGTGCGCCACACACAAGACAGAAGTCGCAGCACAGGCTTCATGTCTCACCCAGTCACAGTATTCTGACACCGGACCAACCAGTCCTAGAGCGCACTAACCCCATAATGCCAGACGCCAGGCGGAGCAGCCACTAGATTGCCAATTTTAAAGTCTTAGGTATGACCCGGCCGGGGTTCGAACCCACGACCTCCCGATCACGGGGCGGACGCCTTACCACTAGGCCACCGTGCCGGGCAGGATGTTGATCGTTGGTATGTGTCCAAGCGGAGGGCAGCTCTTATTCCCTGTACAATCCTGGACTTTGGTCATTCCCAAGCTGGTTTGTGGGGGAAAGGAGAGCATCTTTAACATGTATCAGTGCGAACTCCCAGTACAGTGGAACCCCCCTTTTAAGACCTCCAAAAATCTGAGCAAATCAGGTCTTAAAATGGAGGGGGTCTTAAAATGGAGGGAGTCTTAAAATGGAGGGGGTCTTAAAATGGAGGGGGTCTTAAAATGGAGGGGGGTCTTAAAATGGAAGGGGTCTTAAAATGGAAGGGGTCTTAAAATGGAGGGGGTCTTAAAATGGGGGTAAATTTTATAGAGGATATGAACAGAAGATCTTCGAAAAAAGGGGGGTTCCACTGTATTGCTGACACTGCACGCTGTACGAGTCACGTGCGCAGCAAAACACGCGTAATTGACACTGACCAGGCCTGGACGAACCGCAGATGATGGGCACGTACGACTGATTTCCAGTTTGCTGCTGGCATCACCCCCGTTATCGCTCCCTCGCCTTTCCCTTCTGTCTCCAAAAGTTGTAAACTCCCAACCGCCTCTCCTCCCTCTCCCAGACCCACTCTCTTCCTGATCGATACCGCCTAAAGTCAAGCAAGATCACATAACAAAGGGGAGGTAAGCGTCGTAACAAAGGACACAATCATGACAAATTGACGTAAGCGTCATTTGAAAAATCAATTAAAAAATTGACGTAAGCGATATAACAAAGGACACATGACAAAGTGGACGTCAGCGTCATAACAAAGGACTCATATAGCAAAGGGATATAAGCGTAATAACAAAGGTGTGACATTGCTTCTACTCCAATGCCGCCCCAATGATGTGTGTTGCGCGGCGTGCGTCCGAAGCGCTATCACGGTGTGTGCTTCTCGGAAATAGCTCCCTTGAGTTTGAATGGGTTGTAAAGAGTGAATACCCTTGCCTTTTCTCTGACAAACGACTTCACACGTGCTCTTGCCCACGTGTTTCCGGCCGACACACTCCTCGCTAGGGATTGGGCCCCTGCAATGGCAGTTTGTCCGAGTAAAAATCAAGGGCATTCACTCTTTCACAGACCATACAAACCCGACAGAGTTATTTTCGGAATTTGTCTCTTTCGAGTCGGCTTATGCGTTCGTGCAATTTTCGACTCCACTGAAAATAAAGACAGGCTTTAAGAAATTCTGGCTAGGTTCAGTGCAGACAGCCGGAGCAGGGGTTATCCATGCTTCCTTGCTGTAAACAGATAGCAAGCTGTGAATTATACGACAGCATTTGCATTTTAATGATGATGATGATAATAATGATGATACATTTGAAGATTAACGGTTGACATATATGTATCTGAAAATTTTGCAAAATAACGAATTAAAGAAGTTATAGTGACGAAAATAGTTTATGACTACATTCCTGTAGTGATTATTTTTCCAAAGTTGAATAAATGTGGTTCCAGAAAGGACCTCTTTGCCGTTAAAATCTCCCAGTGGCACGTACCTCTCCTCTCTGCTCCCCCCCCCCCCCACACACACACACCTACTTTTTCTGTTTAATATCACCTCTCACTCTTTGTCTCAGATCTGTCGCTTGTGCTCAATTTCAATGGTGGAGGCCAAAATTTCACCAGAATCAGAGAACAAAGAATCATCATAGTTAGGCCTATTCACCATGGATTCAATAGTCTATTTCACAATCTATTTCTGTCCGTTATTCTCGAGGCAGATGTTATTTAAAGTTCCTTCAAACAGACACCGACTGTATCATCATTATAACTGAAAAGATTCCGCTCCAAAGCAACAAGCGTGATTTACTGCGTGCAAGTGATTACGGGCCCTGCACCAAGAACGATAACTCATGCCTTGCAGACGGCAAATGAGCCCGAATTTACGTCAGGCTGGACATTTTGCGGATGAAATGGCGTTGGATAACAGATAAGCTAGCGGTTGAACGTGCAGAAGAGCATGTAACACAGTGTGAGCGAGTTTGTGCTTGAAACCTGAGACAACGGCTTTCCTTCCACACATGCACTGTGACCGATAAGACACTGACTTTTTATGAAAGTATACCGTTCTTAGTTTGTTGAGATAATGTGAAAGCAGCCGCAGAAATGAAATCAGAAAATATGGTGGCCATTCTGCTAGATTCGTGGTCCACATGCCGTTTTAACTGTTTTAATTTCTCATATTTTAAAATAGAATCAAACTCTAAATTAACCATCTTTGCAAAGAAAAGTGTCACCTATATTTTACAAGTGATTGGTTTTGGGATGTGCACACACACACACACACACACACTGACACACACACACACACACACACACACACACACACACACATTCACACACACTGACACGCGCGCACACACACACACACGCACACATTCACACACACACACACACACGGGGTCCTGATTTGGCCTATATGGTCCGCTGGACCCAAAAAGCAACAATTAACTAACTAACTCACATACATTCACACACACACACACACACACACACACACACTGACAGGCACACACACACACACACACATACATGCACACACACACATGCACACACACACTGACACGCACCCTCCCCCACACACACACGCACACACACACACACACACACACGTACGCACGTACTAACACACGCACATGTCTTCTTTGAAACACGCACGCATAAGCACACACACAAACACACACACATAGTGCTTTCAGTTATGCGCTATAGAAATCTCCTTAATAAATAAACACACACGCTTGCACGCATGCGCTGCACAAGCAAAAGAAACACAAGAAAAATGTTCATTCAAAATGAACAGCGTCGATGCAATGTCCACCAAAGATTTATTTTGGGAAGTGTTAAAGGTTAGGGTCAAAAGTTAATGAATTGCATGTTGTGCTGGATATATAAATTGTTTATTTCAGTCAATGCTTGATTCATAAGTACATTTTTCAGCATGGTGCATCTACAGGAGGGTGCTCCAACAATGATGTATAGTGCCAACATTTAGCGCAAACTTTTCACAACAGTGCATTATTACCACAAAGCGCATACAGCGATTATATAGTAGCAAGTTGCACTAAACATTTGAACAAAATGCATTTTGTTCAAATGTTAACAGCACAGCACCAAGTTTTGCATAAGTGCACAACAGCACTGACCATTTCACAAAAGTGCATAACAGCTGTGACAATTGTACAAAAGTGCATTGACCATTTCAGGCAGATGGCTAACATGCAGATTTCGCTTTTGTCTGTCTTTCTTTGAAAAGTAGGCATGTTCAAGATCGATGAAGTCATGAGCAATTGGGTTAGATGACAGAAAAGATTCAAAAACGTCAGATTCAGTTAGATGACAGAAAAGATTCAAAAACGTCAGATTCAGTGTTTTGGGCACTGTTGAACAGGAACATTCTCTCCTGTTCAACAAATGTGGGTTCAATTCAAAAGCAACATTGTCACAGATAGGCTAGTGTTACATTTCTGTAAAGTTTCAAAAACATCTTCCATGTTTTGGTTACTGTTGAACAGAGGCATATTTTCCTGTTCAAAAAAGTCTGACACAAATTGTCGTAGTTGTGGGTTAAGGTTCGATCTATACTGTCCTTCAAACGAGTCGTAGAACCGTCATTGTCACAGATAGTGTTACATTTCTGTTTTACATTCAAACGAGTCGTAGAAGTAGTAGTACATTTGCGTTTGGTTGTTTTTTCTTTTAGATTCCTGTCACTCATACTAGCAGTATTGATTGAGGTACATAAATCTGTTGATGTACAGGGATGACTTGTTTGTAATGAATCCTTGTTTCCTCCACATTGAGTTTGCATTGCAGTTGGACAGAAATGAACAGGTGTTAATTGATAAACACATTGATAATGGCTTTTGAGAAAATCAATCAATTCTGCAAAGGAATTAACTTGATGACATCAAAACTGCAGCGCCATTTGAAGAATGGTTACCATTTCTGTTTCTTTGATGGGAATCAAACAAATAAAAACATTGACTATCCAAGTTACCATGAATGGCAATAGTTGACTCCTGAAAAGTAGCAAGGATATAATTTGAGACGATAAACGCCTGATGCAATCCCTCCTCAAGGTCAGTCAACTCAAAACCTTCATCATTCGCAACATCAGTAGGCAACACCGCGGGATTCGTATGTCCAGAAATCATGTCGAAAAAATATTACATTTCAAAAGCATGTCCAACCACAGTTGTTGGCAAGTGTTCGTGTCCGAAGTAGCCTTCAGTGTGTGTAAATGTATTCATGTGACAGAGAACGTGACCTCATTGTTCAATCCTCTCTCTCTCTCTTCTTTCTCATTCGAACGCACACACGCAAGAACGTAGCCTACGCACGCATGCACGCGCACGCACACACACACACACACACACACACACCCCGCTGACGCACACGGCAAACCACGCACACACACACTGACTGTCGGCAAGCATCTCTTTTTGTTTTCTTTACCTTTGTTTATTGTGTTTTCGATATTTGTGTTTATTTTTTGCTTGACTTATCTGTTTTATTTTAATGTTTGCTATCCACATCGTGTGATAAATGTTTCTTCTCAGTCTCCGAGTCAGTTTAGTTTCTGCACGCCGCTTTGGTACTCCTTGTTTTTCTAACTGGTGTATTGTGCGCGACTGATTTGCGGATTTATTTTTATTCCTTTCATATGCAGTTGAAGTGTTGTGGGTGTTATTGTCTGTATATGCTATGTTGCGTCTGTGTATGCCTACAAGAATTTTGGGTGTAATGTGCCTGTGGTCTGCTCGCAGTCGAGCACAGAAAACATGGCGGCGCCCTGTTGCAAATTCGTGGAAAGTCTTTTCCGACCGCAGATACCAGCGTCGTCCGCGACGCTGGAAAAATACAAATGTCAAGTCACTGTCAAATATGTGATTTGTTTTACTCTTTATATTTACTCAAAAAGCGTTTTTCTTTCCTCACAGTACAATAGAGCAGCCAAATCCGAACCACAATTAGTGTCATTATTTGTATTTCTGGACGCTCAGGGGAGCAAACAAACGCGCCTGTGTACACAATACCAAAGAAACAAACACGCACACGCAAGCACGCACGCACGCACGTACGCACGCACACAATCGCACACACACACACACACACACTCACTCACTCACGTACGCACGCACTCACGCACGCACGCGCACACCGTGACACACACGTACGTACGCACACACTCAGTCACGCAAACACGCACGCACACAAACACACACACGCATACGCACACACACACACACACACACACACACACACACACACCGTGTCACACACACACACATACACACACACACACACAGTCTAGATGATATCCAGCAACAAACACAATTTAGAATGGTTGCGAATCCACGGCTCATCTGCTTCCCGCTTGTGCCGGAAAATGTGTTGAATGACTTGATTTGTTATATAATCACTGTACATTTTGACAGACATACCGTATTTTGCAGTAGTCATTAGGTTCGGACGGCTTGGTTTGGCCCTTGTTAAGATGTGTTCTGTAACTTTTAGAAATCAACTCTCAGCGTTCATGAAGGTGTGAACTGTCCACGGGCAGCATTGAGCTAACCCGCTACGATTCATGGCACGGTCCTTATAGTAAACTATTAGGATCGTCATCTAAGGTCTGTCCTGTGTTCTACATTGGTTAGGCCAAATAAAAATATATGTTGGGTTAGGGTAACGTGACCAAAAAAAATAGGGTCGGTAGGTCGGCTTTTTTTCCCTTTTTTTTCTTCTTTTTTTCCCTTAAATTTAATTAGTCGATTTTAAAGGAGGTTACACTTCCCTTAGTCTGGGTATAGTTCGCAAAGTGTGTCAAAAGTTTTTTTCGTATGAGAAATGAAAAAAAAGTTCTGGGGTCGGCGGGAAAAAAAATAGGGCCGGTGTAACACGAGAAAACTACTACTCCCACGAGATTTTTACTCCGGAGTAAACATTTCGTACGAAAAAGTTACTCCCTTTACGAAAAAAGCACTCACTCATTACACGAGAAAATTACTCCCCAAGACAGGTGAGTTCCGAGTAAACATTTCGTACAAAAATGTTACTCCCCTGACGAATAAATAACGAATAAATTACTTCACCCCAGCACAAGCAATTTAACTTCCCATGCCAGGTGTACGAAATTGTTTACTCCCTTGTCCCCTGTTAGTCTTGATGGTGGAAGGGGTGGAAGGAGAGTAGCGCGACATTCGTGTGCGCGAGATCACTTATTGGCATTACCCGCATCCCATTTTTGCGTACGAGATTTTTACTGGAAGTAAAAAAAAATGGGGAGTAAAAATTTCGTGGAGGGAGTAATTTTGTTGTGCCTAGGGGAGTTCTTTTCTCGTACGAAAAGTGTACTCGGAGTAAGAATTTCGTACGTAATATTTACTCCGGAGTAAATATTTCGTGGAGTAAAAATGTCGTGTTACACCGGTCGGGTTACCCTGAACCAACATATATTTCTATTTGGCCTTTAGACATCCCCACACTTGAACACACACCAAACATCAACACTCGGACTGCTCCTGTGCAGAGTAGATATTTTTGTTTATTGCGGGGTTTTTTAAAAGCCACTGGCATGGACATACACGCACACTCAAACTAGTGATAGATTTATGTATGTGGACTATCTTGCCTTGCCTGTATTTAAACCGCCGCGTCAAATTACACGAATGATTTTAAAGTGTTCACGACTATAATGTCCAGGAAGTATCGACTCGCAGTAGTTTTAAATTATTGAAATTGGAACGAAGAAAAAACCAAATATATAGGCCTAATCTTCTTTTTTTCAGGAAAGCAACGACACAATTAACCAAAAAGTCTGGGCTGGCATACTTCGCTTTCAAGGTGAAGGTCACGACGTGTTGACCCCTGACCTCACGCAGTTAGTGAAGAGAGTGGCGACCACTGACGAGAAACTGGTGCTGATAACTCATGACACTGCGGTGACGTCGTTGCGCGGGGACTGTGACGTAGAGGTGGTTGACGTCAAATTAAGAAACGGCCGTCACGTTTAGGACCTGTGCTGCCCAAAAGGTCTGCCCTTGTGAGACCTCTGTCAGATTTGTAAGTTTAGGCCAAATCAAAATATATGTTGGTTTAGGGTAGCCCGACCGACTTTATTTTTTTCCCCGCCGACCGTAAAACTTTTTCTTCATTTCTAAAAAAAAAAAAGAACCCAACTTTTGGCACATTTTGTGACCTATAACGACACTAAGGGAAGTAACTTCCTTTAAAATCGACTAAAAAAAAAAAAAAAAATAAAAAGCCGACCTACCGACCCTATCTTTTTTGGTCACGTTACCCTAAACCAACATGTATTTTTGTTTGGCCTAAAGAAACTGTCCTTCCTGTGTAGACCTTGTCAATCAACATAGATCCGCCAGGCTTTTTCTCCGATAGAACAGCATCCGTTCAAGCCTGGGCGTATACCAGTTGTCACCAGCAAGCTATAGGCTGTTTTCTGTGACGAGTTGGAATTTTTATGAAATATTTTGTAAGCCACGCCTAGTATGTCAGTTTCTAAAACTTAATCAGTAAAAAACAGTCCGACTGTGCAACGCCAAAGGATGCAGCCAGGTTGTTGATATTTTGTTTGTTTGTTTGTTTGCCATATCAGGGCGGTGCTGCTTTGACATATAACGTGCGCCACACACAAGACAAAAGTCGCAGAACAGGCTTCATGTCTCACCCAGTCACATTATTCTGACACCGGACCAACCAGTCCTAGCACTAACCCCATAATGCCAGACGCCAGGCGGAGCAGCCACTAGATTGCCAATTTTAAAGTCTTAGGTATGACCCGGCCGGGGTTCGAACCCACGACCTCCCGATCACGGGGCGGACGCCTTACCACTAGGCCAACCGTGCCGGTATTGTTGTTGTTGTTGTTGATATTTGGTATGTATGCAAGTAGAAGAATTTTATCAACCCATGTCAAATTCAGAATAAAAAAACCCAAGAAAGGTAGGTTGTTGGAACATTGTTTATGACAAAATTACGTTACAGTCACAAATATGTCGACCCAACGGTCTTTTACGTGAACAGACAAACAAATATCACAATTTAAAAGTTATAAGTTTATTGTGATATTTGTTTGTCTGTTCACTTAAAAGACATATTTGTGACTGAAACGTAATTTTGTCAATAGCAACGTTCCAACAACTTACCTTTCTTGTTTTTTTTATTCTGAATTTTGGAACTGTTGTGGAGATCGCTAGATACCACTGGAATCGAATGGAAGGATATAGAACATTATAGAACTTACTTTGATTAAGTGCGCAGTCACTCATGACGTAAGCGTAGACGCTCATCGAACAGACGGAACTGTGTAGATCTAACCAGATTAGTGTCGATGTTTCCCGAATATTCTCGTATGTCCATTAACTATATAAGTAGGGCTGCGCACACGTATTGTTGTTCTTTACCAGTCTTGCACTTGTTCTTTCTTACACTGTGCTGAGAGATATTGTCACCGTTGTTCCAGCTGTTAATAAATCTACAGAACCTACACAAATCGTTGTGTCTCCTTTGCGACTGAGAGTGACGAAAGGAAAAACACGACAGGAACGTTGGCAGTCTCTTTGTTTTTGGGTTTGTTCATGTTAAATGATGTCATTTACGATGTAAGGTACCACCATTCAATGTAGCGTCTAGCAGAAATACAGACAGACACAGTAACACAAACGCACACATGCATATACACGCACGTGCTAAGGGGAAAATTATACATGCGCAGAGTCAGCGGCACAGACGACGCACTGCAGATTATTGAGGTCATTCTGTTTTCCCCCCCAGCCTGCTACACGTCGCGTGAAAAGAAAACAGACCAAGTACTCGTCATAATCCCTATTATATAAAAAAATAAAAAAAACCACAATGGTCGAAATTATGTATGTGTTGTTTGCACCAGAGAGATATTTCAATCAATATAACGTAGTCCTTACTGCTCCCTTCTGAGCTATCGAGGATTCAGGCTGGTTCCTGGGTGACAAACCGTTCGGTTGCTTGGTTTAATTATATTGCGAGAGTAAACACCCCATTCTAGTGTGCAGATGGAAAGAAGCAGAGGATGGAATAATAGCTAATCATCTCCGGAAGTCTGGTTTGATGTTTTTACAAAATGCTCGTTGTGAAAGCAAAAGGAGGGACATGTTATCTTTCTATGTGTCTGTTACCATGGTTTCAAAATGCCCGCCCTAGTTGTGGTGACCCTGTTCTCTCTCCCACAGGATCCTCCTTCTGCACGCGTCAGGGCTGGTGTCCGAGTGGACAGACAGGTGGTTCCCCCCGCACCCCCTGTCCCGCGTGTGCCCCTCCCGGCCCGACCGTCATCAGCCTGGTGCATGTTCAGGACGTGGTAGTGGCGCTGCCCCTGGGGTCGGGCTGGCCCTCCTCGCGCTGGCCCTGGAGCGAGGATACTTCACACGGCGAGGTACCGATTCGACGCCTCCCATTTCACCGCCTACGACTGTGCGGCCTCTCATTTCACCGCCTACGACTGTGCAGCCTCCCATTTCACCGCATGCCATTTCGTCGCAGGGCCGGACTACCGGGGGGGTTATGGGGGTTGCGCAACCCCCCCCCTAGCCTAAACATGTACCTTACTTATTTAATTTTTTTTTATTATTGCTTATTTTATGCCGTTTCATGCAAGGAGCGACCATTTTCCTATCTCAGAATATGACCTACCCATCAGCTTCAGGGGGCTTTGCCCCCTGACCCCCACAACGAGGGGGGGGGTTCTAGGGTTTCCGGAACCCCCCCCCCCCCAGCCAAAAAATAAAAATATTGAATGAGGTATGCATTTCTTTATTTTACATTGAGTTTCAATTTTGGGGGTATTAATCAGTGACAAAATCTGCTGCCTGAAACTGGTAATGATCATCCTCAGAATGCACCAGATTGCACCATTTTGCATCCTTTTTTCAAAATTTTCCGGGGGGGCATGCCCCCGGACCCCCCCAGCAAGCTAGGCGCTTCGCGCCGTCGGCTCGGCGCTTCGCGCCTTCACACCCATATCTTCACAATATACCATTGAAAAAAACCACCCATAAAATGAACTGATCCGCCCCTGCCGCCAGGGGGGACATCCCCCTGGGCCACCACTGGCAACCCCCCCCCTCCTCTTCGCCTAGTCCGGCCCTGCGTCGCCTCCCGTTTTGCAGCCACATTAAAGCAAAAGAACAATGACGACTGCATGTGCGAGCGAACAACAACAAGTCGCGTAAGGCGAAAATACAATATTTAGTCAAGTAGCTGTCGAACTCACAGAATGAAACTGAACGCAACGCAACGCAGCAAGACCGTATACTCGTAGCATCGTCACTCCACCGCCCGTGGCAAAGGCAGTGCCCGTGGAATTGACAAGAAGAGCTAGGGGTATTCGTTGCGCTGAGAAGGATAGCACGCTTTTCTGTACCTCTCTTCGTTTTAACTTTCTGAGCGTGTTTTTAATCCAAACATATCATATCTATATGTTTTTGGAATCAGGAACCAACAAGGAATAAGATGAAAGTGTTTTTAAATTGATTTCGAAAAAAAAAATTTGATAATAATTTTTATATATTTAATTTTCAGAGCTTGTTTTTAATCCAAATATAACATATTTATATGTTTTTGGAATCAGCAAATGATGGAGAATAAGATAAACGTAAATTTGGATCGTTTTATAAATTTTTTTTTTTTTTACAATTTTCCGATTTTTAATGACCAAAGTCATTAATTAATTTTTAAGCCACCAAGCTGAAATGCAATACCGAAGTTTGGGCTTCGTCGAAGATTACTTGACCAAAATTTCAACCAATTTGGCTGAAAAATGAGGGCGTGACAGTGCCGCCTCAACTTTCACGAAAAGCCGGATAGGACGTCATCAAAGACATTTATCAAAAAAATGAAAAAAACATATGGGGATTTCATACCCAGGAACTCTCATGTCAAATTTCATAAAGATCGGTCCAGTAGTTTAGTCTGAATCGCTCTACACACACACACAGACACACAGACACACAGACACACGCACATACACCACGACCCTCGTTTCGATTCCCCCTCGATGTTAAAATATTTAGTCAAAACTTGACTAAATATAAAAAGACCAAAAAGCACTGTGCTCACGTTGGAATGACGAAAACGAAACAAATAACGGCGACGTTTCGACCACTGGGGTCCTCCTCAGGCACAAGAAGTACACACTTCTTGCCGTTTTTTGATTCGCCACTTTAAAGACAGCTTTCTTCCTGTGTAAACCCGTGCACTGTCACACCCTCATTTTCGATTTTATTTTTGTTTGTTGGATTAATGTATGTCAAGTTAGTCAGGAAAACCAAGATGGTCGCTAGTTTTGTGCTACTAGACCATGTAGTGATCTTACAAGAGAAGCTTTGAAAGGGAACATGTCCCATATACAAAAACAGTCGAAGCAAAATTGTGAAGCTGTGAACAATTTTGTAAACGAGTGGCAAACAAAGCTGTTGGAACGAGCCTGCTTCTCTTGCATACGTTTTCGTGCACAAAAAAAGCAAGGTGGTTATTTCTTGAGAACACAAGACGACTAGGATTGTTTGAGACTTTTTATTTCCTGACCTAAAGCATACAGACTCTTTGGGTGGCAACAGAATTACCTGTGCTCGTCGGAATGTCCCCAGGAGACACCCTTAGGACTGCCATGTCTGTTGTAAAATAGTTCTGTACGCCACAGAACAATGTCTTTCTCACTACCTGCATGCCTGTCTGTCTGTCGTATCGCAAAATACAAATATAACTGACACACTTGATGTTCTTCTGAAGACTGATGCAGTGCGCTCAGTTTTAGTCTTTCAGATGGTCATATTGACTGAATGTGTTATTATTACTTTAAGCGACTTGTCTTATTTTTTCTTTAAAAACATATTTTCTATGATAACTGTACCAATAATAAAGCAAGTTTGGCATACGATTGCCATCATTTCTACATACCTGTCTGTTGACACAAAAATATAAAATTCTGAAGATGTGAAGAAAGACCACACTGACTCTCAAAGTGTTTTCAGCCGCCATCACTTCTCAGCGGGCAATGTCCGCATGTATCAGCCCACACAAATCAATACCAGCATGTCGAGATACTTAACTTCTGTCACGTTTGGCACCGGCTGCCATCATTTCCTTATCTCAAGGACCGCCATGCACCGCTCGCAAGCGTTGACCTTTGACCGTCTCTCTCTTTTTACATTTAGTCAAGTTTTGACTAAATGTTTTAACATAGAGAGGGAATCGAGACGAGATGTAGGTCGTGGTGTATGTGTGTGTGTGTGTGTGTGTGTGTGTGTGTGTGTGTGTGTCTGTCTGTGCGTGTGTGTGTAGAGCGATTCAGACCAAACTACTGAACCGATATTTATGAAATTTGACATGAGAGTTCCTGGGAATGATATCCCCGGACGTTTTTACATTTAGTCAAGTTTTGACTAAATGTTTTAACGTAGAGGGGGGAATCGAGACGAGGGTGTGGTGTATGTGTGTGTGTGTGTGTGTGTGTGTGTGCGCGTGTGTGTGTGTAGAGCGATTCAGAGTAAACTACTGGACCGATCTTTATGAAATTTAACATGAGAGTTCCTGGGAATGATATCCCCGGACGTTTTTTTCATTTTTTCGATAAATGTCTTTGATGACGTCATATCCGGCTTTTTGTAAAAGTTGAGGCGGCACTGTCACACCCTCATTTTTTAATCAAATTGATTGAAATTTTGGCCAAGCAATTGTCGACGAAGGCCGGACTTCGGTATTGCATTTCAGCTTGGTGGCTTAAAAATTAATTAATGACTTTGGTCATTAAAAATCTGAAAATTGTAATTAAAATTATTTTTTTATAAAACGATCCAAATTTACGTTCATCTTATTTTTCATCATTTTCTGATTCCAAAAACATATAAATATATTATATTCGGATTAAAAACAAGGTCTGAAAATTAAAAATATAAAAATTATGATCAAAATTAAATTTCCGAAATCGATTTAAAAACACTTTCATCTTATTCCTTGTCGGTTCCTGATTCCAAAAACATATAGATATGATATGTTTGGATTAAAAACACGCTCAGAAAGTTAAAACGAAGAGAGGTACAGAAAAGCGTGCTATCCTTCTCAGCGCAACTACTACCCCGCTCTTCTTGTCAATTTCACTGCCTTTGTCACGAGCGGTGGACTGACGATGCTACGTGTATACGATCTTGCTGAAAAATTGCATTGCGTTCAGTTTCATTCTGTGAGTTCGACAGCTTGACTAAATGTTGTATTTTCGCCTTACGCGACTTGTTTTCTTTTAGTTTCCATAACTACTTTTGATGACGTCATATCCGGCTTTTTGTAAAAGTTGAGGCGGCACTGTCAAACCCTCATTTTTTAATCAAATTGATTGAAATTTTTGTAAAGCAATCTTCGACGAAGGCCGGACTTCGGTATTGCATTTCAGCTTGGTGGCTTAAAAATTAATTAATGACTTTGGTCATTAAAAATCTGAAAATTGTAATAATTTGTTTTTTAATACAAAACGATCCAAATTTACGTTCATCTTATTCTACATCATTTCCTGATTCCAAAAACATATAAATATGTTATATTTGGATTAAAAACAAGCTCTGAAAATTAAAAATATAAAAAGACACAGAGAGAAAAATGGAAAGACAGACAGGCAAACAGACATAACACACACACACACTCAAAGAGGCATGTGAATTATGCATGAACACAAGGCAAGTAGAGATGCAGACAGACACACAGACAGACAAATAAGTGTGAAAAAAACACACACACACACACACACACACACACGCACACATACGCACACACACACATACACACACACACACACACATACACAGATAACTGCAATAACATGTTAATTTGAATCACAGTGACACCTGGTTCTGTTTAATGGTAAAGTACTCTGTTAAAAAATCACAACTATGTATAATTTCTGTGAAATCAAGATATACATTATCCAGACATAATTTGTAAAAATACAAAAAAATAAAAGTAAAACACAGTATATAAAAGAAAAATTAAAAAAAAGAAATAAAAATAAAATCTGTAAAATTAAAATCTACAATATTCCTTACACACTCATGACACATTATTTGACTTTTACAAGTCACAACAAAAGTACAAAGATGCTCTTATTTGATGTAAAAGATGATCTCATTTCATGTAAAGACGATCTAACTTCATGTAAAAGATACAATAATTTCATGTTAAAGATGATCTTATTTTGTGTAAAAGATCCTCTTATTTCATGTAAAAGATCCTCTTATTTCATGTAAAATTAAAAATGCTCTTACTTCATGTAAAAGATGATCTTATTTCATGTAAAAGATGATCTTATTTCATGTAAAAGATGATCTTACTTCATGTAAAAGATGATCTTATTTCATGCAAAAGATGATCTTATTTCATGTAAAAGATGATCTTATTTCATGTAAAAGATGATCTTACTTCATGTAAAAGATGATCTTATTTCATGTAAAAGATGATCTTATTTCATGCAAAAGATGATCTTATTTCATGTAAAAGATGATCTTATTTCATGTAAAAGATGCTCTTATTTCATGTAAAAGATGATCTTATTTCATGTAAAAGATGCTCTTATTTCATGAAATAGCCTGGACAGTTCTGAATGTGTAAGTGTATGCAGTGTATGTGGTAATGACAGTGCCAAGAAAGTGACTGAAAACAAATCAAACATTACATCAGATTTCTATCTATTTCTCCGATGCATCTACCTTCTTCTTCTTCTTCTGCGTTCGTGGGCTGAAACTCCCACGTACACTCGTGGTTTTTTTTGCACGAGTGGAATTTTACGTGTATGACCGTTTTTACCCCGCCATTTAGGCAGCCATACGCCGCTTTCGGGGGAAGCATGCTGGGTATTTTCGTGTTTCTATAACCCACCGAACTCTGACGTGGATTACAGGATCTTTTCTGTGCGCACTTGGTTTTGTGCTTGCGAGTACACACGAAGGGGGATAAGCCACTAGCAGGTCTGCACATAAGTTGACCTGGGAGATCGGAAAAATCTCCACACTTAACCCACCAGGCGGCCGCGGCCAGGATTCGAACCCTCGACCTTCCGATTACGAGGCCGACGTCTTGCCACCCCGCCACAGCGCCCGTCATGCTTCTACCTTAGATGCGACACTAAACCAACCCATTGCCCTTGCAACACAAAACTGATGGATTAACGGCGTTGACAATGTGTGAATATACAAAAAAGTACAAAGGAGAAACAGAAATAAGATACAGAAAACATGAGAGTGAGTGCATGTGTTATGGATGGTTTTAGGTGAAGACACTTTGTGGACAGAGACAACAATACAAAACAGACAGCACACAACCAAACAAATATAATTTAGTAAGATCTGTTGACGAGAAGGCCGTTGGTGTCTTCTATCAAGGATTCTACTCGCACTCTCTGCAAAAGAAAGCAAATATATTTTTAAAAATAAAAAATGACTGATATGTGTTCTGTCCTTAAAACTGTTATTCTTATAAAATAAGGACCAGTCAGTCAGTCGATTAGTCGGTCAGATTCTCTTTCCCTCTCTCTCCCTCACACACACACACACTCTCTCTCTCTCTCTCTCTCTCTCTGTTTTCCTCCTCCCCCCCCCCCCTCCCTCTCTCTCTCTCTGTCAAACACAAAAGACAGAACATTCCAACCACCAACCATAACAAACCCGACAGAACACTAGAACAGCCACACAGCATAAGAAAGACAACTATGTCATACTAACGTACATCCAATTTATCCAGCTGGTCTCCCTTGTCCTTGGTGTCAGGGTATGGCGGGACAAGGGCCTGCAGTCTCACAGCTTTCAGCGCGACTGGCTGGCAAGCGATCAAGTGACCAATCTCCTGAGCCTACACAGAAAAAAATACATACTTGACGATACAGAGAGAAATTCAAGTTTTACGCCCTCACGGTTTTCAGAGCAACTAGATGGCAAGCAATCAAAAATAATGATAATAGGGGTATTTATATGGCGCAAATCCTTAAAAAGTTCTAAGCGCCAATCAAGTGACCAATCTCCTGAGCCTACACAGAAAAAATACATACTTGACGATAAAGAGAGAAATTCAAGTTTTACGCCCTCACGGCAGAGCCAGTTATAGGGGCAATAGTTCTCTGGTTTAACCCAGACTTTGGATGAGATACACAAGACAAGTGTATGTGTGTTTAGGTGGTATCAGCCATCTGCACTGATGACAGAATGACCAAAGGTCTGCAGGAATCTCCAGCCCCTGAGGAGAGAGATCTGGACCAGGCCGGTGCCCCTTCATGAGAAGCTGCATGGACCTGTGGAGGCTCTTCATAAGACCACCAGCTTCATTACCAGAGCTGGACTCCAAGTTTAGCATTGGGGAACGACAAGAAGAAGAAGAAGACCAAAGGTCTTTTATGTGCCACTGTGGTGACACAGGGATGGGACATGGATACCGTATCCCGCGGTCTGCACATAAAGTTGACCCGTGTCTGTCCCGGCCCGGATTCAAACCGTGACCATAGGATCACAAGACCAGTGTGATATATACTAATTGCGCTACCTCCTTGTTGATACAGTGCATAGAACCATCCTTTTAAGACTTAATTCCTCCCTTTCAAGACCTCAATTGCTTTCTCAGACTTTCTGTTCATTAAACCTCTAAGTTTATCCCCATTTCAAGACTTCCTCCTTCCCCCCGATGCTCCCCAGCAATGTCGTAAGAGGCGACTAACGGATTTTGTTTCTCCTTTTACCCTTGTTAAGTGTTTCTTGCATAGAATATAGTCAATTTTTGTCAAGATGTTAGTCAAGCAGTATGTAAGAAATGTTAAGTCCTTTGTACTGGAAACTTTGCATTCTCCCAGTAAGGTAATATATTGTACTACGTTGCAAGCCCCTGGAGCAAATTTTTGATTAGTGCTTTTGTGAACAAGAAACAATTGACAAGTGGCTCTATCCCATCTCCCCCCTTTCCCCGTCGCCATATAACCCTTCATCGTTGAAAACGATGTTATTAAACACCAAATAAAGAAAGAAGACTTCCTCCTTTTTCAAACCTGATTTTCGAAGATTTCCTGAGTTCTTAAAAGGGGTTTCCACTGTTGGAGACACCACAAAAACCCGACAATGACATGGCCATCACTTAAAGGCACAGTCCTTCCCTTGGAGAAACATTTTTTTAAATTGTTTTTTAACTTTACATTACTGGGAAATTCAGGTCGCTTCCTCCCAGTGGAAAGCTAGCAGCAACAGAGTCGCGCTACCCAGGTGTGTGCGTGTTAAGGTATAGTCAGCCATCTGCACTGATGGCAGAATGACCGAGGTATTTTACGTGCCACTGTGGTGACACAGGGGTGGGACATGGATACCGAATCCCAGTCTGCACATAAAGTTGACCCGTGTCTGTCCCGGGCCGGATTCAAACCCGTGACCAGCGGACCACAAGTCCTGACTACGTGCTCTACCAACTGAGTTAACGGGCACCCCAAGAAAAAGAGTTTGTCTCACTTCGACAAACTACAGGGAGAGTGACTTAATTCTTCCCACAGAACAATACTGGACTGTAACATAGACCCCCAACAGACACACACAATTTCTCAGTAGAAAACATGACACAGACACAAACACACAGACAGACAGACGGACAGTCTAACACACAGACACAGACACAGACACATGCACACACACACGCACACACACACACACACGCACACACAGACACACACACACACACACACACACACAGACACACACACACACACACGTACATACATGTAGCATACTACCTCCTCTACCTGTCATAAGCCAATTACTATTGGACTTACAAGAATGTGAAACTCAACTAGTCTCTCTCACAAAAACACCTACAAAGCAACGTTCAGAATAATGACTACAATGACAAAGGGGGACAAGCATAACCGACTTACTCTGTTGGCTTGATAACGAAGCCGCATGATTCTCAGTCGATTTCGCGCTTCTGCTGCCCTGTAAAACATTAATCAACCAGTTACTTTGAGATGACTTTAAAAGACATGAAACATTAAGGTAAGTATGATGATTAGCAGCAAGAAGAAACAGGCATCAGGGGCGGATCAGTTCATTTTATGGGGGGGGGGGGGGGGGGGGTTTCCAAAAGTATATTGTGAAGATATGGGTGTGAAGGCGCGAAGCGCCGAGCCGACGGCGCGAAGCACCTAGCTTGCTAGGGGGGTCCGGGGGCATCCCCCCCCGGAAAATGTTGAAAAAAAGGATGCAAAATGGTGCAATCTGGTGCATTCTGAGGATGATCATTACCAGTTTCAGGCAGCAGATTTTGTCACTGATTAATACCCCAAACAACAACAACCCCAAAAAACACAAACAAATATTTTTATTTTTTGGCTGGGGGGGGGGGGGGGGGGGGGGGGGGTTTCGGAAACCCCAGAAACCCCCCCCCTCGTCCGCCCCTGGGCATGGAGACAGAGAAGCACAAAGACGCACAAATGCAGTGACCAAAAGAGCACCACACAACAAACGCGTACACATACAGACACTCAAATAAGAAAGTCCTGTCCGGAGTACACTCATTTTCACCAAACCGTATGTTACATGTTTACGAAATTAAAAACAAAACATGTTTCTTTAGATAGATGCAGGTAGAGTTCATTAAAGATGAGCCTCGTCATAAAAAAGCGCCGGGCGGGGATGTAGCTCAGTCGGTAGCGCGCTGGATTTGTATCCAGTTGGCCGCTGTCAGCGTGAGTTCGTCCCCACGTTCGGCGAGAGATTTATTTCTCAGAGTCAACTTTGTGTGCAGACTCTCCTCGGTGTCCGAACACCCCCGTGTGTACACGCAAGCACAAGACCAAGTGCGCACGAAAAAGGTCCTGTAATCCATGTCAGAGTTCGGTGGGTTATTAGAAACACGAAAATACCCAGCATGCTTCCTCCGAAAACGGCGTATGACTGCCTAAATGGCGGGGTAAAAAACGGTCATACACGTAAAATTCCACTCGTGCAAAAAACACGAGTGTACGTGGGAGTTGCAGCTCACGAACGCAGAAGAAGAAGATAAAAAAGCGCCTTTCCCTTTCAGGGCTCCCCACCGACGCCCGTCCTAGAGGGTCCCGGGACCCCCACTTTCAATGTTTAGAGGGTCCATGGACCCCCACTTTTTTATGTTTAGAGGGTCCATGGACCCCCACTTTTAATGTTTAGAGGGTCCATGGACCCCCACTTTTAATGTTTAGAGGGTCCATAAGCGGAGTTTTAGAGGATCCCAAGAGACCTGGGTCCCCAAAACCCCTGCGTTCATATAAATAACGCATTGTGATCGCGAATAATGTGATATGAAGTGTGCTTTTTATCACCAGAATGGCCTGGAGGACCTACAGAGGACAGCTGCTTTCGTGCGGGCGATTGGCATCTCCATCTAGTGAACGACGAAGAAGAAGAAGAAGATCACCAGAATAATCGAGGAGGACCGACTTCAACTAAACCTTGTCAAATGCAACACACGCACACTTTGTTCCCGCGTGAAACTGGCATAATTTGTGCTTACACTTTGACTTAGCTGACGACTACAGTCTGAAAAGAGTTTATACAGGATGCACGACAAGAGAAATTTAGTGTGTCTCTGGACTCCCTCTTTGAATTTCCAGTACGTGATTTCGGCTTCTATAGTGCCTATAGGACGCAGGGATGCGCACTGTGGGGAATCCTGCCTTTTCTGGGAAGAGGCTAAAATTCTAAAGATTTGTTGATTCCAAAAGCTTTCAATTAAAAAAGGGCTGCACTTGACATGCATAACTACAATTATATACATCTTTTGTTTTTGTGGCAAAAAGGAAAGAGAGAATGCTTTATGTCCTGCAGGCTAAATATTTCGCCTCTTAAGGACAAGATATGGGTAATATGATTCGAGTTTTACGCACTCACGGCTTTTGACGAGATACACAAGTGTATGCGTGTTTAGGTGGTATCAGCCATCTGCACTTATGGCAGAATGACCAAGATCTTTTACGTGCCATTGTGGTGACACGGGTGTGGGACATGGCTTCCGTCTCTGGGTTTGCACATAAAGTTGACCCGTGTCCGTCCCGGCCCAAATTCGAACCTGCGACCTTCCGATCACAAGTCCATGCAATGCTCTACCAACTGAGCTACCGGGCCCCCCATTTTTGTGGCTTTTGAAGGTTGAACAGTCATTCCTCTGCACTGAGGGTAAATTTTGGGGATGAATGGTAGTACGTGTGACAGGGAGACTACTGTGTCATCCTTCACAGCAGTCTCTGCAGTTGTCGGCCGTTGAAGAGCGTGAGCTATTTATAGCTCGACGTTTCTTATACGTTGCTGACACCTGTGCATTGACTGAAGAGTTCTGTTTGTGATAGGGTCTTGCTGCTACGGTCTCCTTGTATGTTCTTGGGAACCTTTGTCTACCCATAACAGCTTTTATAGGGCTATTAAGTTAGCACTAAAATTCTCAATGCTGTTTGATTGGGCTTTGCCTCCAAAAGTGGTTGTTGTGCTGCATGCACTCGGTTACAGTAGTATCAATGCACCAAAGTTTTTTTTATCAAAACGTTTTCTAATGCGTAAAAGTAAAATATAGTCCTAAATGACAGCTCTACTTACTTCAGTTGTCCAATAAGCCTGGCGTGCTTGTCTCTCTCCACTTCTTCCTCTTTCGGTGTTTCAGTCTCCCTACTGGATAACATATTGAATCATGGGCTGAAGTCAATTCAGTTGATATAAAACAGAAGCTCGTACTTGATAACAATTGCAAATATTGAAAGTACGTGTGCTTCGATCGATTCGTGAGGATCAATAATCAGTACTTTAACAAAGCATGTGTGTGTGTGTGTGTGTGTGTGTGTGTGTGTGTGTGTGTGTGTGTGTGTGTGTTTATGAGTGTGGTGTGGGGTGTATGAGTGTGTGTGTGTGTGTGTGTGTGTGTGTGTGTGTGTGTGTGTGTGTGCGCGTGTGTGTGTGTGTATATATCAGGTGTACGTGTGTGCATGCATGCATGAGTACATGTGCATGCGTATGTTTGTGCGTGCGTGTGTGTGTACAAGTGTGTGTGTGCAAGCGTGTGCATCAGTGTCTGTCTACCTGTATATCAGTGTGTGTGTGTGTGTGTGTGTGTGTGTGTGTGTGTGTGTGTGTGTGTGTGTGCATGCATGCATGCATGAGTACGTGTACGTGTGCGTGTGTGTGTTTGTGTGTGTGTGTGTGTGTGTGTGTGTGTGTGTGTGTGTTTGTGTGTTTGTGTGTGTGTGTGTGTGTGTGTGTGTGTGTGTGCGTGTGTGCGTGCATGTGTGCAAAGGCATGTCTGTCGATCTATCAGTGTGTGTTTGGTTGTCTGCAGGCTCTTATTATTTCATTTTTCTATTGCCCAGTTCAGTCAGTTGAAGCAATGATGTCAATAGTTCACAACAATATTTTTATACATCAACAATAAAGTGTGTGTGTTGTTTGTCGATTTGAGGGTTATAATTCAGCTGAGTTCTGTATGCGCGATCGTAATTTACTTCAGCAGGTCTCTCTTCAAGTCCCTGAGGCGCCGCATTGTGCTATGCTGAGCTTCTGCCACATGTGAGGGAGGGTCTTCATACTGCAGAAATACACACACAGCAAATGATAGAACACAATCCTTCATACTGCAAAGATAAACATACACCAAATTATAGAAAGAATAGGTAGAACCCGGGGGGGATGGACATTGATTATTTGCCTTGGTATGGATTATGCACTCTTCACTTTTTGTGGTATAAATAGCACTATATATGTGTCAGTGATGGCGCTAGTATTTTTTCAAACCAGTGTTATGAACTGAAAACTCTGCTGAACAATCCCTCTCAATGCTGTCAATGCGCATGCGCCAATCTTGGAGTTAAAAAATGCGACCCTTTGACCGAACGATCCAGTAGTTCTAAAAATCAACCGATAGGTCATACCGGTGTCACGAACTGAAACCTCTGCTGAACAATCCTTCTCATTGCGGTCAATGCGCATGCGCCAATGTTGGACTTAAAAAATGCGAACGTTTGACCAAACGAACCATGGGTTAGGGGGAGGGTTAAAGTTAGGATTAGGGTTAAGATTAGGGTTAGGATTAGGGTTAGGGTTAGGATGTTCACGACCGGATTAATCTCCCCATGTTAGCGCATGCGCATTGACCGCAATGAGAAGGATTGTTCAGGCAGAGTTTTCAGTTCGTGACACCGGCAGTTAATTTTGTTTCAGTATTTTCTCGTTACAACCAGTAAAATACCGGTAATTACCGGTTAACGCCAATACTTTATGTCCTTGTTGTGTGTAAACCTTTATTGTTTTTAGAGTGGTGAAAGTGGTCAGAATGCATATGTCAGTTATCATAATCAAGTATATTTTTGTGCACACCTTAGCATTAATTTAAAAAATACATTACGTTTCACTAAATCAAAGCAAAAATAAGCAGGCCAAAGTATTTGTACATACGGCTAAATATCTGCTTCTTTGCTGTGGTGTGAGTTTCTTCAGATCTGCTGCATTGATCTTCCTCTGGTTGTAATGGCGGAATTTGCCTCCCTCATAACTGATGGCTGGAAGAGACCCCTTGGAAATAATGCTTTAGAGGTTAGCATACACATGGATTCAACTGTGTGCACAAATTTAAAACTGAAAATGAACACAGAGGAATAAGAGTCTAATTGTATTCATGCTTACAAGATTTTGAATGGAGTTGATAATATCGACTGATCCTTTTTTTGTTTTTGTTACTGAATGTTTATCAAAACACAAGAAAGAGAGGGGTAAACCAATATAAAGAAGTGTTCATTTAGTAATAGAGTTGTACCTGTTTCAAATTCACTGTCTAACAAAACTAAAATGGCTATTAATATTGACCAGTGCAAGAAGCGACTAGACATGGAACCATCAACTGATGAGTGTGATGAGTATAAAACTTGTCACACAAGAATAAAAAAACCAAGAAAAGTAAGTTGTTGGAACGTTTGTTATCGACAAAAATACGTAATTACAAACGTTCCAACAACTTACCTTTCTTTTTTTTTAATTCTGAAAATTGGAATGTTGGCAGTCTCTTTGTTTTTGATTTTGTCACACAAGATCAAAATAATGTATGCATATTCTGACCCAACTATAATTCGGAATATAATGAGGGGACATAAAAAGGTCATGAGGCCTATAATTATTGCCCCTATTACCTATACCTATGATATACATTCACTGCAAGTGAAATATTTCTCCTTCACACACACAGATACATATGCACGCACACACACACACACACAAACAGACACACACACAGAGACACACACATAAACAGACTCACACAGTGACTGTGACACACACACGCACACACACACACACACACACACACACACACACACACACACACACACACCACATGTGGTCGATCTATAGCTGTCTCCGGAATTAGGCCAAAAAGAAAAATATGTCTGTTTCCGGTAACCCGACCGACCCTATTTTTAAGCGCCGACCCAAAATGGTTTTTTCTTTGCTTTTCGCACACAAAAAACAAAAAAACAAAAAAATTATGAAGTCAAGTATACTTTATTTAGTTTCAATATATATCTAGGTCAAAAACATGTGCTAAATAATTGTAAGTAAACTAAGGAAGCGTTTAAAAACAAAACAAAAAAAAACACGTAAAAAGACGTTAACAAAACGTAAGACAAGTCGCGTAAGGCGAAAATACAATATTTAGTCAAGTAGCTGTCGAACTCACAGAATGAAACTGAACGCAATGCAACGCAGCAAGACCGTATACTCGTGGTCCACCGCTCACGGCATAGGCAGTGAAATTGACAAGAAGAGCGGGGTAGTGGTTACGCTATGCTGCATAGCACGCTTTTCTGTACCTCTCTTCGTTTTAACTTTCTGAGCGTGTTTTTAATCCAAACATATCATATCTATATATTTTTGGAATCAGGAACCGACAAGGAATAAGATGAAAGTGTTTTTAAATTGATTTCGAAAAAAAAAATTTGATAATAATTTTTATATATTTAATTTTCAGAGCTTGTTTTTAATCCGAATATAACATATTTATATGTTTTTGGAATCAGCAAATGATGGAGAATAAGATAAACGTAAATTTGGATCGTTTTATAATTTTTTATTTTTTTTTACAATTTTCAGATTTTTAATGACCAAAGTCATTAATTAATTTTTAAGCCACCAAGCTGAAATGCAATACCGAACCCCGGGCTTCGTCGAAGAGTACTTGACCAAAATTTCAACCAATTTGGTTGAAAAATGAGGGCGTGACAGTGCCGCCTCAACTTTCACGAAAAGCCGGATATGACGTCATCAAAGACATTTATCAAAAAAATGAAAAAAACGTTCCGAGATTTCATACCCAGGAACTCTCATGTCAAATTTCATAAAGATCGGTCCTGTAGTTTAGTCTGAATCGCTCTACACACACACACACACACACACACGCACGCACACACACACATACGCACATACACCACGACCCTCGTTTCGATTCCCCCTCGATGTTAAAATATTTAGTCAAAACTTGACTAAATATAAAAAAGGTAAAAAATAAATAAATTTAAAAAAAGACCGACCGACCGACCCTAACTTTTTTTCGGCGATGTTACCGGAAACAGACATATTTCTTTTTGGCCTTAGCCATGTGGAAGTGGTGTCACACATTGAAAGAGTATAGACAGTTTGAGATTCATTCAATGTGCCCATGAAGAATACATGGAGCTAAATTAGAAAACAGGGAATGGGATATTGCCCATAAAGTGCAAGTTTAGATGGACCAGTCAGCGACCATAAACTCTATTTAAACGAGACAGATATGCAGCAAAAGTCCCGTTGGAACGAATGCGGGGATTGGAAGAGGGTTGGAGGGCAGGGGGGAGGTGATGAGTGAAGGAGAGCATCTGGAATGAAACAATGGTAACAGATAAGAGAGTCCAAGAGAGAGCGAGGACCGAAGTCATTAGTAGCAGCGCAGCGGCCAGCAAGCAAGTTCAGCGATTTTCAGTTCTGCAAAATGGAGTTCAATTTTACTTCATGGGCAAAGAATCTGCCCCAACCTGTGATTGAGGTTCTGGAAAAATAGGAGTTCACAACCCTCAGTGCTTTGAAATATGCAGGAGAAAAGGACCTGGAAACCCTCAAGTTAAAAAGAGGCCACATAGTGGAATTAAAAGCAGCAGTGGCAGACCTGCAAAAGAAGTACGGGGGAGGGCCGTTGCGTGCTGCCGACCAAGTGGCACCGCTCCAGGGCCTTCTTGGCAACATGGCCATACAGTCCACTGCTTCGCCAGGTGAGACTTTTTTGAGAATTGTTGACTTCATACCGGCTTCTATGGCGGTGGAGGAAGAGGTGACACTCGGGGGAGGTGTCACGCTCAAGCTGCCCAACAAACCAAAGTTGGACAAAGTATCCCCCTGCCACTGGATCGTGGCAAATGCAAGAATAATGGCAAAACTAATGAATGCACCGGACTTTGACCACGAAGCCTACCTCGGTTATACGGAGATGGTGGGCGAGCTCGGCGCAAGATTCTCCTGGCAGTCGGTGCTCCTGTACGACGACGAGTACAGGAAGCGCCAGGCTACCAGCGGGTTTGCTTGGGGGACCCCCAACCCCCACCTGTCCACAGTGATTCTCCGTGATCGTACCCAACAAGTTCTAGGCAACAAAAGCGGCAAGGCCACGATGGGAAGTGGCGGTATTCAACGACCTGTGGGACCCAGTGGGAAGGAGGTGTGCCTTCTGTACACAAACAAAGGCACATGCCTCTACGGGTCCCGCTGCAGGTTCGAACACGTGTGTGACACGTGTGGAAAAGAGCACCCCAGCAAAGACCACCAGGCGACAGCAAACACCAGTGCCTAGGATACAGCGCAGCGAACTGACAACACAACGGTAGGCCCCACCTATATTCCAGCCCGTTCCCTCAATTAGATCCTCATGACTGTGAGTTTTTAGGAAATCATGCATCTATTAGTGCAAAATCTCAAAGGTGGCACTCAGTGCTAGAGGGCGATTGTGACAGAGATTTCTTGTTAGACGGTATACAGCACGGTTTTCGGGTAGGCCTAACAGAAAAACATAAAACATGTGTGTTAGCGGCAGAACAAAGCAATCATAAATCAGCGTACGATCATCGCGACATGGTAGAACAAGAACTGTCAGATCAAATAGCAAAAGGAAATTATATAGTGGCAAGTGAAGCCAACGGATATTGCCCATAAATATTATTCAAAAACACCTTCGCGCATTCCAGAAATCAACCATCGAAGCAGAAAAAAAGAAACATCAAAAAGGCAATGGAGAGAGAAATGGACGTTAAAAAGTCCTGATTTCTACATAACAACGAAAAGCAACATACCGGCATGACTGCTGATCAAATAAGGCAGAAAAACTCAGCAAGCGTGGTTATCTTTTGGCCGAACTCTCCTTGCTCTATGTTCACTTTTCGGCCATATTGTTGTTGTGTGGCAACCTTCACTTCCGGAAACAAGTCGACATCATGGGAGGTAATTCTGGAAGTACTTCCGTTCGAAAAGTCGTCTGATTCTTCTAAACCAAGCTGTTTCCAATTTCTGCGCTAACGCTTTTTACTAGTAAGTGTTAAAGTTTGCAGGTAAGATCATCAATCTTCTAGCTGAGAAAGAAGAAGAAGAAGAAGAAGAGAAAATCTCGAATAATTTAGCTTCAAACATAGACAGAAACTGAGAGTTGTTGCACATTAAAAACATCTGTGCAAATGGTGGAATGAACACTAATAAGAAAGTATACCTGTAAGTAAACTGACGAATTACGTGACGTGTAGGAGAAACAACAGGCAGATCTACTTGAGTTAGACTCAGGGTTTTTGTTTGGCGAATGCGGTCCAAGTGAAACCCATGTTGGGATCATATACGTACACGAACCATTTTGATACAGCATACAGATTTCCTAAATTCCTGTCAATTGTTATTGATATCATAATAAAAAATGTTGCACCTTAACCTCGGCCTCAGGCGTGCTAATTTTACGGTGGCCCTCAGTTTAGCAATGATTGATCAGCAGAAAAACACAAGGCCTAAAAAAAAAATAGGTGTGGTTACGGTAACCCGACCTACCCTACTTTTAGGGGCCGACCCTATAACTTTTTATTACATTTGTCAAAAAAACACCACAAAAACAAGAAAACGAGTGCAGAAAACGCAATGAAAGAGAAAGCGCCCGAGTCGCACACTTATTTCCCTGTCAAGTAGGTTTAATTAGAAAAAAAAGTTAAAAAAAAAAGAAGTGATTGCCTACCTACCTACCCTATTTTTTTTGCTATGTTACCGTAACCACACCTATTTTTTTTTGTGCCTAAGCAATAAGCATAATTACCCAGTCACTGACACACTTGTACATGTATGTCATCGCTGGAAATGAACTGATACGTGCATGTGCATGGGGTCTATGTCGACCAAAAAAGTGGGATTTCCTGTAGGGGGATTCCCTGTATACTTTAGTTACTTTAGCGTTGCTTCCCCTTCCAAAATGGTGGTTCCACAAGAAAATCTGTTAGAATTCATGAATTTGCATGCGGCATTCAGCCAAGCTAACATGCTTCGGCAAGAACGTTGTATAATTCGAGATGATTTGGTTAAGGAAATCTCGCTTCATCAAATTGTCTCTCGTAAGCTTGAAGTAACTCCATGGGGTCAAACGGAAGTGTGATGCTAATGTAACGCTTTGCAGTTTGTCGTTATTATGAGTAATTTATTTTAGCTGCATTTTCTTTCATTTAGTTATCGATTTAAACTTGTTTTCAATGAAAATTGAAAACCATACTCGAATTTCTATAAAATATAAAAATAGATCGAAAAACATCAAATTCCGGCGAAAGAAACGCAACTCATTCGCGCCCACTGTTGCAAGTGATTTTTCGTCATTTTCAAATTGTCGTAAAATATGAACCAGATAAGGTAAATCAATTTGTAGAGGATATTTTACTGGCTCTACGATAAACGCATAGTATTTAATCATTTTTATTTTTTACTTCTTCATAAATTGTGTTATAGTACTTATACAGGGTAGGGGTCAAGCGAGTCGTGATTGCAGGCAAACGTGTCTCTTCAATATATGCTACAAAAATTGTAAAAATGCATATTTTTTAACAAGGTAAAGACATTTTTAAAGGAAATTCATTTCTCAACAACACAATTTAATTAGAATTATTTGCCAAAGCGTTTAAGACTCCAAAACATGAGCAAAGATCACTTAGACAGTGTTAAAAAGGGTTGTTTGGCAAAAGCTCATTCGCACGGAATCGACGTGATGATTTCTTTAAAAAAAACTGGTGCTATTTGTGGCCAAGTGTCTGGTCTACACGATCAGCATGTAGCATGTTGAAGAGACACGTTTGCCTGCAATCACGACTCGCTTGACCCCTACCCTGTATAACACAATTTACTAAAAAGTAAAAGATAGAAACGATTAAATACTATGCACTTGTCGTAGAGCCAATAAAATAATTCCTCTACGAACCTGTTTTTCTTTTTGATTTACCTTATCTGGTTCATATTTTACGACAATTTGAAAATGACGAAAAATCACTCGCAATAGTGGGCGCGAATGAGTTGCGTTTCTTTCGCCGGGGACTGTACATTCATGATTTAATATCATATTCTTACTCCGAATCACATTAGCATTGAGTCACCTGAGATGCTTATCACTGAAAAACGCTTACCCGGCTAAAGAATTTAAAGGGAAGCAACCCCATCACCAAAACGAAAGTGAAAGTAGCTTTGGTAATGGGCCAGTACACCGGGAGTTACCTCCCATACGGGTGTATGCCACGTCACTTCCTCTAGGAACACGTGCCTATTATCATACGTCTTTTTCACCTCGGAGAGGACGGTTCACTTTTTGACGCTCTGTGGCTGACCTTGTGTGTTTGAGTGACACCCGCCGGCCACGTTACCCAGCTTGTCTGCTCGCCTTGCCTACAGTTTGGTGAGCTCGTTCCCGTTTGTTGTTGGTTGTTTGCGCTGTTTCGTTACTGTACGTTGTCCGTTTTTTACGGACTTGTGTGTCAGTGACTTGCGTGTTTCGCCATTTTGTTGTGTGAGTTAGTTAGCTAACTCGTGTGACTTTGCTAGTAGCTCTGCGTGCCCTCTTTCTGTTTGGGCAAGTGTAGCTTTAGTATTTTGTTGACGCGTAAGCGTGTGTGTTTACTGTCTTTTCAGTCGTTTTGACTTACGTTTCAGTAAATCTTTTTGGCTTTGCCACGTGTTGTTGACGTTTGTGTCAGTGTCTTGCGTGTCGCCATTTTGTTGTGTGAGTTAGTTTTCTAGCTCGTGTGACTTTGTTTGTAGCTCTCCGTGCCTCTGCTTGTGGGGCAAGTTTAGCTATAGTATTTTGTTAACGCATTAGTGCGTGTGTTTACTGAATTTTCCAGTCGTTTAGACTTATGTTTCAGTAAATTTTTTCGCGTTGCCACGTGTTGTTGTCAACATGTCTGATTCAGACAAGCGCCGTGGCAAGTCGGACCCCAAGGGGAAAATTAAGGCTAAGTCTTCCTCTTCCAAAGCAACTTTACTTGTTACAGACCAAGAGCGTAACACTTTGTTGGCTGTACCAATTTCGGCGCCTAGCGCTGTTACTACTTCTGCTTCTTTTGCGGCGCCTAGCGCTACTGTTACTTCTGCACCTGTCTCTACATCGGAGACTTCGTCTTCTTTGTTAGCACCTGGACAAGGTGCGTTGGTTTCCTCTCTGTTAAAGTCACTGGTTCCAGAAATCCGCAGCTTGGTGCAGGCAGAATTTCAGCGTTCCGTCGCCAGCAGTTCGGCGTTTCCGGCATCTGGCAGTGACGTCCGGGCATTGGCTTCCGTGTCTTTGTCCTCCACTTCCGGCTTGGAGCAGCGTCCTCCCTCTTCAGCGTCGGTTGGTAAGCAGAGCTGGTCCGATAGCCCTCGTGAGGCGCCTGGACGTTCTCCTTCGGGGGACAGCTCTTTCGCATCGGGTCACGACCGATACCTTGCTGATCTTTCATTTCCGGCGATAACCTACGAGGCCCCGGACTTGTTCGAACAGCGGCGGCAGTCGGTTTCGACTGCCGCATTTCCGGCACTTGCCGGAAGTGATGATCCGTCCGCTCCGGCACGCTACGGCGGTCGCGGCAGGATGGAGTATTCACTGACTTCCGGTCCTTCCGGATCGCGAAGTCAACCAGTGCAGTCTTCACTTCCGCATTTTGCGGTTCCGTTGACTACACTTCCGGTTTCGGCCGGAAACGCTTCTTCCTCTTCTGGTGGTTCCTTCCGGATACCAGATAGTGGATTACAGCGTGCGCCTTCCGGCTTTCAAGCGCCTAGGCTTGAGCAGGCATCACTCCACTCAGTCGGGGGAGTGACGTCAGCTCATCCAGCTCCGGTTTTTGCGGATGGTCGTCCTGCTTACCCTTTACCTTCACAGGATTTTGGGCGGCAGGATGACGTTAGTGCTCAGGCTTTTCCGGTTTCCGGTTTGCCAGGGCATGCTTCTGCTTCCGGAACTGGTGACTTCGGTCATGGTTCCACGTGTGACTATTCTGATGCTCCATCAGTGGTCAGCGAGGAGTCGCGGGGCGTGTTTCCGTCGAAGCTCAAGTCTGTTCTTGACGTCGCGGCGGAAGTAACGTCTCGTTATTTTCCTGAAGGGGTGGTGGCTGCGGACTCTTCCGCATCATTCGTTCCTTCTGCCATGGCGGACTTCCGGCCGGCACAGGAGGATGTTTCTTCCTTCCGGTTCGCCGAGTCTCCGTCAGTGGCTTACCAACTTTCGCATTCACTGGTTCGTCCAGCACATGCGGGGAGTGGTATTCGGCCAGTGCCTGTTCCGTTACTGCTTCCTTTTGGTCCAGTTCCGGAATCAGCGCAGCAGTGGGTGGCTTCAGCTGCCCAAGCCTCTTCCTTCGTGCCTACGGTCAATAGGAAGCTTGGCATGCCCAATCAGAGCCAGAATTGGCTGGCGTCTTTTGCACTCCCTAGGGCTACCCTTCCGGTTTCCCGGGAATTGCTGCCTCTTCTGACTAAACCGATCAAGCGTGATTCGGTTTTGCCGGTTTCCGAGGCTTCCCTCCTCTCTGCTGAGGAGGTTGGACGTCGGCAGATCGAACTGTCCTCCATTGCGGAGACTCTCGTTCGGGCTCTGTCTCGGGCATTGACCGATTCGCTAGTTCCTTTCACTCTCAGTGAAGATCAGAATGCGGACGATGTCTCTGCGCTTTTGGCCGCATTGGCCAAGGTCAATGAGGAACAATTGCGTCTTTCCTCCCTGCAGTACACCCAAGCGGTACTCTGCAGGAGGGATCTCTTCCTCTCGCAGTCCCAATTCACGGAACTGGCTACTAGGGAGACCTTGAGAGTCTCCCCGGTCTCAGAGGAGTCTCTCTTCTGTCCGCTGGCACTGGATGCCAGACAGAAGGAGATTCAGTCAAACAAGGACAGTCAGTTCCTTGACTACACTCTGAAGGGGGTGAAACAGTCTCAGCCTTCTAAACAGAAGCAGGCTCAGACATCGTCTAACCCCAAGCCAGCTCAGAAGCGGCAGGCTCCGCCGGCCGCTCGTGGTGGGAAGAAGAGGACGGCATCGGGGAGGGGGCGTGGCGGCTCTGGAAGTAAGCCACACCCCCAATGAAGCGCTCCCGATCTCACCTCCCTCCCGCCCTCCACCTTGGTGATGGCGGGAGGCCCCTCCCGGGCACTTTCTCGTTGGATGTCGGTAGTAGACAGCCAATGGATTGTGGGAGTGGTGAGATCGGGCTTCCGCCTGCTCTGGCGGGAGGAAAAGGCGCCTCTTACCCGAGTGCCTCCGCGGTTCAAGCCCCCCTTCTCGCAGGAAGCACGTTCCGTCTTGCAGTCGGAAATTGCCTCCCTGGAGCAGAAGGGCGCGGTGGAGAGAGTTCGGGTCCACAGCTCCCTGGGATTTTACGGGCGTCTGTTCGCTGTTCCCAAAGCATCAGGAGGATGGCGTCCCGTGTTGGATTTATCTCTCCTCAATACTTTCTTGAGGGAGATAAAATTCAAGATGGAGACGCCAGCCTCTGTCCGAGACTCTCTCCGCCCAGGAGACTGGGTGACCTCGATCGATCTCACGGACGCATACTTTCATATTCTTATGCATCCGGCCGACCGGAAATGGCTTCGTTTCCGGTGGGGAGATCAGATCTACCAGTTTCGCGCACTCCCTTTCGGGCTGTCTCTCGCACCATGGATTTTCACCATGGTGGTGAGACAGGTCTGTGCACTGGTGAGGTCCCAGGGTATCCGTCTGCGGGCTTATCTGGACGACTGGCTCATCATGAACCAGTCCCAGAGCGGCTGTTCGCAGGATACCCTGACGGTTCTTCGAGAATCCAACTCGTTGGGATTCTCGATCAACCGGGTAAAGTCGGAGCTGACCCCGTCACAGACATTCACTTATCTGGGGATGTCTTTCGACACGGTCGCTTGGACTGTCCAGCCTTCTCAGAGAAGGGTGGACAAGCTCCAAGCCCAGATTCGCTCCACTTTACCTCTCCTGATGGCTTCCATCCGCTCGCTCGCCTCCATCTTGGGGCAGATGGAGTCTATGGCTCTTCTGGTTTCACTGGGCCGGGTCCACAAACGTCCGCTTCAGTTCGCGCTGAAGCCGTTTGTGGACTCTCCTCTGGTGGACTGGGACGCCCTCATCCCTTTGCAGGGATGGTTCCAGTCTGCGACCCTTCCGTGGTTGGACACGGAGTGGGTCTGCAGAGGTGTTCCGATCGTCGTGCCCCTCCCCGACCTGGACCTCTTTACAGATGCGTCCAGGGAGGGTTGGGGGGCACATACAGATCTTCAGACTACTTCCGGTCTGTGGACGACGGAGCAGTCCTTGTGGCACATCAACTTGCTGGAGCTAGAGGCAGTTGCTCTAGCTCTGGCCAAGTTTCTGCCCTCCCTGTACGCCAAACATGTTCGTCTGTTTACAGACAACATGACAGTGGCGGCGTACATCAACAAGCAGGGAGGCTCGCGGTCCCCGTCTCTCTCGGAGAGGGCTTGCGAGATCCTGGTGTGGTGCTTTCAGCATCATATCACGATCTCGGCCAGGTACCTTCCAGGGAGGCTGAACACTTTGGCGGATGCGCTCAGTCGTTCCGGTACGGTGCTTCAGTCGGAGTGGACGATCACTCACGGGGCACTGCTTCGCCTTTGGGCCCAGGTCCAAAAGCCTCTGGTGGACCTTTTTGCCACAAGGTACTCAAAGAGGCTTCCGGTGTTCGTCTCGCCATTCCCGGACCCTCAGGCATGGCGAGTGAACGCTCTGGACTTTCCCTGGACGGGTCTGGAGGCGTACGCCTTTCCTCCCTTTCCGTTACTCAGCCGAGTAATCCGGAAAGCGGAGATGGAGGAGCCGGCCCTTCTTCTTCTGGTCGCTCCTCTGTGGCCGTCGCAGGTCTGGTTTCCAGATCTTCTTCGGCTCGCCCAAGGGCCCCCCATTCCTCTCGCACTCGTGCGAGGGGAACTAGTGCAGCCCCGAACAGGCATTCCACACGAGGAGCCCAGTCTTCTGAAGCTTCACGTGTGGAAGTTGTTCGGGACTCGCTGAAGCGCTCTGGGGCGTCGTCTTTGACTCTGGACTTGGTGGCTCGCTCGCATAGAGCGTCCACCTCTTCAGTTTATGCTTCCCACTGGAAGGCATGGACTGCCTGGTGTTCAGCTAGAGGGGTGAGTTCGGTGGCTCCGCGCTCTATTCAGGTCGCTAACCACCTCTCTTTCATGTCTTCGCAGGGCGCCTCAGTCTCCTCGTTGAGGGTCCGGCGCTCCGCTATCTCGGCGACTCTTAAGCAGATTGGTCGTTCTGTTCGAGTCGGGGGCGTTATAGCTGCAGTCATTAAAGGGGCTGCTCTTAAGGAAGCTAAAGCTCGTTTGCCCGCTCCCAAGTGGGACTTGTTTTTAATCCTGGAATTCCTTCGTTCTGCGGATTTTGAGCCTTTAAGCGAGGCCAGTCTGTTCAATGTCACTCGCAAAGCGCTGTTTCTCCTTTTGTTGGCTACGGCCCGACGGGGTAGCGAGGTCCACGCCCTGTCGGGTCAGCCTGGAGATATCTCCTTTGAGCCGGACGGTTCCGCATCTTTGCGTTTCCGGCCTGATTTCCTGGCCAAGAATCAGTCTCCGGGGCAGGCCTCTCCGCTGGTTAGAGTTAAGGCTCTGACCAGCGCGTTGGCCCCGGATGACCCCGATTCGGTCAATTGCCCTGTGAGGGCACTTCGTCTGTACTTAGCCCGGACTCAGCCGATTCGGTCTAGTTCTCAGAAGTTGTTGTTTATCTCTCTCCTTACTAGGCGCGAGAAAGATTTGTCGAAGGTAACGTTGGCCCGGTGGGTGTCCTCGCTCATCAAGCAGGCTTATGAGTGGAGTCGCACAAAGAGGGGGGGGGTTATGCCCTCCTTGCCACTTGACTCGGCCCGAGCCCATGAAACGAGGGCGTGGGCATCCTCTCTGGCAGTTCTGCGCTCCAGACGTCTAGAGGAGGTGCTGACAACTGCGTATTGGCGTTCCGAAGATGTTTTCATAAACTTTTATCTTCGGGACGTCACAGCTCTTCGACAGGATGGCTCCAGAGGCCTTCCAGCGCTCATAGCAGCAGGCCAGTTCCTGTCCAGAACTTGATGGTGAGTTTTGATTCATTTCTAGCCCACCGCCTTGTTGATGTTATCTGCTAATGTGATTCGGAGTAAGAATATGATATTAAATGGAAAATTTCCTAAATAAATTATCATTTAATTAATATACTTACCCGAATCACATACTGTATTCCCTCCCACCTGCCCCGCTTATGGTTTTAAGATTTTTTAAAGCCGTATGATAATAGGCACGTGTTCCTAGAGGAAGTGACGTGGCATACACCCGTATGGGAGGTAACTCCCGGTGTACTGGCCCATTACCAAAGCTACTTTCACTTTCGTTTTGGTGATGGGGTTGCTTCCCTTTAAATTCTTTAGCCGGGTAAGCGTTTTTCAGTGATAAGCATCTCAGGTGACTCAATGCTAATGTGATTCGGGTAAGTATATTAATTAAATGATAATTTATTTAGGAAATTTTCCATTATATTAGAAAAAAGAGCATGCATATGTTTTGTTTTGATGTTTTTGTGTTTAATTTTCATGTCCATTTTGATGAAGATAGTAATGATCTATAACAAGCACTTTATTGTACTAGATGAATACCCGGCTTCGCCGGGAAGAAGTAGAGCCAAATACCCGGCTTCACCGTGTACCCGGCTTCGCCGGGTGAGTGGCGCACCGTACGCGTACGAGTGCACACGAAGGAAGGGAGATAAACGCGCAAAACAGCGGAGAAGATAAGGAAGAGTTACTGGGAATGGTTGTACAGAAAAACCATAAAAACCAAAATCGGTTCAGCGCTGCGCGCTCAGATCACATGTTCACAATTTTCATGGACCGGATTGTGTCCGGGGTTTATCTGAATATGCCCACCAAATTTGAAGCAGATCCATCGAGAACTTTGGCCGTGCATAGCGAACACACGGACAAACACAAGCCGTATATAGTTATATTCAAAGTAGAAAACTGTCTTTGCAGCTCATAACGAATCTCTTCTGTGTGTTGTGTGTTTCAGGTCATCATGATCAAGGTTGTGTTTAACATCATCAAGTCAATCTTCAGTCTCATCTTCAGCATCTTCCGTCCACTGAAACGCCTGTGGTGTCGGCGCCTGAAAGTGTCAGAAATGGATCCTGGCGTTCCAACGACCGTCAGCACACATTCTCTCAGCATTGAGATGCCCGTGTCCTTGGACAGTGCAGAGGCTGTAAGTCAACTGTTTGTCTTTCTCACTTTTTGTTTTCCATTCGACTGGCGCAGTGGCCTAGTGGATAAGACATCGGCCTCCTTATCAGAAGGTCGTGAGTTAAAATCCTGGCCGCAGCCGCCTGGTGGGTTAAGGGTGGAGATTTTTCCAATCTCCCAGCTGTGCAAACGTACTAGTGCCTTATCCCAACACCTGTTGCTTGTCCCGGTGTGCTCTCACACCATGTACCACCCTGTCCCAGCATCCAATGCTCCATTCACATGTGAATATCGTTCCGCTGCCAGGCTTGTTTGCAGTTTAAACTGTGGTGACTGTTTTTATGCGGTTTTTGGCTCACATGCGAAGCAAAAGTGAGTCTATGTACTCACCCGAGTCGTCCGTCCGTCCGTCCGGACGTCCGGACGTCCGTCCGGAAAACTTTAACGTTGGATATTTCTTGGACACTATTCAGTCTATCAGTACCAAATTTGGCAAGATGGTGTATGATGACTAGGCCCCAAAAAACATACATAGCATCTTGACCTTGCTTCAAGGTCAAGGTCGCAGGGGCTATAAATGTTGCCTAAAAAACAGCTATTTTTCACATTTTTCCCATTTTCTCTGAAGTTTTTGAGATTCAATACCTCACCTATATATGATATATAGGGCAAAGTAAGCCCCATCTTTTGATACCAGTTTGGTTTACCTTGCTTCAAGGTCAAGGTCACAGGAGCTCTTCAAAGTTGGATTGTATACATATTTTGAAGTGACCTTGACCCTGAACTATGGAAGATAACTGTTTCAAATTTAAAAATTATGTGGGGCACATGTTATGCTTTCATCATGAGACACATTTGGTCACATATGATCAAGGTCAAGGTCACTTTGACCCTTATGAAATGTGACCAAAATAAGGTAGTGAACCACTAAGAGTGACCATATCTCATGGTAGAAAGAGCCAATAAGCACCATTGTACTTCCTATGTCTTGAATTAACAGCTTTGTGTTGCATGACCTTGACCTTGGGTCAAGGTCACATGTATTTTGGTAGGAAAAATGTGTAAAGCAGTTCTTAGTGTATGATGTCATTGCTAGGTTTAGTTATTTGACCTTGACCCTGAAGGTCAAGGTCATGTAAAGGTCAAGGTCAAGCATGTGAGTCGTATGGGCTTTGCCCTTCTTGTTTTTTTTGTTTTTTTTTTGGGGGGGGGGGGGTCTTAAAAGGGGGGTTTCACTATATCATCAAACAGCAGAGAGATTTGCCTAGTGTTAATTTACGTTATTGTTTTACAGTTTGTCAGGTTGAAGCACTTGTGTCAGTCAGTCGGCTTGAACACTTAAGACCCCCCAATGTAAGACTTTCTCCCTTTTATTTTTAAGACCCTGTTTTCTCAGACATTTTGTTCATAACCCAGGCATGGGAATTGTCCGCCAAAAGGCACATTTCCCTTGATTTTTGTTGTTGAACCACTGAAAAAGCAAAAGTGTCTGCCAAAAAAATAAATGGGGGAGGCAAAAATGGTTCTAAAAACTGAATTTAATGGCAAACTTGGAGCTCAGATGAGGCATGCCCCCGGACCCCCTTTAGTTAGGCTAGGCGCTTTGCGCTGTCGACTTTGATATTACTTACAAATTTTCAGCCTTTTTTACTTTTTTCAATTCCCATGCCTGATAACCTCTGTAAATTTACCCTCATTTTAAGACTCTGTCCTTTTTAAGACCTGATTTTCTAAGATTATTGGAGGTCTTCACTTTCTACCCCACCTATGTTGACCAAGTTTTTTTTTTATAGCCGTGATCAGCTGTGTTGCAGCAGGTCACTCAGAATTGTAGTAACTGTGTAGTAACTTAGTATCAACGCGCTGGAATGCAGGCGTTAGATTGACGTTACAGGAAGCGACTGAAGCTAACAGTCTGAGCGGATATATCCGTACCTGGTCAGATAGAGCCATATGAGTGGGGACGGATATATATCCGTACCTGGGAGACAATGAGTTAAAAGGGGGGGTTCCTCTGTAAAAGAATAAAATTACTTCTGTGTCTGGAAGGTATTTTGTACTTGTGCAAACAAGTTGACACAGTCAAAGTATTCCTTGTTGTATATCTGATAAACTTTTGCAGGAAGACATTGAGATGGAGTCTTGGGATGCCTGGGATACCAACCAATCACAATCAGCCCAGGCACAGCAGTACAGCCAATCAAACGTCCCGTACTACCAGAACGAAGGCATACCAGGCGGAATGTTGCAGCACACAGCCAATCAGTACATCCGGGGCAGAAAACCAGAGCCAGAAGGAGACCCAGAACCAGAACCGGATTATTTCAGAGACATGACGCCCGAGGTGAAAAGACCAGCAAAGGTGAGTTTTGATGAGACGAACAGTGTTGTTCCCTGACACAGAGGACAATTTTTTTTGTTTTGTTTGCTTGACGCTCAGCCGACCACGAAGGGCCATATCAGGGCGGTGCTGCTTTGACATTTAACGTGCGCCACACACAAGACAGAAGTCGCAGCACAGGCTTCATGTCTCACCCAGTCACATTATTCTGACACCGGACCAACCAGTCCTAGCACTAACCCCATAATGCCAGACGCCAGGCGGAGCAGCCACTAGATTGCCAATTTTAAAGTCTTAGGTATGACCCGGCCGGGGTTCGAACCCACGACCTCCTGATCACGGAGCGGACGCCTTACCACTAGGCCAACCGTGCCGGTCAGAGGACAATAGGTCGGGTGGGCCACAATGCAAATGATACAAATCGGTCAAAATGTCCTGTCTCCAAAAAAATGTAAATTGTGTCAAATCTATCGGCCTTGGGTCGGAACAATCAAATCAAATCAAATCAAATTAATTTTATTATCTCACATGGAGAAATGTAGTGGTGGTGCATAAACAAACAAAACAAAGCAAAACAAAATGCTACAACATTAGCAGTTGTAGAAACACTACACCAACAATGCGACAGATTAAGCACTAAGGACGGAGGCCTGGAAGCGAGACTGCGGAATTAATGGGATAATAATTAAATCAGGGGCAGGATGCAGTGGTTTTTGAAACCAAAAGGAGCTATAGCGTAATGTAACTTTTTGGGACTTAAAAAGACAGTGGTGCTAGTTCTAAAAATGAGCATGAATGTAACTTGTTATGCTTCTATGCTTCAAAATACATCCAAATATTGCAAAGCAGGTTTTTAGTTTTCGTGCCACCTCTCCCCTTAAAACTGTGGTCTATTTATGACTTTTCGGGGCTACGAGGTTGAAAAATAGGGATACAATCATGTACAGAATTCTGTACAGCAAACGCTACCCGAAACCCCATCTATACGGCGTGTATGACCTTGAGAGCTTCAGTCAACGCTTGAATTTTGCAGTGGTAACATCCGGTTTGCTCTCTCAGAGCTGAGCATATTTGTCGAGAAGGATCGAGCAGAAAAAATAAACGACTTGGCAGGGATTCGAACTCGGGGCCTCGAAATGTCGGGGCCGATGTCTTAACCGCTAGGCCACTTCACCAGTGTTTTCAAAGATGAAAAATTTGATAATTTTACATCATTCTACGCTTGAATTACCAATACCATACATGCGTTGCAAAAACGTAAAAATTGCTATTGAAATTTGCCTTTATTTGCAAACATGTTTCACGGAATCGCAGTACATTTTTACACCGTCATGTTACACGACATTCGCGCCATGCAAATAGCTGCGATATCTATATTTACAACATGCAAGAAAAATGACAAGCACAGTAATTGAATCTCTCCAAAGCTCTGTGCAGTTGAAAACAGACATCTAAGAAATAGTTATACATGTATTTACCTCTGAACAATGGGCGGATAGAGATATAAATCATGCTGCTTCAAGAATAACATAACATAACGTTTATTTTTTCCCTTTGATCTCTCTTGAAGATAAAATATGATCAGTCTTGAGAGAGCAAACCGGATGTTATCCCTGCAAAATTCAAGCGTTGACTGAAGCTCTCAAGGTCATACACGCCGTATAGGTGGGGTTTCGGGTAGCGTTTGCTGTACAGAATTCTGTAAATGATTGTATCCCTATTTTTCAACCTCGTAGCCCCTTAAAGTCATAAATAGACCACAGCTTTAATGCACCACTGTCAGAAAAGTTTGTTGAGCTGTCGGCATCTGCATAACTGCATGCAATGAGATATGTGAGTGTTTGTGCCATTAATTGTTTAGATCTGTTTAGGCGTGTAAATGCAAGGTATTTGGGCAGAACAAAATGACTAAAAGAAAGAAAAGAAACAAGGGTATGGTATGATTGAAAGCCTGTTGGTTTTGAAAGTGTGTACTGAAGTTGAACTTGAATATGCAGTGCAAATATTTCATGTTATGTAGTTAGTATATATATATGTATATGTCCAAAATGGAGAAAAAACCCACCCAGATGCATCATTTTGTAATAGCTTCTTTGCAGTTTCTCCATTGACTAAAGGGAATTCAAAGCAGTAAAATGTTATCCTACCTAACTGATTCCATCAAGCTGAGTTTTTGTGTGACTATTTGTTTGTCTGTTCACTTAAAAGACCGTTGGGTCGATATATTTGTGAATGTAACGTATTGTTTTGTCAATAACAAACGTTCCAACAACCTACCTTTCTTGGTTTTTTTATTCTGAATTTTGGAACGTTGGCAGTCTCTTTGTTTTTGGATTTATTTTCTGTTTCTGTTTTTTGTTTTCAGATCCTGTTGAAAAAGAAAGACAATGGGGCTGTTAACCCGGCTGCCATATCTACCCGGTTATCTGCCAGCGAAGTTGCTCCGCCTGTGGTGAGTAATGTCACTGAGTACACAAAACACAACAATCACCTTTGGAGACAAAGCCGGTCAAACAGGATTGAAAAAAAGAATTTTAGAGCTGATTTCTTAGCCCTGTAAAAGCTGCCGTGGGTACGCGAAGGTTCCCAAGAGACAGCAGCAGCCACACCCCATCACAAACAGAACTCTACAATTGACAGGTGTCTGGAACTCCCTGCCGCTTGAGCTTTGCCAGAGCCCCTCTCTTGACGCATTCAAGAGTAGGTTGAAGACTCAGTTCTTCCCGTAGCTGGCTGCGACTTTCATGTTCGACGTGATGTGTTGTGCCCCAAAAGACATTCTTATGCTGTGCTCTGTGAGAGGTGCTTTCTTTGTGTTTAATATTATTTTGTTTGGACCTAGCTATTGATGTGTACATTGTTGTTAAACAGTTGTTTGGATTGGATTGGATTGGATTGGATAAGATTCACAGTCCAGTGAGGTTACCCTCATGGAAATTCGGGCTGCTTTCTCCCCGGGGAAAGCGAGCTGCCATACATACGGCGCTACCCATATATTTTTTTTCCTGCATGCGTGTATTCATGTTTCCTGAGACTTAATGCCGTGTGAGATGGAATTTTGTTGTATGTTTATCAGGGTTTGCTAGTGTGTGATAGGCTTCGTGTCCGTCTGTAGATGTTAGTTTCTTTGTTAGTCCTGTGTTGACAACTCTTCGACAAGCGCTTAGAACTGTACCCACGGAATACGCGCTATATAAGTAGGGGGGTGATGTGGTCTCGCTTCGTCTTCCTCAACGTCAGCCTGGCAGCAGCGTTCTGGACTCGTTGTAGGCCATGAATGGATGAGGCGGGGAGGCCAGCCAGAAGGGAGTTGCAGTAGTCCAGACGACTGAAGATGAGGGAGACAACCAGCTTGACACAGGCGTCGTGGGTGAGGTAGCGACGGATGGAGGCGATGCGTCGTAGGTGGAAAAAGCAGGTCTTGATGATGAAGGAGATGCGTGTCTGCATGGAGAGAGTGGAGTCGAGAAAGACGCCAAGGCTCTTGACAGCAGGGGAGAATGGAACAGGGGAGAATAAAAGCCTTATCCCATGTAAAAGCCTTATCCCATGTGAAAGCCTTATCCCATGTAAAAGTCTTGTCTCATGTAAAAGCCTTGTCCCATGTAAAAGCCTTGTCTCATGTAAAAGCCTTGTCCCATGTAAAAGCCTTGTCCCATGTAAAAGCCTTGTCTCATGTGAAAGCCTTGTCCCATGTAAAAGCCTTGTCCCATGTAAAAGCCTTGTCTCATGTGAAAGCCTTATCCCATGTAAAAGCCTTATCCCATGTGAAAGCCTTATCCCATGTAAAAGCCTTATCCCATGTGAAAGCCTTATCCCATGTAAAAGCCTTGTCCCATGTAAAAGCCTTGTCCCATGTAAAAGCCTTGTCTCATGTAAAAGCCTTGTCTCATGTAAAATCCTGGCCAGATCTGAGATAGTGAGCTGACCTGTTTTCACGGCAAAGATTGTGCTTTTAAAAGTTTCATCTTTCACTGTGAAGAAAGATTGTCTGAATTGACTTTTGTCTCAAGTAATATATTCTCATGGTGACGTGGAACAACAAGGTTTCTGGTCTTTGCAATTATCTAAACGTCATACATTTGCATTTGTATTAGACAGTGTTCTTTCACCAAAAATGTCCTTGCATGCTTCATACTTTTTAGGCACACAATTCTTTGTTTTATTACTTTATTTCTAATGTGTATTTGAATTTGCATCATGTCCACGATTGTTTATTTGTGTATAATTATATATATATATATATTTTTTTTTAGTCTTTTAAAAGACCGTAACTTCTAAATTGAGCCAAAGTTGACTTCAGGCAGACTTGGCATAGTCTTTTTACAGAAAAATCAGTTTCAAAACTTATTGCCGCAAGCTTCATGAAGGTGACTTTGCATACTGTATTACCCCCCTTTCAAGACTTCTAAAATCTGAGAAAACCAGGTCTTAAAAACGAGGTTGTCTGAAACTTAGAGTAAATTTACAGAGGTTATAAACTGAGTATCTGAGAAAACAGGGTCTTTAAAGGGAGGGGGTCTTAAATGGGGGATTCCACTGTAGTACACTTTGTCCAATTAATATAAGGCTTCAGGCGCTTAGAACTTTTTTGTAGGAAAATTGTACACCATCAATATATACCTACTATTTATTTGCCGCAGGGATCAGAGCTCGAGTCATGGGAGGACCCGGGGGCCGTGGAGAGTTCGTGGGGGGAGGAAGTCAACGAAGACTTATCCTGGGAGGCGGAGGCGGCTCTCAAAGAGAAACGCAGAGCTGAGCGAGAGAACCGAGCGGTGGAGCAGCAAAAGAAGAAACTGCAACGTGACGCCATGCGAGGCTTGAAGAAGGACCACTCTCAACTGGCTGTGAAGATTTCATGATCATGCCTGGTGAAAGTTTCATGATCTTGTCATGAGTGTGAAGGATTTGCATGCAGCGTCATGTACAGATGAGAGATTGAGTAAACAAAATAGAGAAAAAGATGCGAGATTGACTAAAAAGAAGCAACAGCAATGAGACAACATTCGTGGCTTGAAGAAAGATACTCAGCTAGCTGTGAAAATGTTATGATCATATTTAGGGAAAACAATTCATGATCATGTTCTGAGTGTGATGGATTTACATGCAGCGTCTTGTACAGATGAGAGAATTAAATGAGTAAAAAAAGAAGAGAAATAGATGAGAGATTCACTATAAAGAAACAACAGCAACGGGACTATCACTCTCAACTATGAAAGTGTCATGATTACGTCTGGTGAAGATTTGCATGCAGTGTCCTCTGCAGATGATGAGATTGAGTGAAAAGAAACAACAGCAATGAGACGACATGCATGGCTCGAAGAAAGACGCTCGGCTAGCTGTGAAATTGCATGATCGCCTGTGTAGAAAATGTTCTCAGCAGCTTGCAAGAGAATGATTGCTAGTCCTTTCAGCAGTGAAAACTTTTCTGGAGCTTTGTGTAGAATTGTGTGTGACATCTTGTGTGGCTGAATGATCGAAAGCTCTGTGTACATGTTGACATTTATTTAATAACTAATAACCTGGAGTGTGAAATAACTGTGTATTATATCTTATACAGGGTGGGCCATAAAAAGTGTCCACATTTAATTTGTTAATATTTTTCCTGTAAAGTGATATTTTCTTTTCTGTTTCAGATAGAATTTGAGACAAGCATCTTAGAATTCTTTTAAAGCCTGAATGGATCGCATTCCAGTACAGGAAAGGACCAAAATCGTTGAACTTTACTTTGCTACCAATTCTGTGGTTCTCGCCCAGCGCGCTTTTCGGAGAGAGTTCCCTGGCACACACTGTCCATGTGCGAGAACTGTGAAGCGCCTCGTGGATAAATTCAGGGTTATGTCCTTTATTGTTATCTGCGAGACTACCAGTGTTCCTGAATTTATCCACGAGGCGCTTCACAGTTCTCGCACATGGACAGTGTGTGCCAGGGAACTCTCTCCGAAAAGCGCGCTGGGCGAGAACCACAGAATTGGTAGCAAAGTAAAGTTCAACGATTTTGGTCCTTTCCTGAATTGGAATGCGATCCATTCAGGCTTTAAAGGAATTCTAAGATGCTTGTCTCAAATTCTATCTGAAACAGAAAAGAAAATATCACTTTACAGGAAAAATATTAACAAATTAAATGTGGACACTTTTTATGGCCCACCCTGTATATGGTTAAAAAGCAATTTCTCATTTACTTGTTAAAATCTTGTCTAGGAGTTTGGAGAATTTGCATGCAACTTTACCCACTGTAGATGAGAGAATTACGGAAAAGAAGACATAGCAAGGGAATGCCATGCATGGCATGAACAACTTGGACACTCAGATGAGAACATTTCCTTGATCTCTGGAGTATAAAGGATTTGCATGCATTGGCTAAAAAATATAGCTTTCTTAGCATATATAACCACCTTATGTCCCACAATAGTCACTAGTACTTGGGACAGTAATAGAAATTTAGCATGGCCTAGCTTATACAGTGGAACCCCCATTTTAAGACCTCCAAAAATCTGAGAAAATCAGGTCTTAAAAAGGAGGGAGTCTTAAAATGGGGGTAACTTAACAGAGGATATGAACAAGAAATCTGAGAAAACGGGGTCTTAAAAAGGAGGGAGTCTTAAAATGTGGGTAACTTAACAGAGGATATGAACAAGAAATCTGAGAAAACGGGGTCTTAAAAAGGAGGGAGTCTTAAAATGGGGGTAACTTAACAGAGGATATGAACAACAAATCTGAGAAAACGGGGTCTTAAAAAGGAGGGAGTCTTAAAATGGGGGTAACTTAACAGAGGATATGAACAAGAAATCTGAGAAAACGGGGTCTTAAAAGGGGGTTCCACTGTAGCTGTGTTGATGAGAGAAGGGCTGCTTGCATGTCTATCAAGTTGTGGCATTTTTGTCTGGACCTTGAGGGGTTTGCATTCAAAGTCGGGTGGAAGAGAGAATGACTGATTTCCCTTCAGCAGTGAAAGCTGCTTGACAGAATGAGTGATTTCCCTTCAGCAGTGAAAGCTGCTTGGCAGAATGAGTGATTTCCCTTCAGCAGTGAAAGCTGCTTGACAGAATGAGTGATTTCCCTTCAGCAGTGAAAGCTGCTTGACAGAATGACTGATTTCCCTTCAGCAGTGAAAGCTGCTTGACAGAATGACTGATTTCCCTTCAGCAGTGAAAGCTGCTTGACTGAATGACTGATTTCCCTTCAGCAGTGAAAGCTGCTTGACAGAATGACTGATTTCCCTTCAGCAGCGAAAGCTGCTTGACAGAATGACTGATTTCCCTTCAGCAGTGAAAGCTGCTTGACAGAATGACTGATTTCCCTTCAGCAGCGAAAGCTGCTTGAGAGAATGACTGATTTCCCTTCAGCAGTGAACGCTGCTTGACAGAATGTTGTGTGAGAAAGCTGGTGTAGTTGAAAGGACGACTCGTTAAGTACATGTATGCATTTTTTAAATTACCTGGGATGTGGAATATATAGTCAAAAAGCAAATTTTAATTTATCACTTAAACTTTCTGGGGTGTTCAAGAATTGTCTGTGATGGCATATTATGTTGTTGAAAAGTAAACTTGTAAGAGTGTCTTAATAGGTTATAGGGTGGCAGAGTTGTGTGTGTGGTCGAGAAGAAAACTTTGACTATGTCAATTTCTTGATGGTTTGAAAAGAGGAAGAGTTACGCATGATGTTAATACTAATAGTATGTGTGATTGAATAGAAAACGGTAGATCAACTGGCACCCCCCCGCGGGTTAGGGGGAAGAATTTACCCGATGCTCCCCAGCATGTCGTAAGAGGCGACTAACGGATTCTGTTTCTCTTTTTACCCTTGTTAAGTGTTTCTTGTATAGAATATAGTCAATTTTTGTAAAGATTTTAGTCAAGCAGTGTGTAAGAAATGTTAAGTCCTTTGTACTGGAAACTTGCATTCTCCCAGTAAGGTAATACATTGTACTACGTTGCAAGCCCCTGGAGCAAATTTTTGATTAGTGCTTTTGTGAACAAGAAACAATTGAAAAGTGGCTCTATCCCATCTCCCCCCTTTCCCCGTCGCGATATAACCTTCGTGGTTGAAAACGACGTTAAACACCAAATGAAGAAAGAAAGAAAGATCAACTGGCATTTTCGTGATCACTTTATGATGTGAAACTTTTGCATTCATTAGCATGAAAATGCTAAGGATTGGATGTAAACTTGCTTTGTAAAAATTCTAATCTGCTCTGTATATTTCATGGACAAAATTAAACAGATAAAAAGCCATTAGTAGAACTGTGAATTTGGAAAAAAACCAAAAAAAACCCACATTCTGTTGAAGAACCACTACAATGTACCATTGAACATTTCGGTATTTCCTGTTCGGGTTGTTTTGTATGAAATATTTACTTTATATGTGCTTTGTTCCTGTTTTGAAAGGTAATGGTTTTTACATTGATGTGTTAATTGAGTGTGCTATTTATTTATTCCAAAAAATGCATAGATTACACATGCAGTGTCATTTGTTATTTTGCTTGTGTATAGATATTATAAAACAGTTGGCATTGTATACTGTATTAAATTACATATCTTAACCCAACTCACATATAGCAATTTACTTCAGTCTAGTGCTAGAACGCTGCATCGCATCACCTTGGTAACAAGGGAGGCAACTCTAAAAAAAGAGCTACCTTGACCCATAAACAGAACAAAGTCACGTGACTTCCTGACCTTGCCGCCATATTGAATTCATTCGTACGAAAGCGTAGAAAAACTTCCCTCTTTTTTTAGAACAAACCCCACTAGCGGGGAAGGTGGGAGGGAATTAACTATGTGAGTTGGGTAAGTATATTAATCAAATGAAAATGTACTACTAAAATTTTCGATTAAATTACATATCTTAACCCAACTCACATAGCAGATTGCTAATAAAGGTGGAGGGAAAAAAACACTCACTTCAAACAGCGGGCAAGACTTGGCCCGCCGCTACCAGGCCTGGTAGGGAATTACTGCCGTCCTGTCTTGTACTGGCGACATCTCGCAGGTAGTAATTTATAAAGATGTCTTGCGATGCAGCATCAAGGACTTCCGCCAGCCTTCCTGAGCGAAGAACTGCTAGCGAAGAGGCCCACGCCCTGGCTTCAAGTGCTCTTGCAGAAGTCAGAGGAAGAACAGAATGTCCAACCCCCTCCTGTCTGTACCACCATGCGTACGCTTGTTTAATGAGCGTAGCAACCCATCTAGCCAAGGTTACCCGAGACACGTCCGTACTCCTTACTGTGTTCATGGAGATAAAGAGCAATATTTGATCTCTAGACCTGATGGGAGCTGTGCGAGCTAAATAACTGTTAAGAGCTCTAACTGGACAGTTAACCAAGTCCGGGTCACCTGAAGCAAGGATCCTTCTCAAGGGAGGAATCTGAACAATGGGGGAGGCTAGACCAGGCTTTTGATTCTTAGCGAGAAATTCCGGTCTGAGTGAACCATCACTTTCAAAAGAAATGTCCAAACGGTCATACACGTAAAATTCCACTCGTGCAAAAAACACGAGTGTACGTGGGAGTTTCAGCCCACGAACGGAGAAGAAGAAGAAGAAGAAGAAAAAGAAATGTCCTTAGCCAGACCTGAAAGGGCATGAACCTCACTGCCTCTACGGGCAGTAGCTAACAACACCAAAAACAAAGCTTTGCGCGTCAAGTTAGCCAAACTTGCCGCCTGCAAAGGCTCAAAATCCTGTGAGGCAAGAAATTTAAGAACCAAAAACAGATCCCAAGAGGGTAAAGGAGACTTTGACCTCGAGGAACCTATAGCTGCGCCCTTGAGGACGCTAGCAATAACACCGCCTAGGTTAATTCAATGGCCTAACTGCTTCAACGTAGACGAGATAGCGGATCTCCGAACCCGCAAGGAAGAAGGAGATATGCCCTGAGCAGCCAACCATGGAAGGTGGTTGGCAACCTGCATGGAACGGGGAGAAGTAGCGGATCTCCGAACCCGCAAGGAAGAAGGAGATATGCCCTGAGCAGCCAACCATGAAAGGTGGTTGGCAACCTGCATGGAACGGGGAGAAGTAGGACTAACGCCATTCCCAGAACACCACTTTACCCAAGCTGACCAGTGGGAGGAATATACCGTGGGCTTTCTGTACAAAATCTAAAGTGGAATCTGAGCGACGCAGAGAGACCCTAACAGTGTCCAGGCGTGAAGCCTCAGCGATTGGGGGTTCTCGTGATGGACGCCCGATCTTGGCTGAACCAGTTCTCCCTTTTTGACGTCTAGAGGAATGGGATGACCGTCTGCGAGACGAAGAAGATCGGGAAACCAGTGTTGGCTGGGCCACCAAGGGGCTACCAACACCAGATAAGGCTGTTCTGCCTCCGCCTTCCTCAGAACCTTCCTCAGAACCTTGCTCAAGAGTTTGAAAGGCGGGAACGCATAGGCCATCAGGCCCGACCAGTCTATCTCTAGTGTGTTCACCTTCCAGGCTTCTGGATCCGGAAACGGAGAGACAAAGACAGGCAGCCTGCGAGAAAATCTGGTCGCAAACAAGTCGACCATGGGTTTGTCGACCCGTAACCACAGAGGCTGAAGCGCATGGTGAGTCAGAGTCCACTCTGTGTGTATGACACTGGACGAGCGGCTGAGCGAGTCCGCTAAGACATTGAGAAATGGGGACAAGGTTTTAAAGGAAGAAATGCTGGGTTTCAGATGAGGAGCAGAATGGATTTGTTGTGTGTGTGTGTGTGTGTGTGTGTGTGTGTGTGTGTGTGTGTGTGTGTGTGAGTGTGTGTGTGTGTGTGTGTGTGTGTGTGTGTGTGTGTGTGAGTGTGTGTGTGTGTGTGTGTGTGTGTGTGTGTGTGTGTGTGTGTGAGTGTGTGTGTGTGTGAGTGTGTGAGTGTGTGTGTGTGTGTGTGTGAGTGTGTGTGTGTGTGAGTGTGTGTGTGTGTGTGTGTGTGTGTGTGTGTGTGTGTGTCTTTCTGTGCCTGTCTATATTTGGGGCGAGAGAGAGAGAGAGAGAGGCAGCGAGGTTTAAATTGTTTAAACAAAGTCAGGCTTTGTGATGACTTGCTTTATTTGAATTCTATTCTAAAAGTGGAATACTCCAATTTTTTTTATTTTCAGAAGACATAATGTTCATGCTTTTTCATAAGTCAGATTTGATATTGCAGTGCTCAGTGAATTTCTTTGAAAACAGGGTTTATCCTATATTTTGTTTTACCCACACAGAACCAAACACACACACAGACACACACCGACACACACACTCACACATACACACACACACACACACACACACACACGCGCGCGCGCGCGCGCGAGTACATACATGCATACGTTAAAAGAAAATAGACTGACAAACAAATCAACAAGTCGCGTAAGGCGAAAATACAACATTTAGTCAAGTAGCTGTCGAACTCACAGAATGAAACTGAACGCAATGCCATTTTTCAGCAAGACCGTATACTCGTAGCATCGTCAGTCCACCGCTCCTGGCAAAGGCAGTGAAATTGACAAGAAGAGCGGGGTATTCGTTGCGCTAAGAAGGATAGCACGCTTTTCTGTACCTCTCTTTGTTTTAACTTTCTGAGCGTGTTTTTAATCCAAACATATCATATCTATATGTTTTTGGAATCAGGAACCGACAAGGAATAAGATGAAAGTGTTTTTAAATTGATTTCGACAATTTAATTTTGATAACAATTTTTATATATTTAATTTTCAGAGCTTGTTTTTAATCCAAATATAACATATTTATATGTTTTTGGAATCAGAAAATGATGGAGAATAAGATAAACGTAAAATTGGATCGTTTTATAAATTTTTATTTTTTTTTACAATTTTCCGATTTTTAATGACCAAAGTCATTAATTAATTTTTAAGCCACCAAGCTGAAATGCAATACCGAAGTCCGGGCTTCGTCGAAGATTACTTGACCAAACTTTCAACCAATTTGGTTGAAAAATGAGAGCGTGACAGTGCCGCCTCAACTTTCACGAAAAGCCGGATATGACGTCATCAAAGACATTTATCAAAAAAATGAAAAAAACGTTCGGGGATATCAATCCCAGGAACTCTCATGTAAAATTTCATAAAGATCGGTCCAGTAGTTTGGTCTGAATCGCTCTACACACACACACAGACAGACACACACACACACACACACACACACACACACACACACACACACACATACACCACGACCCTCGTCTCGATTCCCCCCTCTACGTTAAAATATTTAGTCAAAACTTGACTAAATATAAAAACGGCAACAGAGGTGGAACAGAAAGCCAATAATTTTTGTGTTAGGCCAAAAAAAAAATAGGTCTGTTTACGGTAACCCGACCGACCCTAGTTTTTTCGCGCGACCCTAGACTTTTTTTTGGCATTTGGGGAAAAAAAAAAAAAAAATCTTGTTTTTTGGGCAAAATAAGGTAAAAATATGGTTTTTGGGGGAAAAAAAAAATAAAAAAAAATCCCGACCTACCGACCCTATTTTTTTGGCCTATGTTACCGTAAACAGACCTATTTTTTTTTTTTTGCCTTATTAAGAATACCAACAGTCAGCATAAATTTACTCAGCCATTTGCATATGCGCAAGATGTAAGCATTATATCAGAGAAACTAAGAAACATGTTTAAACAGTCTATGCAACCATAATATAGAACTGCGTTTGTGATGTGTGAACAAATGTTGCTTAGTGTGTTTTGTACATTATTGAATATGGAGAGATGTTTTTTTTTTGGTTTGTTTTTAGATTTGTAATTCTTTTAAATTTTGTGTGTGCTATGGAGGCTGATGGGCAGCATTTTTGGACTAATTATTCTGTAAATGTTATTCTTCATGTTGTACAGTTGAACCCCCCCCCCCAACAAACACACACACACACACACACGCACGCACGCACGCACGCACGTACTCACACACACACACACACACACACACACACAAAAACCGCGGACCTACCTAATCTCGGAGGTCATCAACTCTGCAGCCAGCTAACACAAACTGTGGGGCCTGTCACCGATTTAAACAATTGCCAGTGCAGTCACTGATGACGTCAGTACAGTGGAACCCCCCTTTTGAGACCTCAAAAAATGTGAGAAAATCGGGTCATAAAAAGGAGGGAGTCTTAAAATGGGGGACAGAGGTTATGAACAGAAAGTCTGAGAAAACAGGGTCTTAAAAAGGAGGAGTTACACTGTACCACACTCTCTGAAAGACGGGGTTGTTATCAGAAAACGGTTTTTTTTGGTTTTTATTCTGGGCATGTCGAAGCTTGTTTCTATGTGATAACAAATGTTGTATTATAATGTTGCATTTATGTATGTACATTCTGCAGGTACTTTTCCAACGGTTTGTTTTGGGTCATAATAAATGTTGGATATACCCTGTTCGTGAGGTCTTCAGTGTGTTATTTCTAATATGCTGACTGTTAGCAAATGATAACAAGACATGTCGAGAAAAAATATATCAAAATGAGCCTTTAATGAAATATGTTCGTTTGCTAACATCAAAGATTGTGATACTTTTATATATTTAGTGTGTTTGGGAAACAGATATTTCACAAACGCGCAGCGATAGCAGTATTGAAACGCAATGTACGCAAGAAGACATGATTACAAACAGACCTTCCTATTCTTACATTTAGAATATAGTCAATGTTTGTAAAGATTTTAGTCAAGCAGTATGTAAGAAATGTTAAGTCCTTTGTACTGGAAACTTGCATTCTCCCAGTAAGGTAATATAGTGTACTACGTTGCAAGCCCCTGGAGCAATTTTTTGATTAGTGCTTTTGTGAACAAGAAACAATTAACAAGTGGCTCTATTCCATCTCCCCCCCTTTCCCCGTCGCGATATAACTTTCGTGGTTGAAAACAACGTTAAACACCAAATAAAGAAAGAAAGATTCTTACATTGCTACAGTACAAATGTTTCATCGATTACAAAACAGAATGTATAAGTTCACCTGCAGAACGTAATACAAAACTGAAGTCACACACACGCACGCACGCACATAAATACACACTCACGCATGTACGCGCACACATGTAGGTATACACATAATTATATGCATGCACACGCACACACACTGACACACACGCACACACACAAACACACACACAAACACACACACACACAAACGGCACACACACAAACACTCTCACACACACACACACACAAACACACACACACAAACACTCTCACACACACTCACACACACACACACACAAACACACACACAAACACTCTCACACACACTCACACACACACACACACACACACACACACACACACACAAACACACACACACACACACACACTTCTATGCACAGAGCGCAGTGTGACTCGTGTTTAACTTGCCGGATGCTATTATCCCACGTGAAAGGGTGCACTGATGAAATTAAAGGCACAGTTTTTCCTGCGAAAATAATTTGGCTCACTGTATCAGATCTTTCAAGACTTTTACACGAGACACATACCAAAATTCAACGGCCGGCGTCAGTGCTGTGTGTACGGGTTGGGAAGGTTTGGTGATTTAATTTCTTAAAATACCACTTGATCGCGGCTTAATTTTAAGAAACACATTTGAAAAAAAAAATATTCCAGCACGGAAAGCAATGAGGCTGCTCATTTTTGGTATGTGTCCAATACACCGATTAACAGTTCCGAGGCCATTTTGGATTTCGCGCATGCGCAAGTCGTTTTTTTGTTGAGTTTTTTTTTAGAAGAAATCTATGAAAAGATAAATAGAGAATACTACATGGCTTGCTGTGTCGTACCAGATTTACACGAGTTGTTTTTTTAAATATTGAACTGCGAGCGAAAGCGAGCTGTTCACTATTTGAAAAAGCAACGAGTGTAAATCTGGTACGACACAGCAAGCCATGTAGTATTCTGTTTATCCTACATACTGTACTTACGTGTATTTTACTGAAAATGTCCTGCAGTCCAGGCAGCTAGCTTGAAGACGCTTGTTTTGGAACCTCGATCTCTTCTAAAGCCTCGTGCAATCTATTACGTCAAAGTAAAGAAACGTCACCCTAAAAGTGTGGCGTGACGTGATAGTTATAAAAATTCATCGAGGGTAATTAGCGAGCGCAATTTTTTTTCTTTCTATAATGACGTTTGTCTCGGTGACTTTGGCATCATAAGCGGTGAAAAAACAGGTCCCTGCCAGACTTGATTGACATGACCTCATTTACATGATATACACACGTGTGATTTGAACGATTATTATCTCACGGGTGTCTCTCTCACCTATGTAGGATAATTTCCGGTTGATTTGAACGCGTAGATTCAGTCTACAGAAAGTGCAGTTTTGTAGTCTTCCAGCCCTGAAGTTGCTTTTGAGTGTCCGAAGAAAGAGTGAGTAAAGGTTCTTTGGATTACATTGGGCACACAAACACGCGATTTTCCTTTTTACATTTAGTCAAGTTTTGACTAAATGTTTTAACATCGAGGGGGAATCGAAACGAGGGTCGTGGTGTATGTGTGTGTGTGCGTGTGTGTGTGCGTGCGTGTAGAGCGATTCAGACCAAACTACTTTACCGATCTTTATGAAATTTGACATGAGAGTTCCTGGATATGATATCCCCGAACGTTTTTTTCATTTTTTTGATAAATGTCTTTGATGACGTCATATCCGACTTTTCGTGAAAGTTGAAGCGGCACTGTCACGCTCTCATTTTTCAACCAAATTGGTTGAAATTTTGGTCAAGTAGTCTTCGACGAAGCCCGGACTTCGGTATTGCATTTCAGCTTGGTGGCTTAAAAATTAATTAATGACTTTGGTCATTAAAAATCTGAAAATTGTAAAAAAAATTATATTTTTCTAAAACGATCCAAATTTACGTTCATCTTATTCTCCATCATTTGCTGATTCCAAAAACATATAAATATGTTATATTCGGATTAAAAACAAGCTCTGAAAATTAAATATATAAAAATTATTATCAAAATTAAATTGTCGAAATCAATTTAAAAACACTTTCATCTTATTCCTTGTCGGTTCCTGATTCCAAAAACATATAGATATGATATGTTTGGATTAAAAACACGCTCAGAAAGTTAAAACGAAGAGAGGTACATAAAAGCGTGCTATCCTTCCCAGCGCAACTACTACCCCGCTCTTCTTGTCAATTTCACTGCCTATGCCGTGAGCGGTGGACTGACGATGCTACGAGTATACGGTCTTGCTGCGTTGCATTGCGTTCAGTTTCATTCTGTGAGTTCGACAGCTACTTGAATAAATGTTGTATTTTCGCCTTACGCGACTTGTTTTCTTTCCCCTTTGATTTGAAAGCATGCGCAGATCGTATTTTCGAGTGTGTTTTTTTCTCCGGTTTCCTTCTTCGTTCCACGTAAACGCCGGAACTGCTAACTGGCGTATTTGCGATATAACGTTATTTCTAATATGCTGACTGTTAGCAAATGATAACAGACATGTCGAGAAAAAAGATATCAAGCATGAGCCTTTTAGGCGAATGCTGATATCGTTTGTGAGACATGTCTGTTATCATTTGCTAACAGTCAGCATATATATTAGAAATAACGGTTTTATTACCGTTTAATTCGACCAAAAGAAAATTCGAAGCGACCCCGCGAATAAAACAGAACAGCCGCAATGGGAACTTGAGCGCTCATGCCTGATTATGCCTGTCAGTCAAAGAATTATCGTGACCTAGGTCAGCCAATCAGAGTAACACACCTGACGTGATGAATATTCAAATGCGTTTGACACACAACAATCTCACAAGATAAACCATGTTGAACATGCGTTTCGCTTGCTTCGCTTTTTCTTGTTGAACAGAGAGCGACAGATTTAGAACCGACTCCAGACGGATGGGAAATGACGTAACGATACATTTGACGTAAAGCGAGTGACGCAATTTCACTTGATTTTTCCGAACTTTGATTATTTAGATTTCAAGTGAGCGGGTCGGCATTGCACACTCAGAGGATGGGCGGTGCCTTGCTGTTCCGTAAAGCACCCACCGACAAAACTCGCTTTTCGGTAATTTTTTTTTAGATAAAGAGAGTATTATCTGACAGCATTTGAAGTGTTATTCTTTAGAATAAATCACGCTGATATTGTTGATTTAAATTTTTACTTTGTCTTGTTAATTTTTTAGCTTGATAAACAAAAAGGGTACGGGTCCCTGCCTGAACGTTATAACATTTAGAGGGTCACCTAGAATCCGTCCTGATTGGTCAAAAAGCCATATGGGGTACTGAATTGGTAATAATATCGTGTAAAAGCCTGTACGGATCTGATATGGTGAGCCAAATCGTTTACACAGGAAGAAGTGTGCATTTAAACAACTTGCATCCTTCATTAAAAACGTTATAAACATCCTGGACCTTTTGCTTGGTGTCCTGCTCAATCAGCAGTCATCCG
>NC_090255.1:19763780-19766280 GCF_037325665.1 Littorina saxatilis | reverse complement strand
CTCTCTCTCTCTCTCTCTTTCTCTCTCTCTCCCTCTTATATATATATATATATGATAGGACAGCACGTTTCGCCCTGCAGTCCGGACTGACGATCTAACAGCGAACGACAAGAAGAAGATATATATGTATAGGTTACAACACGAGTGGTTTTTTATATGGCTTGTATTTCAGTCAAGACCCAGCGGATGAATATCATCGGGAGACACGAGCCTTTGGCGAGTGGCTCTCGATTGATATTCCCGCTGGGTCTTGACTGAAATACAAGCCATATAAAAAACCACGAGTGTTGTAATCTGTATATCCCATTCTACCATCAAACACAAAGTGTAGACTACTAGCGGCACTTTTGCGATCTGTGGAGTGTGAAACAGTGTTTTCAGCGAGACATGGCCTTTTTGCAACCTTAAACTAAGTGACCGTCGCTGAAAAAATAAAACGAATGAGTGCATCTATAAGTACGCGGTAACACTACTTTCAGACCGTTTAAAAGCGTTAAGTAAAGGTTCATAAGTTGCAAGAAAGTAATGAAGTCGTATAGAAATCCATTTAGTTGAAGCGCACAATTCTTTTGCGTTTCAGGTCGGCGGAACGGGGAAACCGGTTTGGCCCCCATTTGGCTTACTCGACTCGATTCAGAATCGATTCCACGTTGTTTTTTTCGAACGCATTATTATACAATTAGTCTTATTGACAGAGAAGCAAATTTTAGGGAACACATATGTAGATTTAACCATTTGCTCCCTATTTGAAATGTATCTACATGATAAACTGTTTTGCGAGTGTGTTTGCATGAACCTAAACTGGTATTGATGCGATGAAAACAGGACCCAAGTCTGTCACCGCCGCTTGATTGCATTTTGAAAGAATATGACTGGATTACGGAAAAATACACACATGTTAAGTTCTTAGATACCTTCATCGCCAATGTGGACTTACTGCAGAGCCAGGCAAAAGAGTAGACTTGCTCGCAAAACACGTGAAACAGCTGATGATAGCGAAGCCCAACCGTGCCAGGTAAGGACGGTCTGACAGATTCTCAAAAGTCGTCTGCTAACGAAGCAAGGGGAGGGTACTCGTGTTTTTGTTCGCTAGCATCTGGTTATCTTGTAAGTTGAATGTTCGTTTTTTCCCACCTGCATTGCTTTCATAATGAAAGAAACGTTTGCTTATTGCATCTCATACATCAGATCAGTTCTGAGATTCATTTTTGCGTGCAACTGATATGGTTTTCTGAGCCGTGCAATACGATTTTGGAACTTCATACAAATGTGTCACATTGTTCGGCGCGAGGTCAAAGGTCGGGAGCAAAGTAGTTCTTCGCCCAAATCGGAATCTGCACTATCATATATTTTTTTGAGTCCATGATGTATTTATTGAGCTATAAAAATACAACATATATACCCATACTGAAGTAACAGAGACAAAGAAGGGAGGTCATGGGATATGATGAGAGACGACAGATTGCCAAAACAAGCCTATACAATGTTGTATAACATGGACGAAAGAGGAAAAAGATGTTTGTCCTCGGAAATCCGAAATATATTGTCTGAAACTGGTTTTAACTTTGTATGGCTTAACCAAGGTGTCGGCGGTGTGAAATGGTTTTTGATGGTCTTTAAGCTCCGATTGGGTGACATGTATAAACAAGAATGGTCCGGCACAGTGTCACAAAGGGACCGTTATGAATTGTACGCTAAAATTAAATCTGTGCTGCATGTTGACAGTTACTTGTTCAATATTGACAATTGCATTCGATTGGTTAATCATGTATTTGTGACAGGATGACGTAGTTATCCCAATTCACAGCAGAGTTGTCTGCCAGCGAAAAGTGCGAGCTATCTATAGTAGCTCGAAGTTTCTTCTACGTCGCCGGCGATAGGCACCTGCCAATTGTAGAGTTGTGTTTGTGAGGGGGTCTGACTGCTGCTGTCCCCTCGTATGCTCTTGGGAACTTATGTGTGCCTATGCCAGTTTCTTATTGATGGCCGCAGGAGCGGTCATCTATTGGAATGCATTCGGAGAGGTGACATGTCTCGTTTTGTTACCGTTCTCACGAGATCAGTTACAGTTTTCTCTCTCTCTCTCTCTCTCTCTCTCTCTCTCTCTGTATGTATGTATTTGTCTGTGTCTCCCTCTGAGTCTCTCCGCTTCTGTCTTTCTATGTCTGTCTCTGTCTATGTGTGTGTGTGTGTGTCTCTCTCTCTCTCGCTCTCTCTTTCTCTCTCTCTCTCTCTCATCCGACTCCTGGCACACAGGTCAAAGCAGAGGTTAACTTGAGTGCACGTGTAGGTCTTATACCTATCAGGAGGGGGGGGGGGGGGGGGTGATTCGGGTCAGAAGTGGGGTAAAGCACGTTGGTCCTCAGTCTTTGGGTTATAGCTTTCAATGGAGAAGATGCCAACATGAAATTGCACTATGCTCTACTATTTATTGTCCTTGTCTATCGGACACGAAGAAGGGAAGCTACAATCGCCCCAGGCCATATATACTCTTTGTTTC
>NC_090255.1:19753780-19756280 GCF_037325665.1 Littorina saxatilis | reverse complement strand
TGGTTGGTCCGGTGTCAGAATAATGTGACTGGGTGAGACATGAAGCCTGTGCTGCGACTTCTGTCTTGTGTGTGGCGCACGTTATATGTCAAAGCAGCACCGCCCTGATATGGCCCTTCGTGGTCGGCTGGGTGTTAAGCAAACAAACAAACAAAAGCAGCAGCAAGTAGTAGTAGTAGCAGTAGTAGTAGCAGTAGTAGTAGTAGTAGTAGTAGTAGTAGTAGTAGTAGTAGTAGTAGTAGTAGTAGTAGTAGTAGAAGAAGCAGTAGTGGCATTAGCAGCATTAATCAATAAACAATATTTGTCCTGTGTTGTATAAAACTTACCATTGTCTTGGACACACTGACGTGAATGGTGACTTTGCTGGGATCAGGCAAACATTTCATACGACCCTCTGCGTTTCTGTCGGCGGAAGTGACGTATCCCACATCCACCAGAAACTCAAAGACGTCACTGATGATTCCGCATGCGTTGCTTTGGTTGGTCAGAAGCCAGTCGACGACTTCCGGTATATGGCTTTGACATGGACACGGTACGAAGCGCTTCAGTTCCATGGTCTGAATGTAGACGGATCAGATAAAACTTCAAAATGATACAATGCCAATTTTCACCATCAAGTCACGAAAAAAGAAAAGAAAGGTTATTTTTTGTTTGATTACAGACAAAACAAAACATTCACTAAAATCTCGATCTGTCAACTTTTTAAGGAGGGCAATATGATAGGCATAAATGTTACTGACTATATTCATCATCATCATTCCTTACTTTTCCTTACCATTCTGAAGATGCCTGCGACGGTTTGTGGAAAATCTGATGAAGAATTAGTTAATTGGTTAGTTAATTGGTTAGTTAATTGGTTAGTTAATTGGTTAGTTAATTGGTTAGTTAATTGGTTAGTTAATTGGTTAGTTAATTGGTTAGTTAATTGGTTAGTTAATTGGTTAACCCAGACTGGTTGCTGTTGTGTTTTCTTTTGGTGTTTATATTTATTAGTTTATCTAGTTAGATAAATGGATGTGCATAAGCACGAGCTTGATTTTGTGATTATATCTGCGGCTTTTTTGTGTGTACGCCATGTATGCAGATTGTATAGGTATATTTGTATTCATGTGTGAGTGCAGGTGTATGTGTGTGTGTTGTATGTATGTGTGTGCGCCTGTCTGTATGCGTGTCTGTGTGTGTGTGTGTGTGTGTGTGTGTGTGTGTGTGTGTGTGTGTGTCTGTGTGTCTGTGTGTATCTGTGCATGTGTGTGGTGATAGCATGTGTGTGTATGCGCACGCGTATGTGCGTGCGCACGCGTGTGTTTGTATTATTGTGACTGCATGGACTTAAACGATGAATTTGCTTTTGTACTCCTGTTCTTTTTGTGTCTTAATGCTGTATTTTGGTTTTGTACATGTGTATAGCAATGTCATTGTAAAGCGCTTAGAGCTTCTAGGTAAGCGCTCTATAAGGTTCCATTATTATTATTATCATTATCATCAACAACAACAGGATTTTGCAGCAAACCGAATGCACGGGAAAATGGAGATCTGGGCCCATATTCAGGAAGCCTCCGACAGGGTTTTTTTCGGTTCGAGAAACAGAAAACTTCCAATAACCCCCCCCCCCCTATCGTGGAATTCATGAACCACCAATTAGCGCTTATCGTTGGCACTGTCCTACGATAAAGTTAGAGGTGCCTATCCCTACCGATAAGCACTGTTGTCGGTACGATAACTTTGATTTGAAGATGGCGGCCATCAGTTTGCAGCGTTACCGTGAAAGAAGAAACATTCTAAGACATACGATTTTGGGGGGCGGGATACATGCACAAATTCATATTCCGCATGCACGATTTTTTGCAGTTGACTGTTGACGGATGTGATAACTGACAACATTCAGTTTGCGAACAGAATGGGTGCCTAGCCTCTTGTCTCGCAAGTGATACTCGCGTTGCGGTTTCACGCGTCCCGTGCATATCAAGATGTTTGCGTGGCGCCGATTTGGGGTGAGCCAGCCACGGTCAGCCAGCCACAGCAAGCTAAGCCTTGACAGGGCTCAGCTGCTGCGTCAGGCTTACGTGCAGAGCGACCGTAAACAAGGGAATTCCCCCGCTAGCTATCGGGGAGCCTGTCCGAAGCATGTGAATACGGCACTACGACAAAAATTGTCGGACCGAGAGCTATCAAACTTCGAGGCGCTTCTCGTACGACAAGCAGTCGTACTGTCTTGAATACGCTCTCAGGGCTACCAGGTTTGTGTTTGTGCTGCCACCAACAGCACTCCCTCACCTCCCCCCCTCCCCACATGAGTCCGACTCACTGAAGACCTCCAGGCTCTATTTATCATCACCAACAACAAATATTGTGAACCATACCGACTGCACGGGAAAACAGAGCTCTGGGGTCTCAGGTCTGTGTTTGTGTTGCCACCCACAGGTCCCCCCCTCACTGAAGACATCCAGGCGTGCTCCCACGTACACGTCCTTCACCTCAACGGACGGAGCCAGGGCGGCCA
>NC_090255.1:19741280-19748780 GCF_037325665.1 Littorina saxatilis | reverse complement strand
TGTGTGGTTTAATTCACCTTCCGAAAGTTTTGGAGAGAGTGTTGTGTTACTTAAACCGGGTTGACCCGTACACTGTAATAAGTACGCGCAACAAAATGTTGGCGCAGGAACCCAGGAAGAATAGGTACCCCCCCCCCCCCCCAAAAAAAAAAAGGAAAACAACAACTACAAGCAAGCAAACAACCAAACAACAACAACAAGCAAGCATACAACCAAACAACAACAACAAGCAAGCAAACAACCAAACAACAACAACAAGCAAGCATACAACCAAACAACAACAACAAGCAAGCATACAACCAAACAACAACAAACAAACAAAAGTTTATCAAAAGACAAACAGAAAGCACTTCCGGACGTGTTTACAAAAGGGTCAGTCGGGCAGTAACTTATAACTAGGAAATTTAGCGCTGAATCATACCAAACGGATAACACACCGTGTTCATAACTTCCGTGTTTTTACAATGCCTATTCAACGCCCTTATAATCACATCAAAGGTTTTTGCCAAGCATGCCAAATTTGCCCCTCGGTAGTGTACGCCAGGAGGAGAAAGTGTGTGGGTGGGGGGGGGGGGTGTGTGTACGCTCGCATGTGTGAATCATCCCACGGTTATTCCACAAAACGACTTGTTATATTCAGCGATAATGTGTGTGAGTCAGTGCTACCGTGCGTGTATGACTCATCATACTATCTTTATTGTACATTCAGTCAATAGTTGGCAAAATGTTTTGTTGGAGACTGGGGATTGAGTACAGGCATTTCAAGTTCTTGCTTGTCTGTCCTTTCACTCTGTCTCGTTCTCGTTGACACTGTATTGGCGACTCCATTTTCTCTTCTATTTATTTTCTTTTTTCTTTGAGGGGAGGGGGGGGGGGGGCAAGATTTAAAGCAAGAAGTATGAAAAGATGAGTGGTTTGTTTTTTTTAGAAACCTCCCACACTTTAAATACTGCGATAGACTTAAATCTAAAAATATGTTCAAACTCTGAGACCGACATGTATCCTGAGAAAAGTAACAACATTGAGACAATCCCGAGAAGCCAAATAGGTTGCGTGGTCACGAGAAACACCCACCCAACCAACCAACCAACCACTGGCGTCGGAAACGGGGGGGGGGGGGGGGGGGGGGGGGGCAGCAGTTATCATTTTGCCCCCCCCCCCCTAACATTTAGGATGACAAAAATATTCACAGAGAGAGAGAGAAAGAGAGAGAGAGAGAGATTGAGAGAGAGAGAGAGAGAGAGAGAGAGATTGAGAGAGAGAGAGATTGAGAGAGAGAGAGAGAGAGAGAGAGAGATAGGAGAGAGAGAGAGAAAGAGAGAGAGAGTTGATAAAAAAAATACTCCCCCCCCCCCCACACACACACACAAAAAGAAGTATATTGTCTCGCGTGCAAGAAGTTTATAGCCCAGACTCCCCACCCATCTCGCAACCCCGGACATCTCCTCACGTCTCTCATCCCCCCTCCACTTGAATTTTTAGTTCATAAAAAAAGTTTCATTTGTGAAAATTATTTGTTGTGCCTTTCGTCTTTAAAGGGGCAAAAAGTAGCTTCCATTTTCCCTCTTTGCCATGCCGTTCGATCCATTTTGGTGACCCAGCCACCTAAGCATGGCAAAGAGGAAAATTCAAAAGTTTCTATGTGTCCCTTTGAACCTGTAACTTGAATTTTGAGTTGGGAATACTCAAGAAGAATCATTATATTTTTGAAAATTATAAATAATTTTTGTCTTTGAACATTTAATTTCAATTTTGAGTTGAGAACAATAAAGAAATGTATGAAACGTATTACTTGTTGAGTTTGTATTCATTGGGCGGGGGTTCATTGTATCAAAATAGTGTTCCATTTACATACAGACATACACACAGACAGACGGACAAAGTGAATCCAGTATACCCCCCTCCAACTACTTTGCATGTACGTAAAACATCAGGAACAAAAGACTGGGACCGAAAGAGAGAGACAACAAGTCTGTTTGTCTGTTTGTTTGTTTGTTGGCTTCAAAAGATTGTAACACCTTTTGATTGTTTCAAGGTGATAGAATGAGCTTATCCCAATCAAAAGCTTTGCGAGATCGGTTCCTGCCGAGCGTTCATTTTGTTTTCAATATGTTTGTAACGGAGTAAAACACACACACACACACACACACACACACACACACACACACACACACACGTACACAGCCACACAGACACAGACACAGACACAGAGCCACCCAGCCACAGACAGACAGACAGACTGACAGACAGACACACACACACCGACAGTCAAGTGCACACACACAAACGCGCGCACACACACACACACACACACACACACACACACACACACACACACACACACACACACACACATACCGACAGTCAAGTGCACACACACAAACGCGCACACACGCTCACACACACACACTCACACACACACACACACACACACACACACACACACACACACACACACACACATAAGTATTTGTCATTTACTCCCTATAGTTCACTCGAATGAAGGCAAGTCAAAAAGTCATCTTTATTTCAAACAGGACACACACAAAGTTCACTTTCAGAAACGTACGTACTCCAGGTGCCAAAGCATAGTATATGGAACAACAACAACAACAACAACAACAACTACACAAAAATCACAGTTTTGCTGGAGTTTGTTTGTTTGTTTGCTTTACGCCCAGCCGACCACGAAGGGCCATATCAGGGCGGTGCTGCTTTGACATATAACGTGCGCCACACACAAGACAGAAGTCGCAGCACAGGCTTCATGTCTCACCCAGTCACATTATTCTGACACCGGACCAACCAGTCCTAGCACTAACCCCATAATGCCAGACGCCAGGCGGAGCAGCCACTAGATTGCCAATTTTAAAGTCTTAGGTATGACCCGGCCGGGGTTCGAACCCACGACCTCCCGATCACGGGGCGGACGCCTTACCACTAGGCCAACAGTGCCGGTCGTTTTGCTGGAGGAACATCTTTATTTTATTTTATTTTGAGCACACAGTGTCTGTCGCCGAGTGTAGATTAGCTTGTCGCACGTGCGGTCGCTTGCTGTAAGCGGGATATAATTCAAAAGAAGTGTGTCGCAATTTCGTTGTCACACTTTGTCGCGTAATCTGCCTGCTTTGTCGCATAAAAGATCAACAAATGCCACACATTCCCAGCCCAAGCGAAGTATTGTCCTGGAAGTATATCCCAGAGAGGTTATCACAGTCATTTGCCGCGAACGGGTACAATTAAAGCGGAAAGCACATTGTCACAAAATCCCCTGTCGCAGTTTTGTGCGTTTTTGCCTGCCGTGTCTAAACCAAATGCAAGAATGTCCACCCAGTACCCAGCCTAAGTTGTCGTATATCGTAGACAGCTTGTTGCATGCGCAGTTACTTTTCGCGAGCTGGTTCTTGGCGGAAAGAAGTTTGTCAAAACATCTGCTGTCAGTTTGTTGTCAGTTTTGCCGGCTGTGTCGCAAAACCAACGGCAATTTTGACAAATGTCCAGCCCGTATTGTTCTCGATTCTAACCAGCTTGTCACAAGCGCAGTCACGTGTGAGCGGGATAAGGGAATAAAGCAGTGTGTCGCAAACTCATCTGTCACAGTTTGTCGCAGAATCCGACTGATGTGTTGCAAACAGTGCTATCTCATTTACCGCAAGCAAGATACAGGCGGAAATCTGATTGGCGCAAAATGCACTGTCGCATAATCCGCTTGCTGTGTCTCAAAAAGTGCGACAAATGCGACAAGAGCACAGCCCACAGTATTTGCCTGCTGGTACATTTTCAACAGCTTGTCGCTTGTGCGTTCTCTTTCTCGGCCTCAGCGGCGGGGTTGTAGCAAACTCCTATGTTGCAGTTCGTCACACCATTCGCCGGCTGTGTCGCAAAAATGCGACAGACGTCCATCCCTCAATGCTGACAATATTTCAGAGATAGCACGTGTCGTTTGTCTGAAGGGTGTAGTTGGTGTCACACACACACTGCTCGGTGCTGCCAAGGTCACAGTGAGCATTGTCCACGCACGCAGAGGTCAGGATGCAGTCTATGCCTGGGGAGAAATAACAAGTCGCGTAAGGCGAAATTACTACATTTAGTCAAGCTGTAGAACTCACAGAATGAAACTGAACGTAGTCCGCCCCTAGTGCAAAAGGCAGTGAAAGTGACGAGCCTGTTTGGCGCGGCAGCGGTTGCGCTGTGCTTCATAGCACGCTTTACTGTACCTCTCTTCGTTTTAACTTTCTGAGCGTGTTTTTAATCCAAACATATCATATCTATATGTTTTTGGAATCAGGAACCGACAAGGAATAAGATGAAAGTGTTTTTAAATTGATTTCAAAAATTTAATTTTGATCATAATTTTTATATTTTTAATTTTCAGAGCTTGTTTTTAATCCAAATATAACATATTTATATGTTTTTGGAATCAGGAAACGATGAAGAATAAGATGAACGTAAATTGGGATCGTTTTATAAATTTTTTTTTTTTTTTACAATTTTCCGATTTTTAATGACCAAAGTCTTTAATCAATTTTTAAGCCACCAAGCTGAAATGCAATACCGAAGTCCGGCCTTCGTCGAAGATTGCTGGGCCAAAATGTCAATCAATTTGATTGACAAATGAGGGTGTGACAGTGCCGCCTCAACTTTTACAAAAAACCGGATATGACGTCATTAAAGACATTTATCGAAAAAAAAACCATCCGGGGATATCATTCCCAGGAACTCTCATGTCAAATTTCATAAAGATCGGTCAAGTAGTTTAGTCTGAATCGCTCTACACACACACACAGACACAGACACACGCACATACACCACGACAATCGTCTCGATTCCCCCTCTATGTTAAAACATTTAGTCAAAACTTGACTAAATGTAAAAATGAACATAAAAATATACAGTGGAACACATACACCCTTTTAAGACCCCAACATTAAGACTTCTCTCCCCTTTAAAGACCTTGCCTTTCTTTCATGTTCTGTTCATAAACTCAGCACATTTACCTCCATTTTCAAGACTCCCTCTTTTTAAGAACCTGGATTTCTCAGTTTTTGTCTTTGTTTGTTTGCTTGCTTAACGCCCAGCCGACCACGAAGGGCCATATCAGGGCGGTGCTGCTTTGACATATAACGTGCGCCACACACAAGACAGAAGTCGCAGCACAGGCTTCATGTCTCACCCAGTCACATTATTCTGACACCGGACCAACCAGTCCTAGCACTAACCCCATAATGCCAGACGCCAGGCGGAGCAGCCACTAGATTGCCAATTTTAAAGTCTTAGGTATGACCCGGCCGGGGTTCGAACCCACGACCTCCCGATCACGGGGCGGACGCCTTACCACTAGGCCAACATTTTAATCAATTTAATTGAAAAATGAGGGTGTGACAGTGCCGCCTCAACTTTTACAAAAATCCGGATATGACGTCATCAAAGGTATTTATGGAAAAAATGAAAAAAACGTCCGGGGATATCATACCCAGGAACTCTCATGTCAAATTTCATAAAGATCGGCCCAGTAGTTTAGTCTGAATCGCTCTACACACACACACACAGACACACACACAGACACACAGACACACACACACACACACACACACACACACACACACACACACACACACACACACACACACATACACCACGACCCTCGTCTCGATTCCCCCCTCTATGTTAAAACATTTAGTCAAAACTTGACTAAATGTAAAAATGAAGGCCTTATTTAACAGTCTGCAATGAAGGAAACCCAACGTATTACACTTTCCATCAGATTTGTCGAGGAAGTCTGTGATGCACACACACTGATTGGTGCTGGTGACGTCACAGACCACGTGGTCCACGCATGACGTCACATTGCTGCAAGGAGTGGACGCTCCAATAACCAGTCCTGTGACGACAATGACAATGCAGTTAGAAGCAAAAACCAACCAAACAAACAAACAAAACCTTCATTACTGAAATACACAGACACATATTATATTCTACCTCGGTTGATAGTGAAGCTATTCGGTTCTTCTCTTCTTCTTCTTTTTTTGTTGTTCATGGGCTGAAACTCCCACGTTCACTCATGTTTTTGCATGAGTGGATTTTTACGTGCATTGCCGTTTTTACCCCGCCATTCTGGCAGCACTCGCCGATTTCGGGGGAGCATGCTGGGTATATTCGTGTTTCTATAACCCACCGAACTCTGACATGGATAACAGGATCGTTTCCGTGCGCACTTGGTCTTGTGCTTGCGTGTACACACGAAGGGGGATAAGGCACTAGCAGGTCTGCACATAAGTTGACCTGGGAGATCGGAAAAACCTCCACCCTTAACCCACCAGGCGGCCGCAGCCGGGATTTGAAGTCACGACCTTCCGATTAGGAGGCCGATGTCTTTTCGGTTCGGATGTCGTTTTGATGTTGTGGGTTTGAATCGGGACTTTTTTTTTCCATCATGACATTGTGGAGAAAGTTGTAATTTGCATTACACAGAACAAACAATACGAACATGTACACTGACGCAGAAAGAACCTACCACGTCGATACAGGGATGTAAACTGTGAACCATCCCCATAATCGGTGCATTGTTAAGCGTTTCATGTCTTCGAAACTATGTACAATACAATACAATACATTAATCTTTATTCATCTCTAAAAGAGAAATTACAAGCTTGACTGTGTGTCTGTAAAATCAATCAATTAATCAATCAATCAACCATGCATGTAGTAACATTCACGACGCATATTCACATCATATCGTTACACGCAAACATTGTACCCACACACTTACTAAAATAAGCCTACAAATAGAAGCAATGCATTGCCTGTTTAAAAATTATATCACATTATCACCTTATCACACTTTAACCACATTATCTTCTCACATTTGTATCCTATAAGTCAATATAACTATGTGTACACCGATTTCCTTTCCACCCCTTCTCTATATATATAATTTTTTTTTAGACGAGGCAAAATAAGCATAAAGGAGGCTACTCCTGTTGAGAAGTGTTCTAGTTAGTGATTATGTTGTTTTTGTTTGTTTGTGTGTTTTGTTTTCTTGTGTTTAAGATCACTGTTTGCTGTGCCTGCGTGCACTTTCATTGTACGTGTGTTTGAATGTGTGATTTGACTGTGTATTTTGTTAGCTTAAACGCCCTATAGACCTAAAGCCGATATAAAACCTTGAAACCTCGAAGGGGCCGATGGCCTAGCAATTAGACTTTCGTATTCGTATTCTCGGTCTCTCCATCCATGCACCCATCTATGTGTGCCTCTGTCCAACATACCGCACGTGCCATCCATGTTACGGGTGTAGCCACTGTCACACAGACACTGGTTGGTGTTGCCAGCATCACACGTCGCGTTCTCCACACACGACGAGGCTGCCCTGCAGTCCACTCCAAGAAGTTCTGCTTTCAGTCCTGATGGCAACCAATCAATCAATCAATCAATCAATCACCAATCGATCAGTCAATATATCAATCAATCAACCAACCAATCAATCAATCAATCAATCAA
>NC_090255.1:19731280-19736280 GCF_037325665.1 Littorina saxatilis | reverse complement strand
GGTACAGATACAGACGCAAACGAGAACACAGATCAACCGACAGGCAGCCACGGATGAGGACATCAACGGGGACGGGAAGGGGGAGTAGCGAAAGAAAGAGAGGGAGAGAAAGAGAGAGAGAGAGAGAGGGAGGAGAGAGGGAGAGAGAGAGAGAGACAGAGAGACAGAGAGACAGAGACAGACATACAGACAGACAGACGACAGACGGACAATACTAGAGACAGGCGGGGAGAGAGACGAGGAGAGAGACGGGGAGAAGAGAGAGAGAGAGAGAGAGAGAGAGAGAGAGAGAGAGAGAGAGAGAGAGAGAGAGAGAGAGAGAGAGATCAAATCAAATCAAATCAAATCAAATTTTATTTTACGAGGGTTGTGGCATAAGCAATATAAACGAGCTTCTTTTCAACTCTCGACAGTACTAGAGACAGGCGGGGAGAGAGACGAGGAGAGAGACGGGGAGAAAGAGAGAGAGAGTGGAGGTATTACACACCGCTACGACCGAAGAGAAGTTAAAAATAAATTCCTGTTGTGCAGCGGGATAAAGTATTCCCTCATACCTCGGAGATATACCTTCACTCGCTCGCAGCGACGTCACGTGACATTTTAGATGGTGGAACAGAATGCTGTCGCTTATCGGCACTGGGTGCAGTGCCTTTGTAGTGCACTTGCACTACAACGGCACTGGGTCCAGTACCCGCTCCGGCATCGAAGCATTTTCCACTAAAAAGTGCACAAAATTTGACCTATTTCGTCGCCTATAGAGGACGGAAAGAATGTCATTTCAATGGTGTGATAACATTCTTTCCGTCACGTGACGTCGCTGTGAGCGAGTGAAGGTATATCTCCGAGGTATGAGGGAATTCTTTAACCCGCTGCACAACAGGAGTTTATACTTAACTTAGCTTCGGTCGAACCGGTGTGCAATGGGTGGCGAGAGAGAGAGAGAGAGAGAGAGAGAGAGAGAGAGAGAGAGAGAGAGAGAGAGAGAGAGAGAGAGAGAGAGAGAGAGAGAGAGAGAGAGAGAGAGAGAGAGAGAGAGAGAGAGAGAGAGGAGGTATTACACACCGGTACGACCGAACTAAGGTATCAATAAATTACTGTTGTGCAGCGGGTTGAAAGAATACCCTATACCTCGGAGATATACCTTCACTCGGTCTCAACGACGTCACGTGACATGTTATATGGTGGAAGAGAATGTTGTCGCTTATTTTCCACCCTGAGTTCGGTAAGACTGAAACTATGCTCAGTCACGGAAAGAACTATCCAAACTTGGAAGCACAGCCGCGGTTGTCCTGTAAGTTCCCGATCCTCAAAAGGAAAATAAGCGACAGCATTCTCTTCCACCATACAACATGTCACGTGACGTCGTTGAGACCGAGTGAAGGTATATCTCCGAGGTATAGGGTATTCTTTCAACCCGCTGCACAACAGTAATTTAACGTTACCTTAGTTCGGTCGTACCGGTGTGCAATGGAGGGAGGGAGGGAGGGAGGGAGGGAGAGAGAGAGAGAGAGCGAGAGAGAGAGAGAGAGAGAGAGAGAAAGAGAGAAAGAGAGCGAGAGAGAGAGAGAGAGAAAGAAGGAGAGACAGAGACAGAGACAGAGACAGAGACAGACATACCGACAGACAGACGACAGACGGACTGCAATAGAGACAGGCGGGAAGAGAGACGAGGAGAGAGAGAGAGAGAGAGAGAGAGAGAGAGAGAGAGAGAGAGAGAGAGAGAGAGAGAGAGACAGAAAGATAGACAGACAGAGAGCTTAGGGGGTGAGTGAGAACGAGAGTCCGAAAAAGAGCGCGCAAGAGAGAAAGGATGAGGGAGAGACAGACAGACAGACAGACTGGCAAGCAGTCAGTCAGACAGATGAAAGATGGTTGACACCCATTAGCATTCACGACACTATCGACAGGGAGAGATGGGCGGTGGGGTGGGTGGGGCGAGAACCCGTTTTCACGTTCACACTATTCAGCTATGTCAAGATTGCATAACACAGTTCTCGTCATTCAAGCATTCTGTGTTCTTTTTAAAAAAAAATTTTTTTACAGAAGATAACAAGTGTTCCAAAATATCTATACTCCCACATCGTACATAGTTACCTATACCTACCTATTCATTATTATCTTGCGAGTCTGTTCATGCAATACAAAGACATTGGGAAAGAAAAACGATCCACACTATTTCGCAATGCGGCCGATAAAGTGTTGATATCACACTGTCTCCGGGTGATATAAAGACAATGGACGAGGGTGATATAAAGATTAGTGTACTTCAGACAGCAATCTCATATCACTGCCGCTGCAGCTGAGGCGTGGATCGTAAGGGTGAAACCTTTTGAACATATATTGTGAGTATATACGCCCTTTTTTCCTTGTAAATGTGACTTTTTGTTCGTTTGAAACCGTTTTCTTGTTTTTGCAGTTATCTATTTAACTGTGCTTCATTTGTTGTTGTTGTTGTTGTTTAAAAGCTCCCATATCTACAACTTGGTATTCCGATGTTTATGTGCTTAAGTTTTTGAAATGTTCCCCCCCCCCCCCCCCCACTCCTTCCCCGTCTCCTAAACTATTCGTTTAGTTTGCTTATTTGTCCGGTTGTTTGTTTGCTTGTTTGTTCGTTTAATTTGCTTATTTGTCCGGTTGTTTTTACTTGTTTGTCATTTATTAGACATCTGTATTAGAAATAAGGACCGGTTGTAAGAAAAGGCGTAGCCTTAAACCTCTATCCTTGACAAATAAAGTTCCATCATCATCATCCTCCTCCCAGTGTGTCTGTTTATCTGCGTGTGATTTGTTTTCATCTGTGTACTCGTTGCTGCGTTCGTTGGTCGATTAGAGACCGATTCGTTCGTTTTTTTGTGCTATTTAATTTGTTTTAAATTTTATATCTCTGACTGATCTTATAATTATGATTCCAAATCCGTGTCATTGTATATTTTCACGTCCGTTTCTTTGTTTCTCTACTTTGTGGGTGTGTGTGGGGAGGGTGTGATGGTGTTCGTGCTGGGGCGGGGGCGGAGGGATTTGCGGATTACGTTTATATCATTTTAGGTTGTCGAGTATTCGTCGTTCTATGTTGGTGCTAATTAAGTTCCACTCGTCGCATATTAGAAATCAGGTGTATTCCTTTCTTTCTTTCTTTTTTTTAACGTTTTTCGTTAATTTTTCTTCTTCTGAAAACTATCAAAATACTGTCCCGCGATCATGTTCAGCAACATCTGAGTTGTTTTCTTTCTATTGGTTTAACTGTTCGTCTGTCTCTCTGTCTGTATGTCTGTCTGTGTGTCTGTCGGTCTGTCTATCACACACACACGTGAACACCACACGTGAGCTTTTATTCTGACAAAATATTTTGGCATAAGAAAGTGACGTATACAATAGGTACTGGCAATCAACCTGGCAAAGTATTTCAGGTAACGAAAAGGACAAGTCAACAAAAGTCAGTTTCTGCTCCCAGTAAATTTCATTTCAACAATTTATTTGAACTTTTCGTGACAAAAATGTATCTAATTTGTTCCTTTTTGTCTTCTTTCCTTATGCTGTGTATATGCGATGTGTGTACTTCACTTTTTTAATTGTGTGCATATTAGTTGTATATTTGACGAACAAAAGACATACTTTTGTTTCTACCTACATAATAGACAATTATTTTGTATTTTATTGAATTGGATTGTGTTTCATTGTATTGTATTGCATGGTGCTCTATTGTATTATGCTGTGTTGTGTTGTATTGTGTTGTGTTGTATTGTATTGTGTTGCGTAGCGTAGCGTTCTATTGTGTGACATCGCATTGCATTACATTGCATTGCAGTGTATTGTATTAAAGTACAATAACCTGCTTAGTCAGTCGAGTAGCCTTTATCAAGTGACTCAGATAATGTAGATTGCTGACCCAAATGGTCACGATATCAAAGATGTCTTCACTTGTGTGAGCAGTGCATGTTATAAGTACCGTCCTTTCCACCTACTTGGTCATATCGCTCGCCACAGGTCTGCACAGACTTCCCCATGGAATAAGAGCATTCTTTCAATTTGAACAAGAGCATCTTTTCACATGTAATAAGTTTTTCAGTTATTTATTATAATGTAATGCGGAAGGAAAAATCAGCCAGATAAGTTTTCGTTAATGTTTGTCTGTGCACTTAAAAGACCGTTGGGTCGATATATTTGTGAATGTATTGTTTTGTCAATAACAAACGTTCCAACAACCTACCTTTCTTGGTTTTTTTTATTCACATGTAATAAGATTAATTCAACGTGTAATAAGACCATATGTTTACATGTAATAAGGGCATCCTTTCACCTGGAGGAAGATTCATTTAACGTGTAATAAAAGCATCCTTTTACTTGGAATACTTTCTTTCTTTCTTTCTTTATTTGGTGTTTAACGTCGTTTTCAACCACGAAGGTTATATCGCGACGGGGAAAGGAGGGAGATGGGATAGAGCCACTTGTCAATTGTTTCTTGTTCACAAAAGCACTAATCAAAAATTTGCTCCAGGGGCTTGCAACGTAGTACAATGTATTACCTTACTGGGAGAATGCAAGTTTCCAGTACAAAGGACTTCACATTTCTTACATACTGCTTGACTAAAATCTTTACAAAAAGTATATTCTATACAAGAAACACTTAACAAGGGTAAAAGGAGAAACAGAATCCGTTAGTCGCCTCTTACGACATGCTGGGGAGCATCGGGTAAATTCTTCCCCCTAACCCGCGGGGGTGCTACATTCTGTGCAGTGGGCGTTTTTCTATATCCTTAAAAAGAGAAAAAAATAAATCGAATTTTCTCGTATAAAATTTCTAAAAAGAAAAAGCTCAGTCATTCAAAATACAAGTATTTGAAACAGAGTCGTATTGTATACATTGCGTGTGAAAATCTAAACAAATGATGAGGTATACTTAGAGAGACGCTTAGAGTTTGTTTGTTTATTTGTTTGCTTAACGCCCAGCCGACCACGAAGGGCCATATCAGGGCGGTGCTGCTTTGACATTTAACGTGCGC
>NC_090255.1:19656280-19726280 GCF_037325665.1 Littorina saxatilis | reverse complement strand
AGCTGCCGTTATGCGCCAAACATGGCCCAGCTCATCCGACTTCGGCGTGAATTTATATCGGAGTGGTCCTTCTCCTCGACTGGTGGCTTTACGGGGCTGTCGAGTCCAGTCCACCCGGCTATTTGGCCATAGCTGGCTGGTTTGTTTATCTGAGGTGACCTTCCCCAGGGCTAGAGCTTATAATGCGGCTCTTGATCGCATGGTGCTCCCGTAATTGGACACCTGGGGTATTTCTTGAGAGTAACAGTGCCACCTGTTACCCTGCCCCATACTGTTGGAAGCACCGCCATTTGGTCCGCGACTGCTTATTCGTCCTGGCAAGCCTGGCTTATCTCGCAGCTAACCTCCATATCTGAAGGCCACCCCACTAACCGCCACCTGTGGACGCACCTGGTTGGGGGTGGTCGCCCCTACTTTTCCAGGATCACTCAACTTTCATGAAAAGTCGGATATTACGTCATCAAAGACATTTATCGGGGGAACAAAATCGTCTGGGGATATCATACCCAGGAACTATCATGTGAAATTTCATGAAGATCGGTCCAGTAGTTTTCTCTGAAGCGGTTTTCACAATAGACACACACACACACACACACACACACACACACACACACACACACACACACACACACACACACACACACACACACACACACACACACACACACTCATACATTCATACATACATACACACACCACGACCCTCATCTCGATTCCCCGTCTATGTTAAAACATTTTGTCAAATCTTGACTAAAATGTGAAAAAGAGAAAAAAAGATGGTGGGCCAAACAGTTTTCACGAGAAAGACTCCAACTTGGGTGTTGTTTTCTTTGTGTGCCAACAGGTCTGCTCGGCACGATATGTCCAATCATTCTGGGCATGCGGGTGGCAGGGGACTTAGGAGAATCAGCCTGCGTTCCCTGCTGTGTTCCTGGAGCGTCCATCGTCATGAGGACCAAAATCCGCACCCAGCACAACATCCAGGTATTGAATTGAATTGAGTTGAACTGTACTTTACAAGGATTAAGATTAAAGGCTATGCCTTTTCTTACAATCTGTCTAGAGAGAGACGAGAGAGAGAGAGAGAGAGAGAGAGAGAGAGAGAGAGAGAGAGAGAGAGAGAGAGAGAAAGATAGGAGAGATAGAGATATGAGAGAGAGAGAGAGAGAGAGATAGAGATATGAGAGAGAGAGATAGGGGAGAGAGTTACAGACAGACAGAGAGAGAGAGAGCGTGAGAGAAATAGGAGAGATAGGAGAGAGAAAGACTGATAGACAGAAAGGAGAGAGAGATGTAGAGAGAAAGAGAGAGATAGGAGAGATAGAGAGAAAGATAGGAGAGATAGAGATATGAGAGCGAGAGATAGGAGAGAGAGATACAGAGAGAAAAAGAAAGATAGGAGAGAGAGAGAGCGAGAGAGAGAGAGAGAGAGAGAGAGAGCGAGAGAGAGAGAGAGAGAGAGCGAGAGAGAGAAAGACACACACACTCACTCACACACACGCCATCCCCACCCACTGCCCCCCCCCCCCCCCGAAAACACACCACCACGAGCACTGTGTTGTGTGTTGCAGGGAAGCATCATGGATGACTGTCTGATGACGTGGTGCTGCCCTCATTGCATCATGTGTCAGATGGCACGCGAAATGGATTACATCAAAAGAGTGGGATCGCAGTAAATCTAACACGGCACTTCAACAACCTGGGATTTGCGTCTGAAGAGCAGGCTCGCCGTGAATTCAACATGACACCAATTTATTTTCATGATAAACACACGAAAAGCAGGCTAGCAGTGAATTCAACATGACACCAATTCATTTTCATGATAAACACACGAAAAGCAGGCTAGCCGTGAATTCAACATGACAGCAACTCATTTTCATGATAAACACACGAAAAGCAGGCTAGCAGTGAATTCAACATGACAGCAATTTATTTTCACCATAAACACACGAAAAGCAGACTTGCAGTGAATTCAACATGACAGCAATTTATTTTCATGATAAACACACGAAAAGCAGGATCGCAGTAAATCTAATATGGCGCCTCATCAACTGGGAATTTGCGTCTGAAAAGTAGGCTCTCAGTGAATTCAACATGATGGACACTCGAAGATCAGTATCGCAGTTAATAAAATGGACATGGTGCCACCTAACTTTGGGATAAGCATAAGAAGTAGAGGAGCGCTCTTATGCAACAATATTGGTCATAATTTTATGACCGTGGTTGCTAAACGGAAGAAGAAGAAGAAGAATTCAAGATGGCGCTTTTATTACATTGACTAGCTTTAACATTTTGGGTCACTACGTATCCAGAATGATTGCACCTTTTACGTCGATAACGTTGTCATTACGCGCCAACAATGCATCCTTTCCCAAACTATAATGAAATAAATGACATTAAATCTAGTTTTTCTCAACCAAATTTTTGTTCTCGTTATAAATCAAAGCAAATCATTCTGCCATTCTGCTACTCAAACCACGCACATATATTCTGAATCAGAGGGAATAGAATGTATCTGAATGGTAGACATTGGTCAACGTAAATACCAAACGTTGTTTAAGACTGGCTGCCGATTTTATTTAAGACACATAAGGATTGTCGCCGATGAATTACCCGAAATTTAGGATCCTGTCTTCGTGTGTGTTATGATCCACTGTCAGTATTTAGGATCCTGTCTGCGTGTGTGTTATAATCCACTGTCAGTATTTAGGATCCTGTCTACGTGTGTGTTATGATCCACTGTCAGTATTTAGGATCCTGTCTACGTGTATGTTATAATCCACTGTCAGTATTTAGGATCCTGTCTACGTGTGTGTTATGATCCACTGTCAGTATTTAGGATCCTGTCTACGTGTGTGTTATGATCCACTGTCAGTATTTGGGATCCTGTCTACGTGTGTGTTATGATCCACTGTCAGTATTTAGGATCCTGTCTACGTGTGGGTTATGATCCACTGTCAGTATTTAGGATCCTGTCTACGTGTGGGTTATGATCCACTGTCAGTATTTAGGATCCTGTCTACGTGTGTGTTATGATCCACTGTCAGTATTTACGATCCTGTCTACGTGTGTGTTATGATCCACTGTCAGTATTTAGGATCCTGTCTACGTGTGTGTTATAATCCACTGTCAGTATTTAGGATCCTGTCTACGTGTGGGTTATGATCCACTGTCAGTATTTACGATCCTGTCTACGTGTGTGTTATGATCCACTGTCAGTATTTAGGATCCTGTCTACGTGTGTGTTATAATCCACTGTCAGTATTTAGGATCCTGTCTACGTGTGTGTTATGATCCACTGTCAGTATTTAGGATCCTGTCTACGTGTGTGTTATAATCCACAGTCAGTATTTAGGATCCTGTCTGCGTGTGTGTTATGATCCACTGTCAGTATTTAGGATCCTGTCTGCGTGTGTGTTATAATCCACTGTCAGTATTTAGGATCCTGTCTACGTGTGTGTTATGATCCACTGTCAGTATTTAGGATCCTGTCTACGTGTGTGTTATGATCCACTGTCAGTATTTGGGATCCTGTCTACGTGTGTGTTATAATCCACTGTCAGTATTTAGGATCCTGTCTAAGTGTGTGTTATGATCCACTGTCAGTATTTAGGATCCTGTCTACGTGTGTGTTATGATCCACTGTCAGTATTTGGGATCCTGTCTACGTGTGTGTTAGTCTCTGTTTTTGTGTGATCACAGGGTGTGTTGTGCAATACATACTGTGTACGTAATTCGTGTCATCTTTTCTTTGAGTGCTTCGTTGCGAGTGTGTGTGTGTGTGTGTGTGTGTGTGTGTGTGTGTGTGTGTATGTGTGTGTGTGTGTGTGTGTGCGTGTGTACGTGTGTGTGTGTGTGTGTGTGTGTGTGTGTGTGTGTGTGTGTGTGTGTGCCAGTGTGTAGGGGCGGGAGTTACCGGACCCCCCCGCCCCAAAATTAATAAAGAGAAAAAAAAGGAAAAATAGAAAAACGATAAAGAAAGAAACGTAAAAATAAAGAAAAAACAAGAGGCGAAGCCATCAAGGCTCACGTAAGAAATCGACAAACAGTAACACAAACTCAATCACTCCGTCACACACACACACACACAGACACACACAGACACACACAGACACACACAGACACACACAGACACACACACACACACACACACACACACACACACACACACACACACACACACAGAAAGAGCATAGGTGAAACTGTGCAAGAAAGCGAGACACTAGATCTAGATCTGTCTGTCTGCATGTAGCCTACTTACAGGGACACGACTGCCAACTAGTCTCGGCCCGCTCAAAATAATAATGACCGAGACTTTCAGTACTTCCTTCGCGTGACGTCTAACCCTCTTACGTCATAATGTGACGTCAATGTAATGTGACGTCTTCAAATGTTAAAGTTTCTACCACAGACATACACACGCACGCACGCACGCACATACGCACGCACGCACGCACGCACAGACAGACAAAGTTACGATCGCATAGGCTACACTTACGTGAGCCAATAATAGCTCAGATTGCACCCGATTGCTCAGTACCTGCACGGTGGCCTAGTGGTATGGCGTCCGCCCCGTGATCAGGAGGTCGTGGGTTCGAACCCCGGCCAGGTCATTGTTACGAACATGATTTTGATTAATTGGATGCTAGGGTTGACAGCCTAAACACCCACGGATTTTTGTCTTGTCACGTTGCACGTGAAGTTTTTGTGAATCCACCCCAACTGGTGGACGGGTAAGCTGTCACGGTCACTTTTACCTGAATTGTCACAGAGGACGGATGGAAGTTATATAGAGTGAATGACTTGCTGAAGTGAGGTAAATATTCTTTGATGTTGTGAAACCGATGTAGTTAGAGTATCGAATCATTAATAGTGTTTATGTAAACTGGCCACCTTCATACATATGAAAATAACATTGCCAGTTTACACGCCAGAGACTTAATATTGTCCTGGTCTTTGTACGTCAGACAAAAGGGAGGAACCGAAAGGAACGAGTCCAGCAAACCCCAAACGAGACAGTCTCCTTCGGTAGCGGAGAGCATGACCGTGAGAGAGAGAGAGTAGGGACAAAGAACAATTATCAAAGGGAAAACCAAAGTTACCTTATTTCGACGAAAAACACGATGATTTTGAGAGTTATTTATACCGCTTTGAGAAGCATGCCATTTCAATGGGGTGGCCAAAATCAGACTGGGTCTCCACCTTAATTTCTCTGTTAAAAGGCAAGTCTTTGACCTACTATCAAGAGCTCTCACTGGAACAGTCCCAATCGTATGACGCGTTGAGTAAGCACTTGCTTAAAGCCATATGTACTCGATGACTATACACGCTAATTGCTTTACCAACAGCTGGAGACATGCTAAATTAAGTTCCCTGCAAAATATTGTGGTCTAGGACCCCTTCAATGTTGAGATATGTTAATTTTCATTTTGATCTGGATCGTCCTATTTATAGATTTGCCAACAGAGGTAGCGTTGACGCAAGGGAAATAACTCCGCGTCTTTGTTTACATCCAAAGTTTTTGAGACTCTAAAACAAGCTGTAATGCATGTATATGGTCCGCGCATGGCGACATATCGTCATTACATGGTCTTATGGTGCGTTTGACATCGATTATGGGCAAACTACACTTTGTAAACACGGGAGCGCGTACATATGCCTTTAAGCGGTTCAGATGTACCGAAGAAGGGTTTCGTTCGCATTTCAGATCAGCTAAGCCAGAACAATCAGAAGATATGGCTACTTTTTTCAGCAGATTGAGACGATATTTTCTTCGTTGGGCTGAGTTAGCAGGAGTAGGCACAGATTTCGAGAAACTGGTTGATTTACTGCTGAGGGAACAAATTATGTCCTCTTGTTCCACTCAACTTGTCACATTCCTAAGAGAGTCAAAGTTTACCTCCGCGGAAGCAATGATCGAAGCAGCAGATTGTTATCGAGAAGCACACCCTACGCAGTCCATGGCAGCTAAAGGAAACCCCGAGCCTTTTCTCAGCAATCTGAGTTTTGGTAGCCAGTCGGCGAACACGGGCGAATTTTCGGGCTCAGGACGGGGTAATGTCTCTACACGCAGATCTGGCCCAGGGTTTAATCACCGGGGAAATCGAGGGAACCCAAATTATAACTCCGAGGAGAGTTTGGTCAGGGGGCACCACATACAGGCCGGGGGCGTGGCTGTTACACATGCGATGACACCTCACACTACCAAAGGGACTGCCCATCAACACATAGCACGGAAGACTCGTTCAAACCCCATTTTACAAATGTGAGTGTCCCTGTAGCGGTAGACACAATGGTAGGGATGTCAGCTTCCGACAATCTACCAAATACTATTCAGACTTGTAACGGCACAGTTAACGGAGCTGACGTTGTTGTCATGTTGGAGTCTGGTTGCACCACTGTGGGTGTCCGCAGAAGTCTTGTTTCAGACGACCAATTAACGGGTGAAACTCAGTCATGTAGACAGTTTGACGGAACGATTGTTCATCTACCTATGGCAACTGTTGACTACAAACGCATTGACTACAAACTGTCCACCCTCTGCTTTAACTTCTTTTCTGGCTCGTCTCCTGCTTACTTCTCTGAACTTCTCACCGTCTATTCTCCAGCAAGACAACTCCGTGCCTCTTCTGACTGTCGCATCCTTACCATTCCACACACCAAAACCAAAACATACGGACAACGCACTTTTACTTTCTGCGCACCCACACAATGGAATTCTCTCCCCTTTCACATCCGCCACTCTCAGTCACCCCAAGCATTCAAACGAGCACTTAAAACGCACCTCTTCAAGAAATACAACCCCTGATTTTGTTTTCTCAGTCCATCAGTAGGCTACATGTAGTGTATTTGTTGTTTTAGTGATAATGTATATAAACATCTAGGACTGTTTTCAGCATTGTTGATAACATGTTCTGTTTGATTAAGGGTATTCTGCTGGTATTTCCTTGTTTTTTACTACCTATTTTATTCATGTTTTTATTACTTAGTTAGTGGAAGAATCTTTTGTAATGTATGTTTGATGGTGTATGCTTTTAATTAAGCGTTGTTGACTATGAATGTAGATGTAAATGCTTGTATAACTGTGTTTTAATTTTAAATGTGTCAAGCGCAAAGAGCATAATTGTAAAGTTATGATGTTGCGCTATATAAATGCTCGTTTATTATTATTATTATTATTATTATTATTATTATTATTATTATTATTATTTAAGTTATTGAGACATCCCAGTGCACTAAGGGATTTATAGAGCAAATCGAGAAAATTCATTATTGAACGAAGCGCATAGCGCTGAGTTCAATAATTATTTTCGAGATTTGCTCTATAAATCCCTTAGTGCACTGGGATTGTTTCAATAACGATATTGTCAGTACCGCCATAGAAAAAAGAAGATTCCAAGCGCACATTTTGCAACGCGCATTTGAATAGGCATAACTGTGTGGTCAGGTCGTGTACAGTAAAGATCTACTTTTGTGTGGGGTGTCTCAAGTGTGTCGTGCTTTCGTCACACGCATTTTAATTTCTGTTGGTAAATTCCAGTGTAGCGTTAATCTGAACAGTGATGATCTTTCAGAGAGACCTCATTTGAACTCGGAGAAAGGGCTGTGCTCTTCATTATTTGCGATTCGAAACCTCCAGTCGAGCTTCGACGGATTGACTGTGCGGAGTGACTCCCCTTGAATTGACTCGAAGCCGCGGGACTCGACGGTTCGCACATTTTCAAAACAAATGTGGCATATTTCCGTGTTGTATCTTCACTCATCGGGGAGTCTGATACTAAATATGAACGGTAAGAATGCTCTGAACCCTACACGTATTATATCCCCATCGTTTTTTCGTTCACATTTGCCCAACATGTTTATTTGCTGAGCGGGGTTTATGTCGTCTGCTAGGGCAATCAAACGACTGCATGCAGTCTGCACTGACTGAGTCTGCACGCACGAGGCACGCTGGTAATAAGTCTTATAATGGTAAGAACGTTCTGAACCCTACACGTTTTCGATTACGATTGTTCTTGCCTTGAAATAATAATTCGGAAACCATTCATTTACTGAACTGATGCAGTCGTATTTCAGTGCAGTCAGTGCGGCTACGTATGACAGAGTCGATCGAGTCAGTCTTCCAAACTGGTCTAGCTGGTACGTTATCGGAATAACACTTGTGTTTTCTGCTAGCGGGTGGGAATTTTATATTAACTCATCATTTGGTAATGTGGATGATAAGCTACATGCCACTAACACGATGAGAAGAATCTATGCAAGTCCGCGAGAATTAGATGAAACACAGCGGCTTGTATTTTTAGATCAGTGGCAGCCGCACTGTGGCACAGGCACATGCAATCTGTCAGAAAAAAACCCACTTCTGCTTTAATTGAGAAGCAGGGAATTTATAGTCATTTGGTATTGTGGAAAATATAAGCTACATGTCAGTAATTAATTCTGAGGATGAGAGCACAGTCTTGCTTAGGTAAAGGGCGTAAGAATACGCTCTGTGGAAAAGTTAGCGCACTCCAAGAGTGCGCTAACAGTTTTAGCGCATCGCCATTAGCCAATCAACTGGTTCACATCAGTCATGTGACACCAGTACTTACTGACAATTATTATTATTATTAACTGTCAGCTTGGATTGTCCCTATTTCGCGGGGAAAGTCACAGTATGCGTCATCGAAAACCCTGCCTGCGATGTCATACTCGGCCGTATTCCAGGAAGCAAGTATAGAAATGGCCATTGGACAACGCCCTTACGCAAAATACGTTGCTGTTTTTGCTGTGGTGACATTGCCCACATACTATCAGGGGCGGATCAGTTGCTTTGTAAGGGGGGGTGCACTTTGAATGGAAAGTGAATGTGATGGGCGCGAAGCGCCCGAATTTGCTAGGGGGGTCCGGGGGCATGCTCCCCCGGAAAAAAATTTTGGCTCAAAGAAGCAAAATGGTGCCATCTGGTGCCATTTGAACTTATAAATGGTCATAGAATCAGCTTTCCAAATTTTTTATTTTTTTTTGCTGGAGGGGGGGTGCACGTGCACCCTGTGCACCCCCGCCCTCGTCCGCCCCTGGCTATCTACTTGTCCTGTTTATAAAACAATGCTGGACATCGTTAAAACATTTAGTGAGGACAAGAAGAAAGAAGACGAAAAGAAGAAAGAACAGGAAGAGAATAAGAACAAGTCGCGTAAGGCGAAATTACTACATTTAGTCAAGCTGTGGAACTGACAGAATGAAACTGAACGCACTGCATTTTTGTCAAAATGACCGTAGTCCGCCGCTTGTGCAAAACGGAGTGAAACTGACGAGCCTGTTCAGCGCGGTAGTGGTTTCGCTGTGCTGCATAGCACGCTTTTCTGTACCTCTCTTCGTTTTAACTTTCTGAGCGTGTTTTTAATCCAAACATACCATATCTATATGTTTATGGAATCAGGAACCGACAAGGACTAAGATGAAATTGTTTTTAAATCGATTTCGAAAATTTAATTTTGATCATAATTTTTATATTTTTAATTTTCAGAGCTTGTTTTTAATCCAAATATAACATATTTATGTTTTTGGAATCAGAAAATGATGAAGAATAAGATGAACGTAAATTTGGATCGTTTTATAATTTTTTTTTTTTTTTACAATTTTCAGAAGTCATTAATTAATTTTTAAACCTCCAAGCTGAAATACAATACTGAAGTCCGGCTTTTGTCGAAGATTGCTTGGCCAAAATGTCAATCAATTTGATTGAAAAATGAGGGTGTGACATTGTCGCCTCAACTTTTACAAAAAGCCGGATATGACGTCATCAAAGACATTTATCGAAAAAATGAAAAAAACATCCGGGGATATCATTCCCAGGAACTCTCATGTCAAATTTCATAAAGATCGGTCCAGTAGTTTAGTCTGAATCGCTCTACACACACACACACACAGACACACACACAGACACACGCACATACACCACGACCCTCGTTTCGATTCCCCCTCGATGTTAAAATATTTAGTCAAAACTTGACTAAATATAAAAAAAAGAGGAACGAAAGAGACGAGAAGAAGAGAACAAAGAGAAACGAAGGATAGAAGAGGAACGGAAGATACAGGTGGGAAAGAAGAGATTTACAGAATTGATGTATAGACGAGACAGACGATTCATTTTACCTATCTAGATCATATATTTGAAACGGTTTGAGCAGAAGGTTATTGAACGATGATTCCTGTGTCGGGTGGCATTTCAGTTCTCATGTTGCGGTCACTTTCTATATTTTTCTCGTGCATTTTCTGATAAGGAGTATTCATTGTCTTGACCAGTATTGTCATTGTTCAGCATCGTATTTGATGGTATTTCCTAGATGTGACTAGGCATGTGAGTTTGTATTGGGTACGCATTATAGTATAATAACAAGTGACTGCTGGGGAAGTAGTGTACAGGGTTATTTTGCGTACAAGGCTGGTTTGGAGGCCTTTATTGTGAGCTTTATAGGACTAAGTCTGCTTCTATAATGACTCGAAAACCTGTTGATGGGAATTGTGTCGCTAATTCAATGCAGGGTGCATAATTATGAGGAGGACTTGAGAGGTATTATCCCATGAGAAGGAATTGTAACAGGTATGAATGGATGTATTGCTGATCTGACATGAAAGTCGATTTTGGCCCCCCGCGGGTTAGGGGGAAGAATTGACCCGATGCTCCCCAGCATGTCGTTAGAGGCGACTAACGGATTCTGTTTCTCCTTTTACCCTTGTTAAGTGTTTCTTGTATAGAATATAGTCAATGTTTGTAAAGATTTTAGTCAAGCAGTATGTAAGAAATGTTAAGTCCTTTGTACTGGAAACTTGCATTCTCCCAGTAAGGTAATATATTGTACTACGTTGCAAGCCCCTGGAGCAATTTTTTGATTAGTGCTTTTGTGAACAAGAAACAGAGATTGGGTGGCCGAGTGGTAACGCACTTGCGCTCGGAAGCGAGAGGTTGCGTGTTCAGGCCTGGGTCAGGCCGCAATTTTCTCCCCCTTTTCCTAACCTAGGTGGTGGGTTCAAGTGCTAGTCTTTCGGATGAGACGAAAAACCGAGGTCCCTTCGTGTACACTACATTGGGGTGTGCACGTTAAAGATCCCACGATTGACAAAAGGGTCTTTCCTGGCAAAATTGTATAGGCATAGATAAAAATGTCCATCAAATACCCGTGGGACTTGGAATTAAGTAAAAAAATTCCATCTCACACGGCATTAAGTCTCAGGAAACATGAATACACGCATGCAGGAAAAAAAAATATGGGTAGCGCCGTATATTGTATGGCAGCTCGCTTTCCCCAGGGAGAAAGCAGCCCGAATTTCCATGAGGGTAACCTCACTGGACTATAAATCTTATCCAATCCAATCCAATCCAATTCAATTAACAAGTGGCTCTATCCCATCTCCCCCCCTTTCCCCGTCGCAATATAGGCTAACCTTCGTGGTTGAAAACGACGTTAAACACCAAATAAAGAAAGAAAGTCGATTTTGGATGTTCTGAATTAGTCAACGACGTATTTTGATTCCAGTTTTGAATTTTTTTTAATTATCTTTGTGATTTTGTGACTGTAACAAAGGATCATTTGCACACTGGATACCGGAACATTGTTAAAGGTCCAGACCATGCTGTTTTAGCGTCAAAAACGCTTCGAATCGTGTTCCTGCGCGACCGAACACTTCCCGATGTTTGCAGTTAGTTAGAAAACCACTTTCTTACCGTCTTCAACAATGTTTGGTTTACTTCGGAATCTTGTAAGGCCGTAATCCGACGAATTTTGTGACCGAAGCGACGGATTTCTTCTCCAAAACGACCCGCCATTGTGCTGCGTGATCTTCGCGAGACTGGCTTATGAATAAATTATCCGTGACGTCAGTCACACAGTGTAAAGATGCCGTTTACCAACATGGCAACAAGCGTGACTGCAGACGAAATTGAACCGTACATGTTCGAACTACCAGTTTCTCTCCTCGAATCAAGCATGAAAGATGAGGAGCGGAGGCCACTTCCAGCAGTAGTGAAAAGACAGTGACGATGAAAATTGCGACTCTGTTTGTCTCAGCGATCAAAGGTAAACACGCCCGCTCTCTGTGCTGAACTTATCGTCTGCTTTCGAGTCTGTGCTATGTTTTCACTCTCGCCTTGTCAACGCACTCGCGAATAAGTGGGATATTGTTTAAGTGTTCATGCATTGCATTCACGAGTAAAAGAACAACAGCTCATCGCAGTTTTAACTGTTCTTGATTATTTCAGAGACTGGTGTCAGAGTGGCCACTGTACCTGTTGTATTGTGTGGGAGGGGCAGATTTGAGAGAGAGAGGAAGCTAGCCTGAGGTACATTGTAGAATGAAAACTTGCAGGGGAGCAAGAATGCATCACCAGCCACGAAGGTGTACATGTATACAACTTTTTTTGAGGTGCCTGTATTTGTTTGATTTTTAAATGTATGTATTTGTTGTTGTTTTTAAAGGCTATCAAGAAAACTGTTGTCATTTAAATGTGACACTCAGTCAAATATAGTTTCACACACACACAAGATTAACTCACTTGCATGCCCACAGAAGAAGTTTGCTCTTCACATTGTTCTGTTGTTGTTGTTTTTATAATGTAATCATTGTAACATCAACACTCAGTAATAACCAATATTACAACACAATCACTTTTTCATCAGAACTCACTCACATACTACATGTATTAAACCCTGGTTTATGGACACTTGCATTTGTACTTTGCATGGGAAAGCAGCCTGAATTTCAGGTGAACTTTAATAAAAGAAGATTTATATGTATATTGCTCTAGATGCATGTTTTAATAAATAATAATGACATTCAGGAAAGTAAAAGGACTGTTGAAGTTTGCTGTTGTAAAATGTCTGATGATTAGGGTTTTGTTGCACATTTAGTCAACTGGTCTAGCTGTAGCAGTCAAAGTCTGGGCACTGTTGCATTGTAGTCTTGCTGTGTATGCAGAGCTTTGTTGTAGCTGCCATAGGCCAGTGTTGCCATAGGCCAGTGTTAGGATCACCACCCCCTCAAACAGCTCGTTCAGTTAACCTGATGCCTGTTTTAGACAGAAAAAAAAGTTACCACAATCAGCAGAACTTTCACTGGAGAATGGGCATAATTCTTTCATACTTTTCTTTCTCATAGCTTTTTTTGGTTTTTATAATCTCTTCATTACACAAAATAACATCCATCTTAAGACCTATTTTGAGCCTTAATTTAAGTTGACTAGTAATGATATTAATCATAATGTATTTATTTTTATAATGTACAAACTAGAGTATGTATGTGGATATGTGTGTGATGGTGCTGGTATGGATATGTGTGGTTTGGGTTATGTGTGTACTGATGTGTACATTTTATGTGTTTTGTATGTTTTGCGAGTGCGATTTTATGTGATGTTATTCTGTACACCAGCCAAAACAAAATGTCTGGTATATTAGATAATAAACGCACCTTTAAATTTATTAGCGACTACACCCCGTCACCCTCCAGTCCCCCTCCCCCCCATTACACCCTACACTTTTAACATTGTATAAAAAATCATGTCCCAATATAGGTCCCTAGTTACCTGGGAGGACGTTACTTGTATTAATTATAATTACTGTATTACAGAACCTGATCTGAAAAAAAGGACAACAGCAAATTATTCATGCAAGCTTGCTGTATTAACGATTTCTTTATCCATTTAATACAACACTGAATTAAAAGATAACAACTATAACAACGTGTGTGTGTTTGTGTGAATGTCTATGTGTATATGGACGGACACTGATTAAACCTGAGACTCATCGATTACCCAGGTGAGTGTAAAAGAGGGAGAGAGAGAGGGAACTTTAAGGTGGGTGCATGGGGACGGACATGTAGTAACAGATATATGTTTTAATCTGTAATCTTAACACATGTGCTTAAAATTAGGAACAGATGCCATTCCACTACAAATACTGTCAGTCTGACAAAAACGCCCAGTGACACTGAACCCCTATCCCTTACAGAACACATTCAGTATACATGTACTCACTTCCTTTCGTCTGCGTTTAGTGAAAGCAGATCGTTCTGATGACATTGGTATCCGGTTTCTGACCTCCTGTGAGTGGTCAACAATTGTCGGAACTGGAACTGCGTCAGGCAACAGCTGTTTTGTGTGTGCCAGGTTTTCTTGCCGGCTTAACTGCGTTCACATTGGAAGAAAGTGTCGCAAAACACAGCACATCGTGTTGGCCGTTTCCAGTTAATCAGTCTTGCTGCAGAAGTTGTAAGCCCATCGGAAAAAGGTGACAACTGATGCCTGAACCTTTTTTCTATACTTCATAGCTATCAGCAGCCGTGCGCATTCCTTCGGCGTGTTGTTGATGCTCGATGAAGGCAAACGCCCACTTGAGCCTAAGCGGCTGTACACGAAATGACGTCACAGCCGGTTCTCGTCTACTGGCGGCCATTTCGAAGTCTCGTTTAGCAGACGAATTTGGCGGAACGTTTTTAATTAAATCACAATGATAAAGCTACGAATCGGTGAATTTCTTTACATTTTTGGAATCTTTAGGTGCATTTCTCTAACCTTCAGTCATCGGTTAGTGGTTCTAATAACCTTTAAAACAGCGTGGTCTGGTCCTTTAATATATCAATAATGTGTTTGATACAAAAAAATACTACACTTCGTATAATATTTTTTTCCCGGGGGAAAGGGGTGATGTTACGAACATGATTTTGATTAATTGGGTATAATATAATGTCAAGTGCAAGAAAAAAACCATTTTCTCTCTTATTTACGATAAAGTTGTTTAGTGGTACATTATGATCGAAAACGTGACCACAACTTGTGATAAAGTTCACGTGTGCGTCTGCAAGCAAAAGGACGGGGGCTCACTACTGCATAACCAAGAAAAAGCATACCTTATCAAACCACAGTGCAAAGCATAAACCAATAATACAATTTGAAGAAATCCATAGAATTACCAGAAAACAAACCTTCGCACCAAACTGTTTCGACAGTGATCCATTGACCGAACCGCATCTCTCGCTGAGGACAGTCTCTCGCTGTGTGATACGACCAGTCTCAAGTTGTTGCCGAGTCTAAAATGTATCTTTATAAACCTCTCAGTAAGAGTAACAAGAGATAACCGTAAGTTCTTTGATATTGCACACACACACATACACACAAACACACACACACACACACCGTGCACACGCACACTTACATGCACACGCACACACACACCGTGCACACACACACTTACATGCACGCATGCATACATACGCACACACACACACACACACACACACACACACACACACAAACACACACACACACACACACACACATACATGGGTTTCTACCAGCATGTAAAAGTTGCTAAGTTGCGCCCGAATTCTGATTTTTAGTGGAATTCTTAATCGGTACGCAACCTTTAAGTCAGGTCGATGTTAGGTACTTGTAGTAATAATAATAAATAATAAATGAGCATTTTTATTGGGCAACATCATAACTTTACAATTATGCTCTTTGTATTCTTCTTCCGTGACGGTTACGTGACCACAAGAAATCTTTGATCCAAAAAATGTGCCAGATAGCCTGGTGGAAGCCCTTAAATGGCATAGACAGTTTGAATGAAATGACACTGGAATGAATGTTTTGGTTGGGGTACGAACATTGGTTCAATACTTTTTGTGTCGAGTTTAGTGTCATACCAAAGTGGTTGAACCCATACTGATGACTATTTATCAAACGGAATGCCTATCATCTTGCACATTGCGCAGTGACACGCGCGCACACGCACACACACACACACACACGCACGGATGCACGCACACATTCACATGCGTACGCACACGTGTGTGTGTGTGTGTGTGTGTTTGTATGTGTGTGTATGTATGTGTGTGTGTGTGTGTGTGTGTGTGTGTGTGTGTGTGTGTGTGTGTGTGTGTGTTTGTTTGTATGTCTAACTCATGATTAACTCATTGTCTCCCAGGTACGGATATATCCGTACCCACTCATATGGCTCTATCTGACCAGGTTCGGATATATCCGCTCAGACTGTTAGCTTCAGTCGCTTCCTGTAACGTCCATCTAACACTTACATTTCAGCGTGTTGATACACAGTTACTACACAGTTACTACAATTCTGAGTGACCTGCTGCAGCACAGCTGGTCTCGGCCAAAATAAACTTGGTCAACATAGGTGGGGTAGAAAGTGTTAAAGTCAGAGGACTTACGTTTAAAAAAAAAATTGATTATAATTGACCGCACAACAGGGAAAATTTGACAAAAGATGCGCCTTTGTTTTTAATGTGATATACGACAAAAATCTCATTTTTAGCAAATTTGGACTTAATGCTTTTTGGCAGTACACGGAAGAATTGCTCGTGCACAAAAAGCGATGTTGCATTATAAAGAGTGGCAACATCTGCCGCTTCCCAACTTACACACAATGAGCAAACACACACACACACACACATACACACCCAATGTGTCTGTCGGCGTGTGTAAGTGTTTGTTTGATTGATTGACTTGTAATTGTGTGTGTGAATTTATGTGTGTGTGTGCGTGCGTCCGTGTTAGTGTTTGTGTAAGTGTTTGTTTGAGTTAGATTGTGTGCGAGCGTGCTTCTCAAGATGACAGATTTATGAAAGTACCGGCAGAGCTAACAGGAGGACTCTTCAGCTTTGTTCAGGTCAAAATCTCATCAGTTCATCTGTTCTTACCGCTGTTTAGAAGATGCAGAAAATAAACAATCTATTAATATTTTAAAACGGCCTTGTCCTCGCGCGCACAAACACACAAACAAACACCCACTCACACACACACACACACACACACACACACACACACACACACACACACACACACACACACACACTCGTACAAACAGGCAACCACTCAGACACATTTATATGTTACAAGATTCAAGCTTTCAAACTTGATAGAAAAACCTTAGATAAAATTGTTTTCTTTATTTTTCTGAAAATAAATACTTTGATATAAAAGAAGAGTTCAAGTTAGTAAAACGAAACATTAGCATTTATAATGACCACTGATGAAGCAGTTTGAACGTTTATTTCACCATTATTAGCATATAGGAAACATAATAATGCCAGCTCTCTAAATGTGTACAACAAATGCACAACAAGAGTACAGTCGGAATTGGTTATAACGTAACCGGTTATAACGTACATCGGTTATAAAGTACATTTTATTTTTTTCCCGGCCAGCGCTGTTCTTATTTTTCACTAAATTTGAATCGGTTATAACGTAACCGGCTATAACGTAGATCGATAATAGCGTATACATTTGTTGTTCCCACGCCAGAAAAAGATCCGGTTAGAACGTATTCAGACATCATAATAAAGCGGCACTTCCGAGTTATAGGCTATTTTCTAAAAGTGGTCAAAATCTAGGATTTTGTTGTTGTTGCTGAAATGCATTCCCTAGACACTAACTTATTGAGTAATTGTTAAATTTTAGTCGGAGAATACCCTTAAACGTGTTTAATGTTGAATGCTAACCAATCGATTGATTATCAAACTCTAAACAAATTACAAGGCCATTTTCTCGAAATTGTCTTTTCCGGGTTTTTTACTGTAAAAAGACGTAGCTTCTACAATGATGTGCTCTACAAAGACTGATTACAAGATTATTACGTGGTAACTTGAATATTATTGTAAACGTGATACACAGTAAAGGTACACTTTCTAGAAATAATCGTATTTTCTTTCACTATTATTTGAACGATTCATGAGCGACTTTTATGATTTATCCCTCAAATTAGAGGGTTTGTTTGAAATAAGTTTTTTTTTTATTGACACCTCGTTTTAGTTTACAAATTTCGAAAAACTTCTTTAATTAAACATGTTTTTACGAAAATAAAAAGACGTACATGTTGCAACTCCGTTTCTTACCTGGATTCTCTCTCCCCCCCCCCCTCTCTCCCCCCCCCTCCCCCGCTATCTGTCTTTCTCTCTCTCATGTCCGATTATGACAGTACCCTCTAATGAAAAGTTCAATGATAGGACGAATATGACGTATGCAACAGAAAACAACACTTATTTGACCACAATTTACCATATGAACGTTAAAAAGGGAGAAACGTATTATAACGGTTATAACGTATTGTTTCCTCTTATCTACGTTATAACCCATCTAACCGATTATATCGTAGACCGGTTATAACGTATACAAAACAGTTTCCCCTGAGTTACGTTATAACCGATTCAGACTGTAATTTGGAGTTATGTGGAACCAATATGCGCTCTGTCTCATGTTATTAAAATAATATAACTCTGCCTCATTTGATCGAGGTAATATTGCTCTGCCTCATTCGATTAAGATAATATGCGCTCGGTCTCATTTTATTAAAATAATATAACTCTGCCTCATCATATTGAGATACTATTGCTCTGCCTCATTCGATTAAGATTATATCGTTCTGCCTCGTCTGATTAAGGTAATAACGCTCTGCCTCGTCTGATTAAGGTAATAACCCTCTGCCTCGTCTGATTAAGGTAATAACGCTCTGCCTCGTCTGATTAAGGTAATAACGCTCTGCCTCGTCTGATTAAGGTAATAACGCTCTGCCTCGTCTGATTAAGGTAATAACGCTCTGCCTCGTTTGATTAAGAGGATGAAAGTGACTTGTTCATATCAACGCTTGTTGTTCTCTCAGGCCCCTTTGTTTTTCACATCTTCAAATAGCGCTTCACCCCCTTTGATAACGAGAGAACCAGCATCGATAAAAAAACAAAACACGTTTAAACATTCGCCAACAACAGGCTGAGCGTAAAATCTAAGCCGTTAACGGCTTTTTCTTCCTTAAAATCTTACATTTTCTTCTGCCACTAAAAGAGAGGGCGCCACACGAAGTAGAAGTTTTATTAGTTTTAAAAAAACGTTTTGTTCCGTACTTCTTCGAAATGATGTTTCATCTAACCAAGCATTCGATTCAAAGAAATTTCATCTTTAACTTTTTTTCAAAGCCTGTGTGGCCTTTTGACTATATGTCCAGTACAAATCACGCCCGCCTTGATTGGTATTATTTTTTTTCCACATCAGTACTCCCTCATTTAAAGGTTGAATAACATAATTATGTGTTGTAAGCCAATCATAATAGCAGACGCAATTGCTACCATAGTTCTTTACACAGTTTCTTTGCAGTCATATTTCAGGCGTCCTTGAAAGCTGTGTATATCTATTGTATATCTACCGCTGGGTCATCAGCCGGACTATACCCTCCTCTTTGATTCCCTCTCTTGGCTGATACTTTTAACAATATTGCTTAGACTAGTGTACTACTGGTAGGTATACTTAATATGTGGCTGCTATGTATACAGCATTTACTACTAATAGGACGACGACGACAGTTAGAATATAAGACGATGAACATTACTACAAGAGCAACTACCACCAGCAAAACTGATACCTTCCCACTACTCACGAGGCAGGTCACTCAATATACACTGCATACATATTTGAAGAGTAAAGAAAGTGTGCGTACAGTAACTGCGAAAACACACTTAAAGGAAAAATGCATAGTAGATTTATCTGACATATATACAAGTCAAGAATCAAGATAGGAGTCGATCAGTTTTCATTATTTGAATGTACAATTTGTTTTAATGCCATGGTTTTCATCAGGTGTTACACACTGGAGGAATCTTTTTCTCATGCCCTACTCACGTTCGATTTAACCTTGTCCTTGGCTTTACTTGGTGGTCTGTTTTCTTTCTTTTTTCATTTCTTATTTCTGGTTTTGCTATAGCGGGCAATGACTTTGTTTGCATGGAAGAAAACATCATGATTATAATCAAAATCAAATAATATTTGTCATCAAGTGCTTGTGTCACTTGACCAATAAAAGAATTCATTGAATACAGTGATCTACCTGTCTCTGTAGTTTTGTTTTTGTGTCCCGACTTTCGGTTTTAGTGTATTCTGTACATCTTTTAGTTTGTAATCAAATGTAGCGAATCATCCTCACATTACCTGAAGCTGCTAAATGGTGATAGTGCATCTAAACTTTAAATATTACCAAATACAACATTTACCTTTCAACAAAATTAACCATCAATACTTCTAAACGAAGACAATACCACCATAATTCATTAGAATATGAACAATATATACGAAAATAAGTAAACTGTTTCAAAACCATTTCTAAATAAGAATCGTTTTGATTAACATCACTGCCTGAAACTTTATTTTTCAGAACTCTATTAACCTAATCTATGTTCCGACTGAAAATTCCCAATATTTAAAAATAACATAAATCTAAAAAGAACTACTGGCCTTGTTGTAACACAACTGTCTTTAACAAACATTCAAACCATATAAATACCATACACATTTGCACAAAACGTCATCAAATTAATCAACATACTTTAGTTCAATTATAGAAGACACAAGAAGATAACACAAAATCAAAACACATCACAACGCAAGAAGTACAAGGCAAGTGTATCAATTCATGCACTATCCCATTAAACTAGTATACTGTCGATTCAATAATAATAATAATAATTAAAATAAAAAATTTCAATTCCACAAGGTAAGGATGTTACCATACACACACAATCTTTTGAAAAATCAACCAACCGATCGAACATCTTTGACTTTCACAGAACTAAAACGCATGATCTTTTTTTTTACATACAGTATTCGATTTTTGCAAACTTTTAATTAATTTGTATCTATGAACTACATTGACGCTGCGATGGAGTGAGTACAGCAGGAAGAAATGATTGTTGGTGTGATTTGGGAGAACAGGTGGGTCGTTTTTCCCATGTTTCCAGCTTCATGTGTAATACGGATTTCTTGTTTGGGAAGGAAGCTGTTGAGGCGTATGTTGCGAAAATGTACGCAAAGTTATTCAGATCGATACAAATAACGAGTTCTTCCATCAAAGCAGTCATATGTCGCTTATGAAAACCGTCGGGCACCTATGGTCAAGTTATGTAATGCGGCGAATGCCTATGGGTTGACGGAAGCCGAAGTGTAATTACGTCAAAAGTTTCGCTGTCAATTGACGTCATTTTGATTGTCGTCAGGAGGTTCTCGTGTACCTTGAAGGAGTTTCCTTCAAAACATATTATTGGCTCACGTAAGTGTAGCCTATGCGATCGTAACTTTGTCTGTCTGTGCGTGCGTGCGTGCGTGCGTGCGTCTGTGCGTGTGTATGTCTGTGGTAGAAACTCTAACATTTGAAGACGTCACATTACATCGACGTCACATTATGACGTAAGAGGGTTAGACGTCACGCGAAGGAAGTACTGAAAGTCTCGGTCATTATTATTTTGAGCGCGCCGAGACTAGTTGGCAGTCGTGTCCTTGTAAGTAGGCTACATGCAGACAGACAGATCTAGATCTAGTGTCTCGCTTTCTTGCATAGTTTCACCTATGCTCTTTCTGTGTGTGTGTGTGTGTGTGTGTGTGTGTGTGTGTGTGTGTGTGTGTGTGTGTGTGTGTGTGTGTGTGTGTGTGTGTGTGACGGAGTGATTGAGTTTGTGTTACTGTTTGTCGATTTCTTACGTGAGCCTTGATGGCTTCGCCTCTTGTTTTATTTTTGATGTTATTGATAGATTACTTTGTTCATTATTATTGAGAACGTAAGGAGTTAGGTAATAAATGAAGCTATCTAGGTATGAACTTCAATGATTACCATTCTCGTGTCGAGAATCGCGGAAAGACAAGGCTTACGATTGGTTTTAGACTAGGTTGGTTGGCAACGAGAAGGAAAGTTTCGGTTAGTAGCCAAAAAGTCTGCGCACACCGAACGGAGGAATAACGCTCGGCTGAAAGCAACAGCAAGTAACTGTCAGTTCCAAGAGATAGTTGAATTGCGTGCGCGTTTGCAAAGAAGAACCATACGCTGTGTTGCCATCGCCACTTCAAATTAGATCCAGTAGTCAAGGCAAGTGCACGTGAGGACGAAGTCAGATGAGCTGGAAGAAAGAAGTGGAACCACGGAGAAGCAGCGACAGCACCGGTCAACGCCTGGGGACAACGGTCGTCGTCGGAGGCGAGCGGAGGAGGCTAGAGATCCGCAGCGGGATACCCTGTCAGTGACGGGATGGCTGGGGAGGTATCTGCTATCTGCACTGTGGGACGTTAGCTGTTGCGGTTGGGAAAAACGACCCACCTGTTCTCCCAAATCACACCAACAATCATTTCTTCCTGCTGTACTCACTCCATCGCAGCGTCAATGTAGTTCATAGATACAAATTAATTAAAAGTTTGCAAAAATCGAATACTGTACCAAAATAACAGCTAAACCAGTGAGGTAGCAGAACTTTCAAATATATCACATTGAGGACACCATCTATACATAACAGTTCATTGTTAAATTTTCTCCCCCAATGCCTCCATTAAAATAGTTTGTCTCACTACATATTATATATTTTGCCAGGCTTTTACATCCCTGCAGTTTGACACATAACAAAAATCAACACCCAGGCTGATTCCTGTACACGCACCAAGGCCGTTGATTTGTGTAAGGCCCCCCCCCCAAAAAAAAGTCTGTTTACGGTATCCCGACCGACCCTATGTTTTTCGCGCGACCCTAGACTTTTTTGGGGCATTTGGGGGAAAAAAAAAGTTTTTTGGCAAAATAACTTAAAGATATGTTTAAAAAAAAGTAAAAAATAAAAAAAATCCTGACCTACCGACCCTATTTTTTCCCCCTATGTTTCCGTAAACAGACTATTTTCTTTTGGCCTAATGTGTCCAAGTGGAGAGATCCTCTCATTCCAGTCATGTAGTCAGATCTGCGACGGTGAATCGAATCGAGTAAACGGGAAGGACTGTGCCTTTCATCATGTTGGTCACCAAAACCCACAGAATTGGTTCTCATTTTGATTTAAAGGGTTAACTAGGTAGTTTTTGTACAGATTGTGACCCCTCATACATTATACGCAGTCACATTTTATTACATTAGACGAATACAATTCGACCTGGGTAACTGTAATAATAATTATAATAATGAGGATATTTCAATGGCGCAAATCCTAATAAATAAGTTATTACACAATTCAAAAAAATATATATACATAAACATTGACAGAAACTAATACAATTGATAAAGTTTTCAATGTATATTCATGAATTTAATACAAAGCACACACGTAAAAATAGTTTTTGTACATAAATAGCTCAGCCACTATCGCTGATAACACACATACACATGACACACACACAGACACACACTCACCCATACCACCAGATGAAATGCATGAGCACATACATATTACAAAAATTGGATAAGTTTTCTTAAAAACAATGAAGAATGAACAGATTGGTTTCCAGTTGGGTCTTACAGGAAGTGAAAGAGGGAGCATGTCGGATGGGAGCGGGGAGGGAATTCCAGGTCACAGCAGCAAAGAATGAGAAACAGCGATGATACAGTTATGTGCCTTTAACTATCTGAGAATATGTCGCCATCTAAAGATTTACTAGGTGCGTTCGAGAGCAGACTCTAAAACTAGGGTAATATGAGTCTAACGTTCTGAAATCACCAACATGCTAGAGCCTAAAAACACATGTATATGTACACAAATTTCATCATTTCAGGGAATTAATGTTTCACAGTTACCAAGGCGATTTATTATTAAAATGAACATGTTTTATTATAAAAATTCTCTCTCCCCCTCTCTCTCTCTTTCTCTCTTTCTTTCTCTCTCTCTCTCTCTAATATAATAATACATTGCTAATACGAAATCAACATGTTACCGAAGTTGATAGCCATAAAGTCTTGGGAATAACTATTGACAATAACCTGTCTTGGTCAAAACATGCAGATACACTTTGTAAAAACACATCCAAAAAAATATTTCAGTTATCAAAAATCAAACTTTAGACCTTCGCACATATTCAGTCAGCTATTGACTATGCTTCCACAGCGTGGGACTCTGCAAGTGCAAATTCTTTTAAACACTTGGGCAGTTTACATAGACGAGCTGTTAAATTAATTATTTTAAAAAATACATCTCTTTCCATGACTGATTATAAACGATTGCAAATTCTTCCTATCAAAGATAGATTTGCATATAACAAAGGTGTGATGATGTACCGAATTATGTCAGGGAATGCACCTACACTCATTGCCTCAAATTGCCTATAAATCATTACAGAAAATGTAACACATTAATTACCCCAACTCCAAGAATTGACCTGTACAAGTCGAGTCTATCATATTCTGGAGCAATTATGTGGAACGCCATTCCAAATATGATTAAATTACGAATTCATGAAACATCTTTCAAGGAATATTACATGATGTCACACGCTTTCCTTCTTTGCCACTACTAAAGCAAACGTGTGCAAGATTGTATGTTACACGCTTTGGAGCATGTGCAAGAACGGATTCAAACTCGAAATCGTCCCTCCAAAAACCCCAAAATGCACACACGACTTTTATTTCTCCTGCTGTTATCGTTTCTTCTCTTTACAAATTCTTCAACGCTGAGAATACTGAAAACGGCATCCCAGACGACAGTACTGTTTCCATACGCGAATTTAGCTGCCCTTGGAAAGTGGCTCGCTCAGGAGGCCTGTTAGTCTGAATCTAGAAGGACAGAGTTATGAACATAGATTCATGACAAAGATCCCGGAAAGAACAAACATTTCGCGGATGCAGACACAGAAAGACGTCATGAAGATTGCAATGCTTCAAAAGATACAGACTGTGAGATGACTGTGACGTCATTCACATATACCGAGACGTCATTTATAGTTGTTCGGTCACTTTCGTCAAAAAGTAGATCTCTCCACAATGGCTGCTCCTGTGTTTATAGGTTTATCAAGCGTGAGTACGCAAAATGTGTTTGTTCTCTCCTCTGTTGAAGCTGTGAGACATAATCGCCATTACGAGCTAGTCGTGTGACAGAGAGTTTTCTTGCACACTCGACTGCTGCTGTTTCACTCCGGCTAAAGCCGTCGTGAAACATCTACAGTCTCGTACAAAACTTATAAGAAATATTATCAAGCAGCTGGCAAAATATACCTGTACTCTCTGATTATATTGAAAAACATGATTATATATAATACATGAAGGATTTTTTTAAATATTTTTTTTATACAAACATATATTTCTCTGTTATATATAATTTTCAAGCATTGCTAAAGAATCCTAATGCATCTTAAAATGTCTTATTGGTTGCTTGACATGTTAATTATGGTAAGTATGTCATTTGTACTATAGTTAAACTTATCTTTTATTTCTTCTTGTTTGTTACCCCTCAATGGGCGAGGGCCGGATGTAAAAAAGCATGTATACATTGCTTATTCTGTCACCCTCGTAAAATAAATTTCAATTAAAAAAAAAAATCTCTTTCTCTCTCCTCAGAAAAATCGAAAAATAACAACTATGGTAAATTTACGGAGGAACAAAATTAAGGGCAAAATGAAACACTGAAACAAATGAGTGGTTACAAAGTCAAAACCAGTAAGAATAAGAATAAGAATAAGAATAAGAATACTTTATCATCTCATAGAGAAATTCAGGCGTGGTACATAACAATAATACAAACAGGACATTGTTTTTACATAAGACATATAGCACTATATAACAGGGCAGGTTATAAACACACCTCCCACATACCTCTCTGGCCATTCCTTGCATTGTGCTTACGCATTCAGTCATGAACACATCCATGTCTCACTTATGGACGGGATTGAGAAACATGTTTAAATCATTTAACCAATACAGTTTACAGACATTTGGATATACATGTACACACCATTGACACATTAAAAACAACTTCAACCAAATGTTTTAGTCTGAACCTCTGGACATGTGTGCTTTGTCAAGAATGTGACAGCGCTTGACTCAATCAGTTTTTTTTGGATATCCTCTGCCGCTTGATGAAGAAATCACCTCGTCACTTGCCTGAACACGTCCGTCCCGCAGCGTCTGTCACCACGAGTTCTACCATGGCACGTGACACTTTGCTGGTCAGTCGTGATCTCAACCCAGATCTTGCAGGCAGGACACTGAGCCCTTTGCAGTTCCAGGACCTAAAAGCAAAACACAGTTATATGTTAACATCACTTTTGTGATAAGGGCTCAATGCGCCATGTGAACCCAGTTCGCCTCAGGCTCAGATCTGGTCAGGCTTTTACATGGGATATGACCATCCCAATAATTAATATTCTGACTGCTTGCTGTGGTGACCTTTCAAACAAAAAGCACCAGTGTTCTTTTTACGAAATTAATTCTAAAAAGGAAAACTGCTGTGCACAGAGAGCATCCCGGTGTAACACGAAATTTTTACTCCACGAAAAATTTACTCCGGAGTAAATATTTCGTACGAAATTCTTACTCCGAGTACACTTTTCGTACGAGAAAAGAACTCCCAAAGGCACGAAAAAATTACTCCCTCCACGAAATGTTTACTCCCCATTTTTTTTACTTCCAGTAAAAATCTCGTACGCAAAAATGGGATGCGGGCGAAGGGATAGTGCCAATAAGTGATCTCGCGCAAACGAATGTCGCGCTACCCTCCCTCCACCCCTTCCACCACCAAGACTAACAGGGGACAAGGGAGTAAAAATTTCGTACACCTGGCATGGGAAGTTAAATTACTCGTGTTGGGGTGAAGTAATTTATTCGTTATTTATTCGTCAGGGGAGTAACATTTTTGTACGAAATGTTTACTCGGAACTCACCTGTCTTGGGGAATAATTTTCTCGTGCAATGGGGGAGTGCTTTTTTTCGTAAAGGGAGTAACTTTTTCGTACGAAATGTTTACTCCGGAGTAAAAATCTCGTGGGAGTAATTTTCTCGTGTTACACCGGCTGTTCCTTTTTGGTATGTTAGCACGTGAAGTGAAAGTCTTATCCCATGTAAACGGCTGAACAGATCTGAGACAGTGCGGCGAAGGGGAGTTGGACTTTAACAACCATCTGTGAACTGAACTCTCTTGTTTACACATGCTTCAGCAGTGTCTCTGTCATAAAGCTAACTTAAAAGTCCGCCTTGCGTGTACTTCTCGTCTCGTAGTTTTACAGGAAACACCGGCAGAGAAAGGCATACCATAAACAGAAACCACACGCAAAGGAGAAATCAGTGTCAAGAGAAATAGGAGCAGAAAAAACCATCACCATGCCAATGAACCACAATACTGAGAAGCAACAAGTGTGAGACAATATCACAAACACTGCTACAAAAGAAAGTAAACTATTTCAAATGATACAGAGCTCCTATGCCGATACACATCATCAGATTAGACAATATGAATACAGTAATTTATTTTTGCTTTGCTGATCCAAACCTCAAATGCTTCATAGCCGTTTGTCTGGTTGAAACTCAGGTAGAACTGCACTCGGGCTTCTTGGTAGAATGTGCCTGAAGTACGTGAGCGTACAGGTACAAAGAAGACTTCAACAGCATGACTACTGTCTTTGTCTTTTATGTCCATGTTGATGTAGCCTGCACTCTTTTTCGGATTGCCCAGTATAGTTCCCTTGCAGACAGCAAGACTGCCTCTGGCAGCTCCTGAAAACAATATACCGGACTCAGGTTCAGCAAACAAAAAAGAATTAAAATTTGCCAACACGCAGATAATCTCTGGCATCTCAAAAACTCGATACTGCTGGTCTGCAATATCACCAAGGCTAGCAATAACCTATAAACAAGCACGTATAAAGTTATTGCCCTTGTACTTTGCTTGTGGTCAAAAAGTGAAGTACAACCCACATGCCAAGGGACATAACTACGAACAATTTGAAAGACTAAACTGCCCAACAGTTGCCTCCCCTGTAAAAAAAAAAAATTAAAACCTCCCAAACTCCCAATAAAGACCCCTTCTTTTTACGACACATTTTTTGGGAAATTTTCAAGGTCGTTAGTGGGAGGTTTTACTGTATAACATTTCAATAAAATGTTTCAAATTATCTGTCTCTTACCTGAAAAACTTAGCAAAGTACCGGTTAACACATTGACGTTTACTGGTCTGCAGCTACGATTTCTACAGAAAGGACACACATCGTGGAATGGGTTTTGTTTGACATGTTATGATGAGTTTTTCTGTACTCTGCACAAACAATTACTCTCAAGTCTTAAAAGTTGATTCTCTCGTATTTTGTTTAATGTATCGTTTTGTCTAACCTGTAAGGAATGTTGTTTCTATACTGTGTTCTTGTCACACCATTCTCCGTTGACCCAGTGTGACCAAATTCACCGAATATTGAAAAGAATGTATGAACATACACGCACTTAGCTATGACGATTGCCCGTCTAAAAGTTAAACTGCACTGTCTTCATTGCTCACGATCTTATCATGCGAGTTGAGGATATTTAGGTTTTTTTCTGGCAGCCTTGCTTTTCTTCGTACTTTTCTTCAAGGCTGAGGGGAATGGACTCCGATCGTAAGAGGAGTGTCACTTTTCTCCACTCTACTGAATTGTGTAACCAGTTAAAGCCTAGAAGTCAATAAAATAAAATAATTAATTATATAATTTTGATTGCCAAAATGTGTATAAGTAAATATAAATATGGTGAGAGATATTTTTGGAATATTATATTGGAACGAGAAATGTATATATAAGGAAATTTGTATAATGTATTTCAATTAACATAAGGTTTAATGGTATGGGGTGTGTGTGAGCACATGTGCGAAGGGGGGGGGGGGGGGGGGCGTTGGAGGTAGGAGTAAGCTTTTGGAAGAGTCTTGGTATATATATGTGTCTGGGAATGTAGGTGTGCGAGTTTTTGTGGGTGGGTGTGCGTGTGGATGGATCAGGCCTACATGAGGTTGTGTGTGTGGCTTACCTATGTAAAGAAATGCTGACATTTTAACACTTGATAAGGATGTTATAAAATAACGAAATGGTTTTATTTATTGACATGTATTGATGAATGTGATGTTTCGTTGTTTTTGTTTTGTGTGATCTGGTTTAAAGCATGGCACAAACAAATATTTAATGTGAATTCATTATATACCTGATCGTATAATTTCACGCATATAATTATATATGTCTCACAAACATATATTTTTCACTAGCACATACATAATCAAAGAAGAAAATATACAAAGAAAAGAGGTATTGTACATCAACATGTCTATGTCCATGGTAGGTCAAACACATTTGCACGATATTTGTTGAAACAATGTTTTTTTTAAATAACACACAATACGAACTCACGCTGAAGCTTGTAGCGTTCCAGTCGAATACGAGACTGAGGAATTAAGTGGAGAATGTTCCTTGTCTCATCCCTCCCAAGCCATTCTTTGGGAAGCCTAGCTTTAGGCTCTCCTCTACTCAACTTCTGCATGACTTTCTTCATGTCTCTGGCTTTTTCAAGGTTACTGGTCGCGCCTGAATGTAAAAATAACAATAAAACACACACTCTCTCCCTCCCTCTCTCTCTCTCTCTCTCTCTCTCTGAGTATGTGATTTCTTAAAATCAGTTGGCAAGGAAGCAGAGTATAGAGAACAGAGAAATAAAGTAAACTCACTTAAACGAACAAAAAAAATTAAGTACTTTCATGACCTAGCGTCATCAAAGCAAAATTCAAAGAATATATGGAAAGCAATAAATGAACTTACAAATAAAACGATTGCCAGTCATTCAAGTTGTGTTAAGGACATATCCCCTGATGATTTAAACACGCATTTTTCTAAAATAGCTGAAAAAATTATTACAAATGACAAATCCAATTTGAACAATTTGAAAGTGTTAGAAGAATATTGTGAGTCGAAACAAGTTTCAAGTCAAGCGAATATTCCTCTACTTACAGTACCTGAAGTTTTTTACGCACTTACACACCTTAAGCAAACAGGCTCCCGGGGAATCGACGGCCTCGATGGTAGGATTCTTAAATTGTCAGCCCCTGTAATTTCTGAAACACTCACTTACCTTTATAATCTTTGTTTAGACAAAAATTATTTCCCAGTCGCCCTGAAACAGGCTAAAGTCATTCCTCTGTTTAAATCAGGTGATAAAAAAGACCCATCAAACTATAGGCCAATTTCAATATTGTCTGTTTTATCAAAACCACTTGAAAAACACATTAACAAACATATTCTAATGCATCTTAACCAAAACAATTTACTTCACCCTAAACAATCAGGTTTTAGAGCTAACCATTCCTGCCATACTGCCTTAGTTTCTCTTGTTGATCAATGGCTGGAGAAAATAAACGACAATGAATTCTGTGGTGCCATTTTTGTTGATTTTGCTAAAGCCTTTGACGTTATTGATCACACGTTATTACTGAGAAAATTTGCATTGTATGGCGTCGGAATCGAAACTGTCAAACTTATTAGTTCATTTCTCACCGGCAGACAACAGACTGTACTAACAAACGCCTCGGCGTCGAGCATGCAAGAAGTAAAATACGGTGTACCACAAGGATCGGTTTTAGGACCCCTCCTCTTCTCTATATACATTAATGACCTCCCCCTACATATTCAAAATGTATGTGAACTTTTTGCAGATGACACCACAATTCACTCCAGCAACACAAATGTAACTCGCTTATCAGAATCACTTCAAAGGAGTTTAAACCAGTTGACAGAGTGGACTGAACTAAACCATATGTCTCTTAACCCAAAGAAAACCAAATATATGGTGATAACAACAAGACAAAAACGCCAGAATATTTGTTCAGCTGGTCCTGCTTTAATGATAGACGGTGAAATAGTGGAAAAAGTCGACCATCACAAACTGCTGGGTGTTAATATCGATAACAACTTGTCTTGGTCAACCCACATAGAGCAACTTAGTAAAGTGGTGTCTAAGAAAGTGTATCTCTTATCTAGAATTAAACACTTCCTGAACTGCCAAACCAGAAAGTTATTCTTCATTGCTCATATTCAATCTGTTATTGATTACGCATCCACTCTATGGGACTCCGCAAGTGAAAATTCCTTAAAACCACTCAGCAGATTACATAAAAGAGCACTAAAAGTAGTATTACTAAAGCACACTACCCTCACAGAGTTAGACTACATACATTTAGGGATCTTACCTCTAAAGTCAAGACTGCTTTTTAACAAAGGAATCTTTATGCATAAAATCATATCCGAAACTCTACCCCAAACCATTTGTTCAAAGTTCTCTTTGAAGAATTCACACCACCTTATGAAATTTAACACTCCTCTTCCTAGGATAGACTTATTTAAGTCTAGTCTAGTTTATTCAGGTGGCCGTCTCTGGAACGCTCTTCCGAATGCCTTACGGGAAGCTACCAGCACAGATTCTTTCAAAAACAAATATATATCCCATTTAATGAAAATAGTATATTCTTGATTGTTATGTCCTTTGGGACACAGTCACTCACTTTTGATTTATTGTTTTGTTCACGAAATTATGATGTTCTGCATAATATCCATTGTCTTACAGAGTTGATGTACTATTGCATATAGTATTCTGACTCTAATTGACTTGCAAATGTTTACTTTGCACCTTGTCATGAACATTTATAAACTACAATGTTTCATATAATGCACTTATGTACATAAACTTATACTGTTTTACTAATTATGTAAGTATGTAGTAGTAGTTATTATAGTAGATTTAGTCCCTCTTTAGGGCGAGGGCCAGATGCAAAAAAGTATACCAATGCTTATTCTGTTACCCTCGTAAAATAAAGAATTGTCATTGTCATTGTCATTGGCATTGTCTCTCTCTCTCTCTCTCTCTCTCTCTCTCTCTCTCTCTCTCTCTCTCTTTCTCTCTTATATAATATTACTTTAGAAGGGATGGTGAAAAGACCATCTAAATGAAATGTTTAAGTGCAAAATCAAGCCAACTTGGGCATTTTCACGACTCAAATTATTACAAGAATTTCATGAATGCAACTTTTCATTTTTGGACCATTTGTCTTGAAGATAAAATAAGAAAAGTCAAAATGTTAATAGGTGAATGTTACAAGCAGGCAATAATTGTAATTGGACCCAAAAACAAATTTTTTTCCAATGACAATGCCAAAACATTAGGGTGGGTTCGTTTGTTGTTTGGTAACATTTTCTTTTCTTGCGATTAAAGTCTTCTTCTTTTTCTTTGTTTACCAAGGTACATATATGCGTTTTTGTTGTTGTTGCCAGAACTCGTTCGAGCTGTGTTCCCTAGATACAGTATAACAAACACAACCACCGTGTAGCTTTCCTTGTAGAGTCTGCTAAATCGAGTTTTGTTATTTATTGTTTTTTGTTTTTTGAAGGGTCAAAATAAGTTCTACGATTGGGAAAAAACAGGATCTGTTGGAGAACCGGAAACACCCATTGTTTTCTTACAGAACTAGTCGTTGTGAACGTCAAGGAAGCTAACTTAGGCAAATGATCATTAATTATCATCAACTTGGTTGTCCGGTTAAAATCAAAATGACCCCATTACATGAAGCAAGTTTTAGTCTTACAAATGCATTTTGGGACAGCTGAAAATCAGTAAAGGCGAATAAATTAACCGTAGTTGCGTTCTTTGTAGTGTAATTGACCGCCATAGTGACATTCAAAAACATGTCTTCTAAATCATTGCCTTCAGTGCTTTTTTTTCAAAGAAAACATACATGTTGACACCTCTGCCTGAATTTAAAGGAGTTGTAAAAAGTATCAGTTCAATCTATGTCATATTATTTTGCTGTAAATTACAGTGTAAATTTACAAAACAAAGCAATTTTGATGTAGTTCTTTTTGATGTGCCATATAAAAACATTGAACAAAACTGGATACTGACACCCATGTACAGGGTGACTCAAAAAAATGCAATCAGCTCGAATGGTCTGGTTAACATTGATGTAAATTGGAGCTACAAACTGCCTTGTTTGAACGTTATTTACGAAACTATAACCTGTGTTCGAATCCTGTTTCTTTGTCAAAGCACGTTAGCTACATTTTGCATGTCAAACGGTAACGATCGTCATTTTCATAATGGAACACCAACCAGTTGCCCGTCTTTGTTTGTTAATTTCTCATAAACGATGCTTTTTTTTTATCTTTTTAAAATCTGAAACACATACAGAATAACATACTCTTTCAAAATACAACATTAAAGAAGTACTATGTGAAATCTTATTTATCCTACATACGTGAGAGAGACACCCGTGAGATAATAATCGTTCAAATCACACGTGTGTATATCATGTAAATGAGGTCATGTCAAGCAAGTCTGGCAGGGACCTGTTTTTCCACTGCTTATGATGCCAAAGTCACCGAGACAAACGTCATTATAGAAACAAACATTACGCTCGCTAATTACCCTCGATGAATCTTTAGAACTAACACGTCACGCCACACTTTCAGAGTGACGTTTCTTTGCTTTGACGTAAAAGATTGCACAAGGCTTAGAAGAGATGGAGGTTCCAAAACAAGCGTTTTCAATTAGCTGCCTCGACCGTGACTGCAGGACATTTTCAGTAAAATACACGTAAGTACAGTATGTGGGATAAACAGAATACTACATGGCTTACTGTGTCGTACCAGATTTACACTCGTTGCTTTTTCAAATAGTGAACAGGTCGCTTTCGCTCGCAGTTCAATATTTAAAAAAAACAACTCTGGTAAATCTGGTACGACACAGCAAGCCATATTCTCTATGTTTGTCTCAAGGGTCCCATGTTACAGGGGCCGGTTCTGGCAAAGCATAAAGTAAGCATACAATATGCACAGAGCTAAAGTGTAAAACAGAAAGAAAACAAGTCGTGTGAAGCAATATCAAAAGATTTAGTTAATCTGTCGGTCTGAAACTAAAACCTAAATACAGAAAATCAGTCATCACCGAGACTTTCAGTAAGTAAGGCTTGTTTAGCCCAAACCCAAAGGCCAAGGCGGATTGTGCGAACGCAGAAACTAATTTGCACAAACCAATATTCGTTAATTCTGAGCACATTTTTCGAGTACACGTGATATATATCTATGTACTTTTGGATTCAAGAAAAGATAAAGTATGCAATTTAATCATGTTAAAATCTTTTAGTGAAAATTCGATATCTATGACAACTGAAATGAGCCCAATCATTTATTAATTTTAAGCTTCAAAGCTGAAATGAAGTTTTAGACAGAAAACTGATTGTTCTTTTCACTGGTATTCAAAACTTGTCTAGTTTTAGTTGTTCTGATAGTTATGGCGAGGGGATACTTGTTTTTGCGAATTTGATTTTCGGGGCTGTCTGTGTTATCTGTTGCAATGTTCAGACACTACTAAATTTAAAACCAATCTGTTTGCTGAACATGGTTAGGGAATAACCGGTCTTTCAAGTCATATGGGGCGGGGATGTAGCTCAGTTGGTAGCGCTGGATTTGTATTCAGTTGGCCGCTGTCAGCCTGAGTTCAAACCCACGTTCGGCGGAAATTTATTTCTCAGAGTCAACTTTGTGTGCAGACTCTCTTCGGTGTCCGAACACCCCCCGTGTACACTACATTGGGGTGTGCACGTTAAAGATCCCACGATTGACAAAAGGGTCTTTCCTGGCAAAATTGCTTAGGCACATTACAGTTAATAATTGTCTACCTATACCCGTGTGACAGGGAATAATAGGCCGTGAAAGGTAAATATGCGCTGAAATGGCTGCAATCTACTGGCCGTATAAAATTTCATCTCACACGGCATCATTGCAGAGCGCCTAGAACTGTACCCACGGAATATGCGCGATATAAGCCTCATATTGATTGATTGATATAACCAGCCAGACGTCACCGGCCCCATCACAAAGATCTGCACACAAACCCATCTGCCTAGTTCTTATGAAGGGTAACAGTTATTCGTAGTAATTCATGACAAACACCGCTTCATCTGTCTGTATATATATGGAAAATAGCGATTTGGCCCTCACATGGCCTTAAGAGCACTAACTACGCAAGTTAAATGATCTCTTTTACCTATCTTCTTCTTCTTCTGCGTTCGTGGGCTGAAACTCCCACGTACACTCGTGGGTTTTTTGCACGAGTGGAATTTTACATTGTATGACCGTTTTTTACCCCGCCATTTAGGCAGCCATACGCCGTTTTCGGAGGTAGCATGCTGGGTATTTTCGTGTTTCTATGACCCACCGAACTCTGACATGGATTACAGGATCTTTTTCGTGCGCACTTGGTCTTGTGCTTGCGTGTACACACGGGGGTGTTCGGACATCGAGGAGAGTCTGCACACAAAGTTGACTCTGAGAAATAAATCTCTCGCCGAACGTGGGGACGAACTCACGCTGACAGCGGCCAACTGGATACAAATCCAGCGCGCTACCGACTGAGCTACATCCCCGCCCTTCTCTTTTACCTATAATTATCTTCGTTTACTCTGCACTATTTTCTGTTGCCCTTCAGTAAGACCAACTTTTTGGTTGAACCTCACCATCACACAGCTTATGATCTCGTTTAAAAGGAGTAACAAAACGTACCTGACTTGGTTCCAAAACCAAGGATGCTGAAAAGCACAAACATGTAGAAAGAGGAGTATGCGCTGTTGAGACAAGTGTGCCACTTCTGGACAAATCTCAGCACATCCTCCAGTAGGTATTCCTGACATCAAGAGAAACATACACTCTCTTATAAACGAGTCTCTTGATATTTCCAAGTTCGGACACACACACACACACACACACACACACACACACATTCTCAAACGAACACATGCACGCACTATGATAGTAAAAAGGAATCACACGTCAAATCTTAATTTCCAGAGAAGAAAAACGTAAGGACCACACAAACATAATCCTCATAATAAATATATTGCAGAATAATCAGTTCTGGCAGTGACAAATCACACCTATAACGTGTACATTGTCGAGATGAGATGAACACTAAGCATCCTTTTGCACAGCTTGGGAGAAGATATTTCACAATATAATATACATATGCCCTATCAAACTCTGTATTAAAGGCACACTGGTCACAAAACTATCCTCTCCTGATTCGAATTTCTACCTGATGGCTGGCGTACTTCTTAATTTAAAGGTCTGTTCAATGGTTTGCCTGAAAATTAAATGAACATCTGTAAAGAAGGAAATGTAGGACCAAAGCGAATTTATATTTTATAGACCAGCCTGTATACAAATCATATATATATGGGTGCGTCTCAGAATCTCGTCCTCTGTTTGTGACATTATCACCAAAAGTAAAATCTTCCCAGAAAACTTTGATAATACTATTTACACACTTCTGAGGGTGTACCTTTTCAGTTTAAACAAGAAAAAATATAACATTGCCTTTAGTTTGCCATATATTAAGCATTATTTGGACCATGTGTGCAAAATCACCCGTGTAACATGGAAACAATAAAAGACAAAAAAACTGCATTTATAAGGCTGAAAACGACTTTTATTCAGTTATTATTGTTGAATCACAAGCCATTCTAGAGTTCAATATGAAATGACTACATGCAAACAACAAAATAATGTTTTTTTCAAAGTTCCATGCATTTGTCAAAATTTCAATACAAAAATGAAAATTAATTAATGATATCCTGATCAGAACATGTTGATACATGGCATTCATTCAGTCTTATTGACATTTAACCTTCACAATAGCATATATACAAAGATTTGTTGCTCTAAGACAAAATGTTAGAAAGTTATCCCAAAAGAATGCAAAATGGTCACCGATGTAACATGGAAACATCACTTTTGTAACAAAGAAACGGTTATGCTTTTTCCCACAAACTTTACTAAATGAAGCTGATTTTGCAACCAGATTCTTCTTAGGTTTGTTTGTTTGTTTGTTTATTTGTTGCTTAACGTCCAGCCGACTACGCAGAGCCATATCAGGACGAGGAAGGGGGGGATGAAGGGGGCCACTTGTCAAGCGATTCCTGTTTACAAATGCACTAACCCATTACTTGTGTCCCAGCAGGCTTTAGTAAAACTAAATTAATACCTACTGGAAGATTACCAGTTTCCAGTATGTTAAAATAGGCTTAACCTATCTACTGCTGGACTTACATCAGAACACTAACAGATTAAACTATACATGAATCGCGAGACAAGCGGCAAGAGAAGAGATTTTTGGAAAAAATACAGGTGAATGAGCAAGAAGGCAGAAAAAAGAAAAGAATTCATGAAGAAAAAGAGAGCATGACAGGAAAGAGGAACCAAAAATCTACCTAACAGCAAACTAGAAAGCTCCTGCGGTTCCAAAAACAGGAGGGGCCTTTAATTTCATAACCGCAGTGCCCCACTGCGGGATTCTTCTTAGGTAAAATGCCAAACACTAAAACAGGAACAGAAAGAAGAAAAAAAAAAAAAAAAAAAAAAAAAAAAAAAAGCTGGACAAAATCAAGCAAACTTTGCCCCAAAAAAGAGAAACATTAATGAAAAGTTCATCACCGACGTAACTCGGAAACGAACAACCAGACATTGTATTATAAGGTTTGACATGAAGAATGCAATTGTTCAAAAGTGGTTCATTCAATTGTTAAGACAATAAACCAAAGGCATTGGTAACATATAGAACAGTTGCCACTTGCAGTTAATTAATTTATTTTAAAAGAAATAATGCCCCCTGGCATTGAAGGTGGGGTCACGAATCATGGTTGCATCAGATGTAGGGACTAAGGAAATATCATCGATCCCTGGAAAGCAATAGTAGTTCCCCTCCGGTTTCCTTCGAAGGAACGTTACCACCAGTTCATCAGGTCGAATCTCTTGCACCTGAAACATGCAAGTACCTGCGATTTCAACTAAAGATTGATGCAATATGTGTACTAGTTTCACTAACATGAATTTGTTTAATGTCTATCAAGATTTTGATGCATCCACATTCACTGGCTAAAAACAAAATAAAGTAACTATTTTGTTCAGACTTACCATTCCATTGAACATACAACTTTTACAATTAAAGAAAACATTGACACTTACCGTTCCTTTAAATGGATTTCGGAAATTTAATTTTGATCATAATTTTTTATATTTTTAATTTTCAGAGCTTGTTTTTAATCCAAATATAACATATTTATATGTTTTTGGAATCAGGAAATGATGTAAAATAAGATGAACGTAAATGTGGATCGTTTTATATATAAAAAAAAAATTATTACAATTTTCAGATTTTTAATGGCCAAAGTCATTAATTAATTTTTAAGCCACCAAGCTGAAATGCAATACCGAAGTCCGGCCATCGTCGAAGATTGCTTTACAAAAACTTCAATCAATTTAATTGAAAAATGAGGGTGTGACAGTGCCGCCTCAATTTTTACAAAAAGCCGGATATGACGTCATCAAAAGTATTTGTCGAAAAAAAGAAAAAAACGCCCGGGGATATCATACCCAGGAACTCTCATGTCAAATTTCATAAAGATCGGTCAAGTAGTTTAGTCTGAATCGCTCTACACACACACACGCACAGACAGACAGACACACACACACACATACACCACGACCCTCGTTTCGATTCCCCCTCTATGTTAAAACATTTAGTCAAGTTTTGACTAGGTGAAATCGAAAGAAAAACTATTATTAACAAATGTTTAGCCTAATTTTTCACTTCATAGAATATCATTGCAGCAAAAACTCACCTTTTCTCAAGAACCTTGGGTGTTGATCACTGTCGTAACAAAATCACAGACTTCGGAAACATTCTCGAAATCTTTCTTCGCTGCTGGAAGCTGAACTATTTCTCTCTGTAACTGCGCACGCGTAGTCACCCGCACCTCTAAGTCACTACGCGCAAAATAGTTCTAATCTTTCTTCAAAACTCTGAACATTATTTGCAAAACCGTTCACCATCGTAACTGAATTTTGAAGAAGCATGTCATATTGCGCAACTTTCAACTTAGTTTGCAGATGCAATTTTGAGAAAATAATACTTAAATAACATTTAGCTTAGCGATTTTCTATGCCCTTTCATGTCAAGATCGTGTTGAACATGAATATGCAAATTCTAAAGTTCAAATTTAGGACTTGTTGCTGTTGCACGCGTGTGGAAACCTATGTTACGACAGTGATGGCAAACTTTCAAGCGATTAATTTCGTTTAAAAAAACAATTCTGTGGACAAAATAACATTTCAACTGTCAAGTACACTTAAACCAAACACACATAACAAGAATAGCAGTCCTTGGACATTCTAAACGATTCTTGTAGTGAGGTGCAAAACTAGTTGATGGTTCATGTCACAGATCAGACCTCCATTTTTCACGCATCCAATCATTTCTTTCGCAAAACAACCTTCATAATAATCATGCAAAATACTCAGTTTTGTTTGTACTATTTCTTTATTCATTTTACTTCTCAAAAATACCAATATCATGATTTAAAATTCAGTATGTTTCAATTGTGGGCTAATTTGATTATGGCACACACAAAAGGTTCAGTTTCTGAGACGCACCCATATACAAACAAAGATTAAGGAATAAGGACAATTTGAAGTAGAAACCCCTTTGAACAATTAAGTTGGATTGTGGAGAAGCAGTGCAATTGAGACATTGACTTCATCTTACCTTCCCCAAGTTTGGATTTCTGATAGCCAGGATCCAGTCACGATAGTCCAGATCAAGTTTGGTCTTGTCACAGTGTTGATGGTCTTTGTGTTTGAAGATTTTCTCAAGCATCCCGACTACAGTCTCAAGAACATCAGATGGAATTTTGGGATTCTCAACGAAAATGATGTGATGGTAGTTATCATACTGTAGCTTTTTTGCCATGATTTTCAGTCTGAGGGTGGTCATGGGATCGTTGTCAGCCACAGCTTGAAGCTCGCTCACGTAGTTCTTGAAGAGCGAGTTGAAGTCTTGAACTCGGTGCTGAAGTTCTAAAAGGTGCGAGTCGTCGAGATGAACACCGCTGTTGCACTCCACAATCAAGTCTCCAATTTCTACAATGCTGTCCTTAACAAACTGACACTCGCTGGGAAATTCCGGCATGCCTTGAAGTATAGCCAAGAGACCTCCAGGGCAGTGTTGACCAATCCATCTGCATGCCTGAAGCCTGATGTCAATTTCTGCGAAATACGGATGAGCTTCTCTGTTAAACAGAGGTGCATGCTGTCTGCAGAGTGAAAACTTTTCGCAAGCGTTAGCTGCATCTTCAGTAAGATCAGACGATGACATGTTCCTTGACGATTTAATGTTTCTTGAAATCTTTCGTTGAAAAAAACAACCATACATGTGGTAAATGTAGGCAAGATCGATGCTGCAGCTCCTGGTGCTTTTTTTGTTTTCGTTGGCAATTTTGATGGCTTCTTTGAAGTTCCTTTCTGCTTCTTCTTCTTCACCTGGTCGACACAATGAGTAGAAACGACCGAGGTGTGCGCGGAAGTTTGCATCATCAGGACATGCATCACACATTTTCGTCAACACTTTCAGCCGTCCATCGTATGGAGGTTTTGTGTCCATATCCAACATGACTTGAGCAAACTGCATTTTCTTTTTGCTTTCAGTCTCAAAAACGGAAGATTCTGCAAAGTCGCGAAGGATGAAGGTCTCAGTGAGGAGTGTCTGCAGAGTGAACGACGAGTGTATTACCTCCCCTTTTGTTGCTTCTTCGAAAAACTCAAGGCAGAATTTGAGTAAGTTTTGTTTTGCTCCTTCGCTTAGTTTTTCATTTCCACTCCTGTTACGAGAAGTGTTCAGAATCTGCTCCAAAATTTCAGTGGCGATGGTGTAATGCATGATGCGAACGTAGTGACGTTTGTCCTTATTGGCGTCTGCAACAACAAAAACTCGCACTTCAAATGGCAGGTCTTCTTCGTCAAGGATTGTTTTGCCTGATTCCCCCAGGAACTTGCTTCCAATAAAATAACATGGCAGAGAAGACTGGGCATAGTAGTAGAACAAGGACAAATACCCAAGACACTTTTGCCATGACTCCAAGGCAGCGCCTTGCTTTCGCTCAATCTGTAGATATCCCTTAACAAAGGATTTCACTCCCAGAAACTCGTGATTGTAGACAGTCATCCCGTACTCAAACATCTGATGATCCCGGACATGTTTCTGTACATCGTTGTCAAGGGTAGCAAGAGCTCGTGCTTTAACTCGACTGACATTGCAGCGATTGCCAAACTGAAAACACAAATTCCTCGATTCCTGTTTGGTGACAGTTCCTGGCAGGAAGAATGTGCTTTTGAGTTCGATGCACAGGTTCGACAGGTCAATCTGATGAGGGTACCTCCTCACATACAGAAACACAACGGCACATTGAAGTAGCATAGTGTTCAGCTGTTGGAGCTTTTGTTCCTCCTCTCCGTCCACTAGCGCCACCACTGGCATATGCGTGGTTTCATATAGAAATTCAAGTCTTTCCGCAATCTGTTCCAAGGAGGAACCTGAGTTTTGCCTTATGTGCACGCAGGGGGCGTTTTCGTGAAGGTCGAAAAGAACCCGCTGTGCCATTGTGGATCCTCCCGCACCTGGGGCATGACACAAACGTACGACGCCACTTCTGAATCCGGTGATGAAGACCTTCCAGATATGGTTTGTGATATTCTTTGAAATATCTCGTTCAACATCACAACATGATGTTCCCATATCATACCTGGCCATCCAGCTTAAGGAGCCACCACGAAAAAAGTTGTCCGCCTCCGCCTGTAGTTGTGCTGCTGTGATCTCTGTAAGCCCAGGTTTTTTTGTAAGATAAAGCACTTCAACATTTTGCTTCAACCAAGCAGCTCGTTCTTTTGTAATTTCCGCGTGTGTGCCCTCTGCCGCAGGAACTTCGTACTTAAATACATCGTCTTCGCTGCTCGTGAACAGGAGTTGAACTTCTTTGCAGAAGTCCTCCATGCCACGTTCAAACGTCAGAACGTTTTCTTCCGAATCTTCAATAAGAGATTCAACTTCTTGACTGCCTGACTGGCCTGCCAGCGAATCTGTGAACCAAAGTATAATTCTGGGAGGCGTTTGAGTACGTTTCATCATCTCATTGAGGAATTTCGTTATGCATTTGACCTCATCTTTAACGTTTGGCCACAGCACAAGGATGGTGAAAATGGTGTAGTCTGTGCTAAATCTTGCCAGCTCTCTGCACAGTTCCTCAACCTTGTCACAGACTTTCTTGATCCACTTCATTGGTGTGAGATCTTTGAGATTGCTCTTAGGAACGTCATGACGACCTCGAAGAGACCACCACTGTGTTCCTCTCTCTGTCACACCTGTGTGTGGATCCATCCAGGTGGAAACAAGGAAACTTCTAGTTTTTTTCAGTCCTTCTTCAAGGTACGCCAGAAGACCTGTGTGTCTGCCATTGACGTCGAAATCATAGACGGCAACCCATGGGACATTCGACAAAGCATACAAGTTTTCTGCAACATCGGGAAGGCTTCCACAAACCAAAACATAGTGTCCTCTCTGAAAACTGGCCAGAGCTTCCATCAGACCTGAGTTCTCTGCAGGTCTTGGACATGATGCACCAAGTGTTTTTTCTTTGTGTTGTGTAGCTTTCTCTGGGAGCTTCTTTGTAGACCGCAGACGATCAGATTCTATCCTCTGTGAAATGCCTACTGGTGTACTTTGTGGTATTTGACTTTGCGTGTTCTTTACTTCTGTTCTGTCAGAAGTTGTGTGTGCATCTTCCACGCTCGTTTTATTATTTCCTCCTTTGTAATCCTGCTCGAGTCTTTCTTTAGCATCATCATTTGAAAAAGACGTCTGAAGAGATGTTACTGTTCCCTTTCTGTCCTTTGCCCTTGAGACAATCAGGTCGTTATCTTGTTTTGTCACATCAAAGTGCTCACTGTTTCTGGCTAAGAACTGTCCAAAGGACATTTTAAACTTTTGTTCAAAACACACAATGTTTTGACCCACATCTCGGAGTTTAGTGCAGAGTTTTCCTTCGAGTGTGTATAGTGCTTCCTTCCTCCCAGCACACCGGAACAAGATCTCATTCAGGAGAGCAATTAGCATAGACTTTCGACACATGTTCTGATCTCCTGGGGAATAAAATGGAAAAAAACACATTGATATACAACTCTACTAGCACTGCGTTTCATGCTATTATTGTTATTGTACAACAGTAAATTATAAAAGTTGAATCCATCTAAGAAAATGCAATTCAAATACTTCATTTAAGGCCCGACTGCCAGATGGATTGTTTGCCAAAACCTTCTTTTTTTTAAACTTTGTGATTCATTTAGCTCCCGGTGTTGTTACATTGGCTGACGTTTTTAATTTCGTTTGTATGTTTTCCCTAATCATAACAGTTTTTTATATACTTGCCTGTATGCTCAGTTCGGGGGCAATTTTGAGAACAGTAGACAGTACTTCGTACCTTAAGTATTTTCCACTATTTCCACAAATAAGCCACTCGATCCCTCACACAAATTACTTCCCTTGACTTGAGACGTGAGCTTACAAACAGGCAGATAAAGAAAACAGACTATAAGTATAAGAAAAATCTTCCAAAGGCTGTGATGAAACCAGTAAAAGCTGTTTTTAAGGACCTGGCTGCTACAAAACGTCCTCAGAGATGTTAAGAAGGCTAAACACAGAACCCAAATGAATCAAAAGACAGCACTTGGGATTGACACTGTTGAAGCTGCTGCTGCCTTAGCTGTTGGAATATTCAATGATGGCTCAAAAAAACATTGACTGTGGGAAGTTTGTCAATGGAGTAGACTAAACAAAAACAGATTTTGTATGTAAATATTTTATCTAATCAAAGTGAAAATGTCCGACTGTTTTGGCATAGCATTGTGGCAAAAACTGTTATAGGTAGACATTCAGTTTAGGTTAAGTATCCAAATATATCATTGTTACCTTAGAGCCAGAAAATTAGGTCCTACATAGTTATAGTTTTGAAATTATCAAGAACAAAAAGCTGTTCATTTTCTTCGCGCTATTTTGTATTTATTTTTGCATTTAATTTGCAGTCACATTTGGGTTTTTAAAGTTTAGCGAAAATAACACTACCAGCTTGAAATGTGAACTTTAAAGAACATGTTGACGAAATGTCATGTAAATATCTTGTCATATGGCTGTATAACTAAAGTGTGATTTTGACACCCCCCTCCCCCCCCCCCCCCCCCCCCCGGCTAGTAGTCGGGTTATAAGAAGAGTCAATATACCAACATTTTTTGCAAAGCAAGCAGTAAACTCAGACAAATGTCCGTAAGATGTGCAGTGTCAACCGTTTTGTAGATGATTAGCCTTCTTTCAATTGCTTTCCTGTGACTTTCAACATGAGGTGATCAATTACACTCAAAGACTGTTGTTTTTCTTACCGAATGCAATAGACAACCTGCTTTTCCATGCGATAGAGTCCACACAGTCATTATAGACTTTTTCAAACAATGACTAAATTCTCTACTGACCTGCATACGTTATAATTGTTCTGATATTTGTAGTGGATTTTAACGTGCGGAATTGAACCTTTGAAATTTTGAATTCTCAGAAATCTGGGGTCTCAGGTCTCTGTTCCACTTTAAAGACGCTCTCACATGAAACATCAAACAATTTATTGCATACGGTAGGGAGCTGGATGGCATTTATTTTAACAGAGCAACACATTTTAACACAAGTAGCTTCACAACAGACATCTACACAAACACGTTCAGTTGTATGTTGTTGTTGTTTTGAAGAGCAGAATATAATTCTTACCAGTAAACTGACCAGCACCGAGACTTGTTGGCCCAACTATGACTTGCTTCGGTCGGTTGACGTTCACGTAAACATTTTGGACAGGATAGCCTGCAAATCAGAAGCGAAACAATTAATAAAAATTGACCCTGAGAGAGACAATTTGCAGAATCTTTTAATTAAATAAGACGAGATATTCAAGACGGTGGGGCCTGACTGCAAAAGCGCCACTCTTTTATCTTATTCTTGCAACTATGTTAATATAAAACAAGTCGCATGAAGCGAAATTACTCCATTTAATCAATCTGTCGAACTCACGGAATGAAATCAACCAACTGTATTTTATTCAATACAACATAGCTTTGTCCTCACCTTTCACAAAAAGTCGGATACGACGTCATCAGAGAAATGTATTAAAAAAGATGGGGACAAAACGTCTGGGGATATTCTCAAGAACTCTCATGTAAACTTCATGAAGATCGGTCCTGTAGTTTTCTCTGAATCGCTCCACATACACACACACACTCACACTCACACACACACACACACACACACACACACACACACACACACACACACACACACACACACACACACACACACATACACCATCACCCGTCTATGTTAAAACAAATAGTCAAAACATAACTGTAAAAAGAACCTATGCAGTTTTGTGCTGCTTTGACCTCAGCACATCGACTGTCAACAAGACACAAACACCGTAACACAGGTTTTTAAATACTCACATCCACATGTTGTTCCTCTTTATATGCTCTCACTACCCCCACCCACTTTTTCCTACCCCCACCCACACCCATATTCCCGCTTCTCTTGCCATCACACACACACACACACACACAAAGATACACACACACACGTACACATTTGTACTCACGCAGACACTATATGCACACACAAAAACACACACACACACACACACACACACACACACACACACACACACACACATACCGTGGGGACCAGTCGTTGTGGGTGTGCTTTCTTCATATCCACCTGCCCCTGAGCTGAATCGCAATGACCCCCCAACTGCTTGCATGTCATCAGACGCCGCTGCCGAAACATTTTGTGTCTGAGTCATTTCTCTAAACGACACTGATCATAGTTAAATACCAAGGCAAAAGTGAGAGCGAACATGTTGGAGCAGTACATATGTTTCACTGTATTTCTTCTGGGTCGTAAGCGAAGGCAGCTTGATCAGCCAGGATGAATAGACTTAAACATATTGTAGACGCGATGTGCAGATGCTTCGATTATCGGCAAGTGTGGAATATGTTACCACACTATATGTTTTAGTACACGTGTTTGTGTGTTTTTCATTAATCTAGTTGTGTAGACCACATAAAGTGTAATATGGCGTGAGAGCAATACTGACTATTTTATTTTGATTAAGTCAATAGTAGCTGAGCGGTTGTAACGATATTGCGCCCACCTTGGACATCTAAAATATCCTCTTCACGTGTGTTGGAATTCCAACTGGAACGTGTGCTCCCACCTGGAACATCGTCTCGGACAAGTTACCACATTAACACATCGCCTCAGAACCCGTAGGTAACTATTGGCTTCATACAAAATCTTCAGCATTGCTCTAAAGCCTTGTGGCACTTTATTTTGTCGCCAAAACTTGATTTTCTGTAAAAACTATTTTGTAACTTAAGACATCAAAAGTGTATAACAAAGTAATATATTTTGGTCACATAATGCGCGCTTGTAGCTGAACAATAACTTTAGATCTCAAGTCTATAACATTTTTGGATAGTCCAGTCTTCTTCTTCTGCTGCGTTCGTGGGCTCAAACTCCCACGTACACTCGTGTTTTTTTGCACGAGTGGAATTTTACGTGTATGGCCGTTTTTTACCCCGCCATTTAGGCAGCCATACGCCGTTTTCGGAGGAAGCATGCTGGGTATTACCGTATTTCTATAACCCACCGAACTCTGACATGGATTACAGGATCTTTTTCGTGCGCACTTGGTCTTGTGCTTGCGTATACACACAGGGGTGTTCGGACACCGAGGAGAGTCTGCACACAAAGTTGACTCTGAGAAATAAATCTCTCGCCGAACGTGGGGACGAACTCACGCTGACAGCGGCCAACTGGATACAAATCCAGCGCGCTACCGACTGAGCTAGATTCCCGGCCCTGGATAGTCCAGTTATCCTACTACTTGATGCGCCTGGTACTGACGGACACATGTGACTGATAAACCTATTTTTACTCATTTTGATCAGTCATCGTTCAACGGCTATCGCCAGTTATCTCTCTGACCGGACGCTACAGTCCTACGCGAATCTATCAAAACAAAAATACAGAGTTATCTCCCATATGTTTTTCGCGAGCAGTGATCTAAATTTGAGATCAGTGTTTGCGAGACGAAAATGATTGCAGATTGGCAGACTTCGACGGTGATCTCCGTTCTGTTCTTCAGAGTTATGATAAAGACATCGTTCTAAGGTCAAAACAAGTCGAAATTTTGGGACTGCTGCCGGAAGGAGACCGTAATAAATTATATGGTTTCATCACTGTCAACTGGTTACAGAAAAAATCGTCTGCTCCATTGAGCGCCGAAACCAAACGGTTGATTATCACGTGACACTTTTGCCATATTTAGAGTTGTTTGCACAGTAAATACAGCCGCGAAAAATAGCTCGCTTGAAACTGTCTTACATATCAATTCCTTTGTAATCTAAAAATTACAAAACACCATGAAAAATCACTAACGACGATCGCGAATCTGCTTATATCAATAATACATTACAACAAGAAGAGCAAACGCTCGATCGAGTCACTTTCGCAGTTCTGAATATTATATGAGGCATCAGATGGACAGGAAGAAATTGCTATTCACAACACAATGAGTCACGTTCACATAAAATTTGAGCCCGGTCACTTTTATAGTTTCCGAGAAAAGCCCAACGTTAAGTTGTGTGTTGCCGAACAGAAAAGGCTAGTTATCTCCCTTGTTTTTCTGATAACGTTCGTAAAAGGCTACAGATGTAAATACTTTGATGTAAAGAATAATCCTACAAAGTTTCAATCACATCCGATGAACTTTGTCAAAGATATAAAATGTCTAATTTTTCCTTTGACGCTGACCTGTGACCTTGAAAAAGGTCAAAGGTCAACGAAACCATCGTTAAAGTGTAGAGGTCATTGGAGGTCACGACTAAACAAAATATGAGCCCGATCGCTTTGATAGTTTCCGAGAAAAGTCCAACGTTAAGGTGGTGTCTACGGACGGCCGGCCGGCCGGCCGGCCGGCCGGACGGACGGCCGGCCGGCCGGACGGCCGGCCGGACAGACTAACACTGACCGATTACATAGAGTCACTTTTTCTCAAGTGACTCAAAAAGCTCTAAATATGTAAAAAAATAAATCGGTTTCCTTGCCAAACAAGGATACTCAAGGCATCCTGTCAGGGAGAGAATGAGCCGAACTAATTTTGACCTGAGGTCAGGATGATTTTTACTGACAATCCAGAACAAGTGAAAAGAGTCTCAGCGTTTCTTGAGTGAGAGCTACTTTTCAAATGCATGTTCTACTTCTGTGCCACCAATTTCAGGAAGAATAACTACAGAAAGGAAACGTATCCATTTCTGACAAAAGCTGTGAGTTTACACAGTGTTTTAATCTATCATATATTACAACAATAGAAAACGAACATATTCATAGTGAACAACATGCTCTAAGCTTTTATATATAACGAGTTTGAGTGCCCTGCATGCGTTTGCCTCAAACGTAGAGGTATACCTAAACTTTCTTCTTACACTGAAAAGATATGAAAATATAAAGTATCTAATTGTGCGAAGAATTAAAGTAAGGAGTAATTCTAATGAAGTAAATAAGGATGTCACAAACCATGGTAGGAAAGGTCATGACACGGTTGGCTGATGTCCGTCGATTCGAGTTGGTCCACGATGAACCCGCAACGAATCCTCTCAAGTGCCTCCGTGAAAGTTGGATACGCATCAGGACCTATATATAACAAAAAGGATAGAAAGAAACACAGATTCAATAAACTTCCTTGAAAGCAATGAAAACAAGGAAGCTTCGAAAAACAAACAAGTCGCGTAAGGCGAAATTACTACATTATTTTAGTCAAGCTGTGGAACTCACAGAATGAAATTGAACGTAGTCCGCCGCTAGTGCAAAAGGCAGTGAAAGTGACGAGCCTGTTTGGCGCGGTAGCGATTGCGCTGTGCTTCATAGCACGCTTTACTGTACCTCTCTTCGTTTTAACTTTCTGAGCGTGTTTTTAATCCAAACATATCATATCTATATGTTTTTGGAATCAGGAACCGACAAGGAATAAGATGAAAATGTTTTTAAATTGATTTAGAAAATTTAATTTTGATCATAATGTTTAATTTATTTAATTTTCAAAGCTTGTTTTTAATCCAAATATAACATATTTATATGTTTTTGGAATCAGAAAATGATGAAGAATGAGATGAACGTAAATTTGGATCGTTTTAGAAAACAATTTTGTTTTTAAAATTTTCAGATTTTTAATGACCAAAGTCATTAATTAATTTTTAAGCCACCAAGCGGAAATGCAATACCGAAGTCCGGCCTTCGTCGAAGATTGCTTGGCCAAAATTTCAATCAATTAGATTAAAAAATGAGGGTGTGACAGTGCCGCCTCAAGTTTTACAAAAAGCCGGATATGACGTCATCAAAGACATTTATCGAAAAAAAGAAAAAAACGTCCGGGGATATCATACCCAGGAACTCTCATGTCAAATTTCATAAAGATCGGTCCAGTAGTTTACTCTGAATCGCTCTACACACACACGCACACACACACACACACACACACACACACACACACACACACACACACACACACACACACACACACACACACACACACACACACATACACCATGACCCGATTCCCCCTCTATGTTAAAACATTTAGTCAAAACTTGACTAAATGTAAAAACAAAAGCACCAACAAAACGGTAGATGACGGTAGCATAATAAATGTCGCGTGAAGCGATATAAAACATTTAGTCAATCTGTCGACCTAAAACAAAAAGAGCAACACTAAAAGATAACAGCCAACACCTAGACTACATGTACTAAGGCTCCACTAGCCTAAGCCCGAAGTCTGAGACGTGTCCATGAAGCTCCTCTCCACGAAGCAGGCGAACATAGTGCCAAATTAACCTATTTTTTTACTTTTGAATACATTTTTAGAGTAAACATGGCATATCTATATATTTTTGGATGCAGGAAATGGTAAAAATAATATGAAATTCTTATTGGGTCGATTACCAAAATTTTGATTTTGATCAGACTGTTGAGATTTGTAAAATTACTAAACTCATTAATAATGTGTAAGCTTCCTTTCTAAATTTGAAATCAATAATCCACGACATCGAAATAAAATTCTTACCCGCAGAATCAAATCAAACAATTCTATTGATTACTACATTTCTTTCTAATTACTATACTTGATGTCTTGGTAATACATGTATATTGTTTTGTATAGTAGGCCTACATTAGTAAGGGCCACTTAGGAAATGCTCACATGATACCTTTTGACAGTGTAATGCAGTATTCTAGATTTGTTCATACCTATTGCCATTTATGGTTTACTGGTAATGATTGTTATTTAATGAGTTAGTTATTACATTTTTCCCTCACGGGCGAGGGCTGCACTTGTTTATATCATTATATTATGTTATCTTAACTCTCCCTATCTCTCTAGCTCTCTGTTAGTACCCTCGCTCTTTCTTTCTCGTCTACCTTTCTTTACTAAACACACGTACAGAGAGAGACCCACGTAGACAAACAAGCAGACGCGGACACGCACGTAAACACGTGCATACACAGAAGATGAAGGCCATTTTCTCTTTCTTCTTCTACCACACACACACACACACTCTCTCTCTCTCTCTTTCTCTCTCTCTCTCTCTCTCTGTCTCTCTCTCTCTCTCTCTCTCTCTCTCTCTCTCTCTCTTACTCACTCACTCACACACACACAGACTCACACACGCGCACACGCACACACACACATACATGCGCACCCGCCCACACACTCGAGCGCGCGCGCACACACACACACACACACACACACACACACACACACACACATACATACACACACACACACATACATACACACACTAACACATATACACACACATACACACACAAACACATACCCACACACACATACACACACACACATACACACACACACACACACACACATACAAACACACACACAACAACATCATCATGTTCCACACCCAGGAGTCACATTCTACCTTACCGGCTTTTGCAAGCAAACGGTGGAGAAATCGTCTGCTGCATGCTCTCTGAGTGTGGTCGGTGCCACCGTTTTGCACAAAATCGGCGTCATGTGGAGAGAAAATATGCCTTGATATCAGGTGATCACTTAGGTCTTCGAGGCGTGACAAATGTTCAACCAGAAACGGGAAATTTGCCCGAATTCGGTGCTGCCAGTCGCCGGCCCGTTGCCGCCTGTCACTCATCTTTACTGTTGTCAGTCAAACCTGGAAATATTAATACGGGATGTCAAACATTACAAAAAACAACAACAACAACAACAAAAACAACAACAACAACAACGACAGTAGCAGGAACAACAACCACAAAAACAACAGTAACAACAACAGCAGCAACAACAACAATAATAACAACAACACACTTAAAACACTGCCCTGCTCTCCTCCCCCCCCCCCCCTCCCAAGAAAAAAATTATCATGGCAAACCAAGTAAAACCAAAAAGATCTATAACAAAAAGACTCAAACCAAGTCAAGTTTGCCATGTTCATTAAAATTAGAGCTAGTGTGAGAGGTGACGTGGTTTTATTTATAGCCTAAAAATGGAACATTTGTTTTTTGTTTTTTGTAAGTTCGGACACTGATAAGTCGTAAAGGTCAAGTTAATTTTATTCTTTTCTTTGTTTTATTTGTGTTAAAGTGAACCGTCAAGTAAAGACGTTGTGAAACATAACGAACTTATCCGGCTAATGAAGCAATGATAATGATATGCTAGTGTTAAACCAGCATTTCAAATATCAAACCCCAAAATAGACATCTGCCAAGAATTGTGATTTGACATTCTCTCACACACACACACACACACACACACACACACACACACATGTGATGCTCATGGAACAGAATTCTCTCCAAAACAATACGATACACCACAAGCAAAATAGACAAATTATAAAATTGTTTCCATGCATATTCAACATAATGAGTCCACTGATAGGTAGATCTTGATTACTAGCTGTATGTAGCAATAAAAACACTGCCTAGGCTTTTCGGCTTGATCAAGTGCACTTTTAAATATTTCCCATTCTACAAAAACTCACATGTTATATACCTCCCTGGTTTTCAAACACCATTTGCGTAACACGGAAGACATGTTTGTCATGAATAAGTTATTTTGAATCTGACTATATCTTCTTTCCTGGAAAGCCTCAGTGAAATCAAAAGCGAAAATAGAAACGAAAGTAGCCAGTCAAGTCTTGGGCTTAACACATTCACTCACAGCATAATATATAATATAATTAATGTAGCCTACTTCTGCTCACATAGAATACCAAATGGCCTGCTGTGTAATACTGGGATTTACACGCGTCTTGTTTGTATTTTTTGTTATCCATTGCAGTGCGAGAAAACGAGTAGCCTACACGTCAAGACGTTTGCTTGAAATTCAATATTCAACGCGCGTATACACGTTCTGTTTGTCCAACTGTATTTCGATTTCAAACAGAAAACCTTGTGGGTTTTATCGGTGCCGAAAGCATCAAAGCTTGTTTAAATCTTGCTGTAAGCACACAGCACAAAATACAAATTATGCGTCAATGTTTCCTTTCTATCATCATTAAAACTGCTGTAGAACCTGAAATCCTTAATTTATTAGTGTAGTTGCAAGAGGGAAGCAGGTGTATTTTAAGTGATCACAGTTTACTTGGAAAAGCAGAAATTTTAGTGACGAACAATGCAAAGAAAGGGACACTGTCTCTGCATTCTCGCCTCAAATCTTTAATGCACAAAAAAGTGACATTATCCATGCACAAACGCAGTGGCCAGAGAATAGATAAACAGACTGCCCCTGTTGTCAACGGTCATAATGCCTTCCACATTAAACCAAGCGCGTTCGTCCATACAGTATAAATTATCGAGCTTTCGTATGGTCTGTGATCATGATTTCAAATACCAAACACACACACACACACACACACACACACACACACACACACACACACACACACACACACACACACATATAAACACACACCAACGACCGTGACCCAAGGCGGTAACAAAAATGGATTCTAGTCAAGTACCACATTATGATGACGGATACAAAGAATCTGGCAATGGCTATCCCACCCTCTACCTTGTCTCTATTGATTATTCGCGACGGCAGAGACTTTGCCACGAACTTTATCTGTTTATGCGTGTGAGTCACTGAGAATGTGTGTATTGCTGAACCGTGAATTGTGCATGATGATAGTGCCTTTGTACTTCTTTTCAGTTTATTCGTGTGCTCTAGCTCCCATCATACAAAACAGTTGCAAAGGGGGTAGTTGAAATTTAACAATAACAGTTCACAGCTCAGTTGGGACAGGATTCAAATTATAGTGACGAATCCGGAACTGAACAACAGAGGGCCTCAGCATAACTTGCAACACAGGCTGATCAGAGAACAAGAAAACAGACTAACCTTGTTGTCAACATTTTGACTGCCTTCCACTCGAATCCCAGCCGAATCCTCCCAACAGCACCAAACGAGTAACAAGCTCGTCGTCTTTGTTACGATCCGCCATTGCACAAAAAGTTCCCGATTCAGGATTTCCCCATTCTCTAAACATAGTGACATGACGTCATTACTGTGGATGACTAACTCAGTATTTCAAAAGTTCATGTGTGACCCTGTGAAATTGTGTACACGCTCGCTCTCTCTGTGTGTCTCTCTGTGTGTCTGTGTGTGTGTGTGTGTGTGTGTCTCTCTCTCTCTCTCTCTCTCTCTCTCTCTCTCTCTCTCTCTCCAGTCTTTTAAATCTTACGAGATACGTACACAGTATGTAAACCGTCCAATGAAAACTGCTGCATACGGATGTTACACTACTACCTGGCAAACCAGTACTATCTGGATAGCAGTGAACAAGTAAGGACTTCTCCCTGAACGAAACTTCTTTTGCCTTTGCGAGCAGTTTTAAAGCGTCCCGTACACAGGTCTAACAGTGTAGCCGTCGCGAGATGCTCAAGCAATGATGCTATACAATTTTTTTTTAAAGTTATGAGCGAAGCTCTCACGGCAAAAACACACACACGCACCGCCCCTGAAAACTGGCTGGTAGCGTGTAGTCTTTCATCCACACTGACATCAATATCGCTATTCGGCTTTTCTTTTCGGGTTGACTCTCTCTCTCTCTCTCTCTCTCTCTCTCTCTCTCTCTCTCTCTCACCGGGCTGTCTTTCTTTCTCTCTCTCTCTCTTCCTCTCTCTCTTTCTCTTTATCTCTATTTATATCTCTCTCTTCCTCCCTCTTTCTCTCTCTCTGTCTCTCGCTCGCTCTGTCTCTCGCTCGCTCTCTCTCTCTTCCTCCCTTTTTCTCTCTCTCTTTATCTCTCTCTCTCTCTTTATCTCTCTCTATTTATATATATATATATATATATATCTCTTCCTCCCTCTTTCTCCCTCTCTGTCTCGCTCGCTCTGTCTCTCGCTCTCTCTCGCTCTCTCTCAGTCTCTCTCAGGCTCTCTCTCTCTCTCTCTCTCTCTCTCTCTCAGGCTCTCTCTCTCGCTCTCTCTCTCTCTCTCTCTCTCTCTCTCTCTCTCTCTCTCTCTCTCTCTGTCCACTTGAAAAAGTTAGACTCTCTCTATCGTCGCTCGGCCAAACTCATCGTAAAGGATAATGCCCCAACAGATATGAAATTAAAAATGCTTAACTTTCTTCCACTGGAAAAGCATCTCAAGTTAAACAAAGCCATTTTCATGCATAAATTGTATCACGGTAAAGTGCCGATTTACATTACATCATTATTTAATAAAGCTACCCACAGATATGGGTCGGTCAACTTGATCCCACCAATTCCACGAATTGACCTGTATAAGACCAGTCTTGCTTTTTCGGGTACTTCAGTTTGGAATTCACTTCCATCATCCTTTAAGCACCTAAAGTCATTAAAAAGTTTTAAAAAATGTGTAAAAAACCACTTAATGTCTGAGTAGTTTAACGCCTTTTGACTTACCAAACTTAGTATTACGTCAAAATATGCTGTGCATTGTATATTCTGAACATATTTTTGTTACTCTATTGCTACATGTTCGATTGCCACCAGCTTGTATTTATAATTACCTGCATAGTATGCATTTGATTTTATGAATAACCACATATGTATGCTCTTCATGCCTCATCTTTATCATCATCATCATCATTATCATCATCATTATCGTCATCATCATCATCATCGTCATCTTTATTATCACGTTTTCCGACCTCCTTTTGTTGGTTAACTTTTTAACTTTTTAATTTTTATTTTTTTATTTTTTATTTATTTATTTTTTTTTTTAATTTTTTTTTTTAATTATATAATTGTGTGTCTATGCGTCCCAAGGACAGATTGTAAGAAAAGGCGTAGCCTTAAATCTAAATCCTTGTAAAATAAAGTTCAATTCAATTCAATTCTCTCTCTCTCTTATGTGAGCGCGCGTGTCCAACTGCAGACATCATGTTTATTTGAAGAAAATGCCGCAATTTCCTGCTGCTTCAAAGCTCAGCCCAGCTGAGCTCAGACACTCATGACAAAAGCACTAAAAGTCTTTCACTATAAGTCGGTCAAGGTTATGAGTCAGAGCCACAGCGTCCTTACTCCGCCGCGCCAGTTATTATTACGCTTTCAAGTTTCTCTATTGTGGGATGCTTCTCTCTCGCTCTCTCTCTCTCCCCCCCTCTCTCTCTCTCTCTCTCTCTCTCTCTCTATCTGTACTATGTGTGTTGGGGGTGGGGGCTGGTGGAGGGGGGGGGGGGGGCAAAAAGGAAAAACAGAACTAGATCACTACAATGCAACACATTCAATGAATGATAGTTTGCCACAATTGCATATAATGTGCATACGGGCTTAGATTCTTCTCGTCCTCTTTGTCTGTCGCAAGTCCTCTTTCGCCACAAAACGCGGCAAGCAGGGCACAGATGAAAAATAGCGATACGTGCATTTTGCAGCCGAACTTCATGACTCGCGCGTAAAAGGGGAATCCCCGGGAGTTCCCATTGCTTGAGAAAATATATAAAAATGAAAATGTAACGAAACGCGAAAATGTGGCAGTTTGTCAGTAGGCTTGATATTTATCACTCGTATCATAGGAGTATTTGAAGTGTCTTCCACAAGCAGCGAAAGTGCAGAAATGGCTATTTTGACACATTGGCCAACCACTGGTAGTACTGTTTGTGAAGGTATCGTTTGTTTGAATAAATCCAAAAACAAAGAGACTGAGAGACTGCCAACGTTCCAAAATTTAGAATAAATAAGTCGCATTAAGCGATATAAAAACATAGTCAAGATCAACACCACAAACCAATCATCGCAGAGACTACATTCAGATAGTCTCGGCTAACCATACCGTAGACCGAGACGGGTCACGCTCGCCGCCGCGAAGAACGCGTCCGTGGCACTTACTGAACCTATTTTCTTTAATTCTGCGCACATTTTACGAGTAAACATGACATATCTACGTCATCTACATATTTTTGAATTCAGGAGAAGATGAGGAATAAATGCAATCAATTTCAAATCGATTTTGCAATTTGATGAAAACTTTAATGAGCAAATTAACTCATTAAAGGCACAGTAAGCCTCCCGTAAACCATCACAGATACGGTCAGGCTTTTACACACAGTACAAACACCCTTTCATTTAAACACTCACCAATTGAGAACATCCTAGGTGCCCTCCGTAAAGAGCGAACAATTTTCAAAGAATTTATTTTTGCGTGGTTTATCTTACCCCTGAGCCATCGTGAACCCGTGTGATCCAGTTTTCCCCCTTTTCACAATGCAGTCTTCATAGTTAGTCATTTGAATGCGACTCGACGTGAGCTTATCTACAATAGCACGTTTTTTTATGCACGAAACAACGGCTGTGGTTCACAAGAACTCTAGCGATGGCTTTTGACTGTTGAGAGGAACGGCGATTTGCACTGATAAACCGGGCCGTCGTCTGCTACGACCCTTGCGTGACCCTGCTTCCGGGCTTTTCTTTTTTTAAACTTTCACAACTTCGAATTGTTCTGATCTTGTCTTGATGAAAAACGAATTCTTTTATGATTAAAGAATGTTTGTGTAACAAGCTGTCAATTTATTATTTAGATTTTAAAAGTTAGGTCTAGCGCAAAAACGAGGCGCCATTGTTCTTCAGGGCCAAGTCCACGAAAATAAATTCTTGGAAAATGTCTCACGCTCGACAGAAAGCAGCCAGGATGTTCCCGTTCGGTGAGCGTTCAAATGGAAGTATGCTTGTACTGTATTGAGAGGCTCGGGGAGCTCTGTGATGGTTTACGGGAGGCTTACTGTGCCTTTAATTAATTTGTAAGCCTCGAAGCTGAAATGCAATACCAAAGTCCGGGCTTCGTCGAAGATTACTTGACCAAAATTTCATTTTTGGATCGATTTTTTAAATTTTTATCGTAGTTCTTATTAATCTATTTTTGTTAATTGTGATCCCATTTTTAGTGTAAATATGACATATGTATTATATTCTTAAATTCAGAATTTGATGAAGAATACGATGCAATCAATTTTAAATCTGTTTGTGAAAATTTTATTTTCTTGACAACTTTAATGAGCAAACTCATTAATTAGTGTTTAGGCCTCCAAGCTGAAATGCAACACCAAAGTTCGGGCTTCGTCGAAGATTACTTGACCAAAATTTCAAAAACATTGGTTGAAAAATGAGAGCGTGACAGTGCCGCCTCAACTTTTGCAAAAAAGCCAGATATGACGTCATCAAAGACATTTATCAAGTCAAGTCAATATTTCTTCCAAAAACCCCTAGGGTTACATGAATAAAATAAAAATTGCAATAAACACGACAAAAAAGATATGTATTAATGAGACACAACACTTCTAATTAACCGTAAATGAATCAAGCTTAATTCATAACAAAATAATTGTAATCATATTTTTTTTTACAGGAATGTATATGTTTCTGTGTTTGTTTTTGTTTTTGATAAAAAAAACACGTGATCAAATAATCAGAACTCTTTCAAAATACTCTTAATAAAATATATTAAATTCAATAACTTTCGTTTCTTTGTTAAAGGCTTACTAACTCGCTCCCGTGTTTACGATGTGTAGTTTGCCCACAATCGATGTCAAATGCATCGTAAGGCCATATAATGACGATATGTCGCAATGCGCGGACCATATACATGCATTACAGCTTGTTCTAGCCTCTGAAAAAGTGAGGATGTCAACAAAGACGCGGAGTTATTTCCCTTGCGTCAACGCTACCTCTGTTGGCAAATCTATAAATAGGACGATCTAGATCAAAATAAAAATTCAAATATCTCAACATTGAAGGGGTCCTAGACCACAATATTTTGTTGGTAAAGCAATTAGCGTGTATAGTCATCGAGTACATATGGCTTTAATTCAAATAAATGTTTAAATTTGACTGCATTTGAATTTCTACGAAAATACAATGGTAAAAACCTTTTCCTCACATTTTCAAAAAAATGACACTGAAATATATAATGAAATTCATCCCCGAGTTCTCCAGACTGGCATTTAACACATATTCTTTCGTTATGTGGTATATTTAACATTCGGCCTTTCTGTATTGGTAATTTATGATTTAATGTTCTAAAACGTAAAAAAGATAGTGCTAGGTTATTGGGTAAAATGTTCAAATAATTTTCAAATATAAATGTATCTTCAAACAATCTATAATTCAAACAAGTTTCTTTTTCATTTAATTCTGAAAACCACGATTGTATATATTGATCTTTTAGGCATTGCAACGTTTTCAATTTAAACCATTTTTCAGAACATCGTAAATTAAACTGGTCATGCCAAAAACCACTAAGACCAAGAGCATTTAAAGTTGTTTCAACATGTTTTAAATAGGGTGCTTCATATATGCTATTTACATGGAGGCGATGCAAAAAACGGTACAATACATTTGAAAACTTATTACTATTATTACAATCCACCAATTTGAACCAAAAACTAAATATTCTATTTTTTACGAGGACATCTAGTGGAAATTTGCCTAATTCGCCTAATACCATACACGTTGGGGTCGACTTTCTCAATTTCAAAATAATCTTATAAAAACGTAGCTGCAATTTTGTTGCTAAATTTACCGAATTTGGTCCCCATACTTCACAGCCATATAACATAATCGGTGCAACTATTTTATCAAACAATTCAATTTGTATATCTATGGACAACGACAATTTTCTACACTTCTTTAACAAGCTAAACATTGCTCGAGAGGCCTTATCATATAACAACTTTTGTGATTTATTAAACTTATTATTATAATTAAAAAATAGACCCAAATATTGAAAACCGAACACGACCTCAACTAATTCATCTTTGTATTTGAATACTGGCAAATTTCGTATTTTACCTCTTGAAAAAACAACTATTTTCGTTTTTTTGGCGTTCACCCGCAAACTCCACAGATCGCAGTATTCGGACAACACATTAAGCGAGTCTTGTAATGCTTCTGGGGATTCTGCTAAAATGGTTGTATCATCTGCATATAATAAAATAAACATTTTAAACATCAGCTCAGCGTCATCCGGCTGTAAGTCCAACATATCAACCTCTCTTTCAATAGTAGGGAGGTGTTCAGTTTTATCAAACATATAAGCTTTTAAGTCATTTAAATACACAGCAAACAATGCGGTTAAGGTTGACAAGTTTTCCCTTTGATGTACACCGGTAAAACATTGAAAGAAATCTGACTTTTGGTTACCTACCAAAACACATGACTTGGCCTTACTATACAAATTTTGAATAATATTTAGCATTCGCCCATTTATTCCAGCGTCAAACATCTTCTTCCATAGAAAAGCTCTTTTCACATAATCAAATGCTTTTTCATAGTCAATAAAAAGACAATATAACCTTTTTCTCTTTGATAGAAAGTAATCATTAATACTATGTAAAGTAAAAATGTGGTCGAGGGTTGAATGACCTGCTCGAAAACCAGCTTGTTCTTCACCAATGACTGAATACTCATCAAAATAATCAGTTAGCCTATTATTCAGAACACTGGTAAATAACTTTCCAAAGCAGCTCGTCAGGGTTATACCTCTGTAATTTGCTGGGTCTTCAGCATCTCCTTTTTGCTTATACAAGGGGCGTAAAAGTCCAACAGACCATTCGTCGGGGATGTGTCCAGAACAAAGAATTACATTAAACAGCTTTGTATATACTTTAATCAACTTCCCAGCAGAAGCTTTCAAAAACTCATTTATAATTTGATCATTTCCACAGGCTTTATTATTCTTTAGCTTTTTAACTGCTTTTAAAACTTCATCTTCTGTTATCATACAATTTAAATCAGCGTTATCATTATGTACCATTTCAGTTAAATTAGATTCATTTTTATCAACCTCATCTTCACCTGCTGAAAACATACCTTTAAAGTGTTTCAAAAAAACGTCAGAAGAGACTTTTGGTAATTCTTCGTTTTTTTCTCTTAGTGTTCCATTAATAATCTTCCAATACGATTTTGGATCATGGCTTTTTAGGTTTTTAATTTTTTTTTAACAAGGTCTGCTTGATATTTTTTAAATTGCTTATTTACTTCCTGTTTATAACTTCGACTTGTTTTGGTGCGGAGCTCACGCGAAAAGGCAGTCTTCATTCTTCTATGTACATTTTTTTGCTTTAAAAAAGGACTTTCTCTTTTTCTCACATGTAACATTAAACCATGGACAATTTTCGGTTTTCCTTTTATACTGTTTCTTACCAAAATTATTTCGTTTAAATAACCCTAACTTCTGTGCACTACTCTTCAATATATTATTAACTTCTAAAACAACTCTATTATCTTCGTCAACAGAAACATTTTCTTTAAATACTAACAATTCATCTAATTGTAAATCAATATCGTTTATCGATGAATCTTCCAGACCACAGATATAATCAGTTTCCAATTCTGCTTTCCATTTTGGTCTTCCTTCGAAATGTTCTGCTACATTACAAGCATGCACTTCGTTCCCAACTTCATCATCACAATCATGATTTAAAACATTGTGTCCAAAAATACAATCAAGCTTAATTACCGAGGGGCAGTGAACATCCGAGAACATTTCGCAAAAATCCATAACAACAAATTCTTTGATGGTATGAAACAGGTTGGCTGATATCAAAACATAATCAACAACACTAACATTTTTACATGTACATTTCCCGGTGCCTCTGTCTGATCCAGCCCGACCATTTACAATAACCATATCTGATGTTTTACAAAAATCCACTAAATCATGCCCGAAATTATTTACTAACACATCTTGTGAATGTCTCTTCGAGATATAAAAATTGTTGTCACCTTCGTCATTTTATCTGCACATATCTTGTGTTTCACAGGGCATACCAAAATCAACATCAAATAAATCTTCAGTGGTATCTATAAGTAATCCTGTTCTTGCATTAAAATCTCCAAGTAAGCGCGCGCCTTCATGTTCAATAGTGAGGAATGCATCGTATAATTCGGTATAAACATCCTTATTCACATATGGTGAACCTTCTGGGGGAATGTACACAGCGCCAAAAAGTATATCTTGTTTTAAAAACTCCTTACTGAATTTAAAAAACATCATATTTTCACATAATTCTGCCTCACAAAACGTATAATATTTTCTTATGGAAACATCAACCTTGGATTTTCTTTCTTTACTTTCTTTTACTATCGAAAAAATGAAATAAAAGTGTTGGGATATTATACCCAGAAACTCTCGTGTGAAATGTCATGAAGATCGGTCTAGTACTTTGCTCTGTATCGCTGTACACACACACACACACACACACACACACACATACACACACACACACACACATACACATACACACACACACACACACACACACACACACACACACACACACACACACACACACACACACACATACATACATACACCAGACCCCGCATCTCGATTCCCGGTCAACGTTAAAACATTTAGTTAAAACTTGACTAAATGTAACAAAAAACGTATGGTTTGTTTGATTTTTCTTATGGGGGGGGGGGGGGGAGCGGGAGGAGAGGGGGAGGGTGTTTGGGTTATTTGTTTTTAAGCCACCACCTAACATATACACACGCTTGATGTATATTGTACACTTATTTTATGTTGTCTGTGTATTTCCAGTATTTTTACAAATCTTTGTTTATCTACAGCATTTAACACCTAATTCTGCTATTCAGACTGCCATGATAATCATTTATTTTGTTACAAAACTGCAATGTTATATTGTCGCCTCCGACGTTGCACAGCCGTAGCACGTCACCGACGTCACAAGTGAGAGATACGCTAGATGACAGCAAATATAGTAGACAGCAAAACATAAATGTTATAGCACAGTTGGACGGTTACCAAATTTTAAATTTGTCGCAGAATTTTGTTTTTTTTAAGTCTCGCGACTGTCGCTTTTTGTGATTAATGATCCCACCATCTGCGCCATTTACACATTCGCGATGACAGAGGCCTTGTCATAAAAGACTCCTCGGAATAAAACACACAAGAATGGTGGGTAATTGGAACGTTTATTATTCACAAAACACGTTAGATTTACAATTACAATTATTTTGTTAATAATAAACCTTCCAATAACCTGCCATTCTTGGTTTTTACATTTAGTCAAGTTTTGACTAAATGTTTTAACATAGAGGGGGAATCGAGACGAGGGTCGTGGTGTGTGTGTGTGTGTGTGTGTGTGTGTGTGTGTGTGTGTGTGTGTGTGTGTGTGTGTGTGTGTGTGTGTGTGTCTGTCTGTCTGTGTGTGTATAGAGCGATTCAGAGTAAACTATACTGGACCGATCTTCGTGAAACTTTACATGAGAGTTCCTGGGAATGATATCCTCAGACTTTTTTCCATTTTTTTTTAATATATGTCTTTGATGACGTCATATCCGGCTTTTTGTAAAAATTTGAGGCGGCACTGTACGTCACACTCTCATTTTTCAATGAAATTGATTGAAATTTTGACCAAGCAATCTTCGACAAACGCCGGACTTTGGTAGTGCATTTCAGCTTCAAGGCTTAAAAATTAATTGATGAATTTGGACATTAAAAATCTAAAAATTGTCATTAAAATTATTTTTTCATAAAACGATCCGAAAACAATTGTATCTTATTTTTCATCATTTTCTCATTTCAAAAACATATAAATATGTTATATTCGGATAAAAAAAACAAGCTCTGAAAATTAACAATAGGAAAATTATGATTAAAATTGAATTTCCGAAATCGATTTAAAAACAATTTCATCTTATTTCTTATAGGTTCCTGATTCTAAAAACATATAGATATAATATGTTTGGATTAAAAACAAGCTCACAAAGTTAAAAAGAATAAAGATACATAAAAGCGTGCTATCCTGCTCAGCGCAACTACTACCGCGCTTTTCTGGCTTGTCGGTTTCACTATCATTGTCACGGGCGGTGGACTGACGATGCTACGAGGTCTTGGTGAAAAATGCTGTGCGTTTAGTTTCATTCTGTGAGTTCGACAGCTTGACTAATAATGTTGTATTTTCGCCTTACGCGACTTGTTTATTCTTAAAGTTTGGAACGTCAGCAGTCTATCTGTATTTTTACATTTAGTCAAGTTTTGACTAAATGTTTTAACATGGACGGGGAATCGAGACGAGGGTCGTGGTGTATGTGTGTGTGTGTGTGTGTTTAAAGAGATTCATAGAAAACTACTGGACCAATCTTCATGAAATTTCACATGAGAGTTCGTGGGAATAATATCCCTAGAAAGCTTTTCATTTTTCGACTAATGTCCTTGATGACGTCATATCCGGCTTTTTGTGAAAGTTGTGGAAGCACTGTCACGCCCTCATTTTTCAACCAAATTGGTTGAAATTTGTGTGAAGTAATTTTTGACAAAGCCCGGACTATGGTATTGCATTTCAGCTTGGACGCTTTAAAAACTAGTTAATTAGTTTGCTCATTAAAGTTGTCATTAAAATCGAATTTTCACTAAAAGATTTAAAAATGATTGCATCGTATTCCTCATCTTCTCGATCCTGAATTCAAAAATATATACATATGTCATGTTTACTCTACAAATGTGCTGAGAATGACAGAAAATAGGTTAAGTAAGTACTGCGTTTGCACGTGAGACTATCTTAAATATCGTCTCGGCGATGACTGTTTGTTGTCTTTATCTGTTACTTTAAATGCCGACAGCTTGACTAAATGTTTTTATATTGCTTCACGCGACTTGTTTCCTTTTCATAACAGACTCGATTCGGTAGTTGCTTGTGGGGAAGCAACACGCTGGCGTTATTGTACTGTACAGTGCTTTGGTAACTTTTATGATTCTCTCATATACCTCTGAAACCATTCAACATCCCGTGCCAAGCGTCATCAAGCAAGACTCTGTCAAATGCCTTTTTGCAGCGACTGAACTGAACTGAGTGTGTGTGTGGGTGTGGGGTGTGTGTGTGCGTGTGTGTGTTTGTGTGTATGTGTGTGTGTGTGTGTGCGTGCGTGTGTGTGTGTGTGTGTGCGTGTGTGTGTGTGTGTGTATGTGTGTGTGTGTGTGTGTGTGAGTGCGTGTGTGTGCATGTGTGTGTGTGTGTGTGTGTGTGAGTGCGTGTGTGTGCATATGTGTGTGTGCGTGTGTGTGTGTGTGTGTGTGTGAGTGCGTGTGTGTGTGTGTGAGTGCGTGTGTGTGTGCGTGTGTGTGTGAGTGTGTGTGTGTAAAATACATGCGCGCGTGTGTGGGGGGTTTGTGTGTGGGTGGGTGGTTGTGTGTGTGTATGTGTGCGCGTGTGTTTATGTGTGTGTGTGTGTGAGTGTGTGAAATACATGCGCGCGTGTGGGGGGGTTTGTGTGTGTGTGGGGGGGAGGTTGTGTGTGTGTGTGCGCGTGTGTATATGTGTGTGCGTGTGTTTGTGTGTGTGTGTGTGTGTGTGTGTGTGTGTGTGTGTGTGTGTGTGTGTGTGTGTTATACGCACGACTCGGAGGCACAACAAACAGGTCATCGTCACATTCCCTAAAATCGAAACTACACGGCCTTCACCTCAGTGCCAAAGGAAGCAACGTTGCTACGCGTGCGTATGACGTTATTCACGCGATTCTATTCTCACAAGTATGGCCGACGCATAAAGCAGACGACATTTTAGCACGTTTCTTGGACAACACTGTATTATTGTGTCTATTTTGCTACAAACGCAGTGTTATATCTTCTTCTTCTTCTTGTCGATCACTCAAAACGCAGTGTTATGGAAACTACTATTGTGGCTGATCGTGTTTAATGAGAAAATGTTCACTGGAGCATGGTAAGTCAAGTTGTGCGTCACATCGTTTCACATGCACGATAGTTGACCTAATTCCGTCATCACAGTCCAATAGTCATTTTAGCATTATACTTTAGAGGTCGAGAAATCTGAATATAGTTGCTTCTGCGGTCATCATGTGCTACTTTCAGCTGCGCTACGTGCAGTCAATTGTGCTTGCAGAATGTCACGTGAATGCTTCATCGCCGGGATGAGGAGTATAAAACGTAGACGCTATCGATCTACCTAGCTGTTTCTTCGAAGCGAGATCCGTGGAAAAAGAATAACATATGAAACAAGTCGCGTAAGGCGAAAATACAACATTTAGTCAAGTAGCTGTCGAACTCACAGAATGAAACTGAACGCAATGCAACGCAGCAAGACCGTATACTCGCAGCATCGTCAGTCCACCGCTCACGGCATAGGCAGTGAAATTGACAAGAAGAGCGGGGTAGTAGTTGCGCTGGGAAGGATAGCACGCTTTTCTGTACCTCTCTTCGTTTTAACTTTCTGAGCGTGTTTTTAATCCAAACATATCATATCTATATGTTTTTGGAATCAGAAACCGACAAGGAATAAGATGAAAGTGTTTTTAAATTGATTTGGAAAATTTTATTTTGAAAATAATTTTTATATATTTGATTCGTTGATGACACAACCATTTGTCGAGGATAGCGTAGGCACCCGGTCTGCTCCCCGCCTAAAAAAGGCCAGTGCCGTTCCGTCTTCGAGGGACTGCGTGGGTTTCATTTCGGGGTTTTCCTTCTCCTAGACGAGTTTCCTTCCATGGATGATGAGCCTCCTCTACCCTCGTTTTGAATTCAGAGTGGTCTTCTCTTAGGATAGCTGCCTGCCAGGGTTGACGAGCCTATCCTGCCCGGCTATTTGACCCATAGCTGGAGGTTGGTTCGTGGGCACCTGGGCGTTTCCACACACCGGTGGGCCCGCCCGCACGTCTAGGGGCCAACCTCCTCCGAGTCCTTGTAGTCTAGCCTGGGGCCTTGCGGTACCCAGTTTACGCCTGTCGCCGCGATGGAGGCACTACATAGGGCTTGTTGTGGAGAGGTTATTGTACTGGCAGGAGAGACTGACGCATTCTGCTCTCTTTTCGCATTGTCCTAAAAAGGACAGACGGTGCTAGCCAGCGGTGAGGGCTGAAAGCGAGAAGTGACAAGCACAAGACACTTCGCCAACACACTAGACACGTCACACAACCGTTTGGCAGGCTTTTATATATTTAATTTTCAGAGCTTGTTTTTAATCCGAATATAACATTTATATGTTTTTGGAATCAGCAAATGATGGAGAATAAGATAAACGTAAATTTGGATCGTTTTATAAAAAAACATATTTTTTTTACAATTTTCAGATTTTTAATGACCAAAGTCATTAATTAATTTTTAAGCCACCACGCTGAAATGCAATACCGAAGTCCGGGCTTTGTCGAACATTACCCGACCAAAATTTCAACCAATTTGGTTGGAAAATGAGGGCGTGACAGTGCCGCCTCAACTTTCACGAAAAGCCGGATATGACGTCATCAAAGACATTTATCAAAAAAATGAAAAAAACGTTCGGGGATTTCATACCCAGGAACTCTCATGTCAAATTTCATAAAGATCGGTTGAGTAGTTTAGTCTGAATCGCTCTACACACACACACACACAGACACACACACACACACACGCACATACACCACGACCCTCGTCTCGATTCCCCCCTCTACGTTAAAACATTTAGTCAAAACTTGACTAAATGTAAAAAACAGAAACCCTATCTACCTCACTGCGCTGTTGCACTGTTCTACTACGACTGTGATGTTGTGCTTGTGCTGCTGTTTGTGCTTACTGGTGCTTGTGCTCTGTCTCTAAAGCCTGTCTGTGATATCTTGCTGCATTGTAACTGTGTCTTGCTTCCTCAGTGACTCTAGTGGTGCTACTATCTGACTTTCTGCTTTGCTTTGCTCTTGCCTCGCGTTGCTTTGCTTTGTGCCCTGTGCCTGCCTCTCGTGTCTCGTCCACTATCTATGGAAAGCCGTTTGGCTCATAACCATTACACGTGTAATAAAACATAAATACACGCGTAATAAATGATTAATACACGTGTATTTATTTCTTATTGCACGTGTAATTTATCTTTTTTCTTATGCTATGGAATAGCATAATGATTAAATACACGTGTAATAAATATTTCATACTCGTGTAAGAAATGATTAAATACACGTATAATTAACATTTCATGCGCGTGTAAGAAATGTTTAAATACACGTGTAATTATTTATTAAACGTGTATTTAATCATTTCTTACACGTGTATGAATTATTTATTACACGTGTATGAATCAATCATTACGCGCGTATGAATTATTTAGTACGCGCGTATGAATCATTTCTTACGCGCGTATGAATTATTTATTACGCGCGTATGAATTATTTATTACGCGCGTATTTAATCATTTCTTACACGTGTATGAACAATGTTTTACACGTGTTTTTAATCATTTCTTACACGTGTAAGACATGATTAAATACACGTGTAATACATTTTTCATACACGTGTAAGAAATGATTAAATACACGTGTAATAAATATTTCATACAAGCGTTATAAATGCAGGAGTCACGTGGTTAAGCGACTTAAAAACTCGGACTGGGAATCCACATGAAAAAAACACTATGCGTCTTCATCGCCTCGCTTTGCATGCTTACAGCTCAAGATGGCGGAAGCGGCAAACGTCAATGTCACTTTAGAAGGTTTGCGAAGTCGTATATTTTCCGATTCAAGTTTTAATTTATTACAGGTGTATCTAATGATTAAAATACACGTGTATTTAAATCTTTTCCTACACGTGTATTTAAACATTTCTTACACGCGTATAAACTATTTCCTGCACGTGTATTTAATCATTTCTTACACGTGCATGAAATATTTATTACACGTGTATTTAATCCTTTCTTACACGCGCATGAAATATTTATTACACGTGTATTTAATCATTTCTTACACGTGTATGAATTATTTATTACACGTGTATGAATCAATCATTACGCGCGTATTAATTATTTAGCACGCGCGTATGAATCATTTCTTACGCGCGTATGAATTATTTATTACGCGCGTATGAATTATTTATTACGCGCGTATAGGTTATGAGCCAAACGGCTTTCCATAACTATCTTGGTGTGCGTGCTACACTCCGTGCTCTCGCTCAACGCTACTACGCAATGCGATCCTGCCTCTGCGTGTCTCCCGCCACGCCCACTCCACGTGCTGTGCACTTCACTACACTTCGCCTCTCACGACTACGCTTCACTTCACCCCACGGTAGTCTGACCTCCCCCCTTTACCTCATAGCCCGGCCGGTAGTGTACCCGATATAGTTAGCCCTGTTCCAAATTCTGGGGAGTCTTTTATTGAAATAAATCCCCTCCTGGTTATTGAAATTAATTTCCTCCGTAAATACTACTAGCCACGATCTACATATAACCGAGTGTTTGTTTGTTTGTCTTTTTTTTTTTTTTTTTAGGCACGTGGTTTTTTTTGTTTTTGTTTTGTTGTTTTGTTTGTTGTTGTTGTTGTTTGTCTCTCCTCCCCCACATAGGCTGCCTGTTAGGCTATGTAGTGGTTATCTCCCTTCTTCTATCTTCTGTGTCGCAAGCCACAAGCCGTCACAGTCAGTCTGGTAGTAGTTCTTTTATAAAATCTTACCCAAATTTTAACAAGCTTTCTACAAAGCATCATAAGTATTTTTACAGGTGGACTCATGCTCATTGCTCACTCATCTCATGGTCCTTGGGCTTGACCTCGACTAACGAGGCAGTCCTCCCATCTACCCTCTCGCCATTACCTCACCCCTCATCCCCATCGGTCCTCCCCCCCCCCGCCCCCACCCAATTCTCTCTCTTTTTTTTCTCTTTTTTTTTGTTTGTGTGGTGAGCCTCTGATGCTGAGTAAATGAGTAGTGGATACAAACCACTAAGCTTTAACTATAGCCTGGTGGCAGACCTGCCACTGGACCTTTAAACTTGGAGCTTCGGCTCCAACATGGCTTCTCTTAATGTATCAGAGTCGCCGGAGTCACCGGACAATACCATGGCATCTCTCCCCACCTCCACCCCTTTTCGATTCCACGGAAGGGAGGTGGGGAGTGTGTCCGGGGCATCCGTTTGCTCGGCCAATCCCCCTCCACCAAAAAGGAAGAGAGAGGACTCCAACGAAAAAAACCATACAGAGGGGACTGGGGGTCCTCTCTCTTCCACTTGGGGTTCAGTCCCGGAACCAGACGGGATGGGTCTTCCAAAAAACCAGACAAAAGAACAAAACAAATGGTAAAAAAAAACAATAAACAAAAATGCGCACAGGGGGAGGCCACCAGTGGCACCGCCGCCGCGCAGAGCACCTCTATACAAAGTATCATTGAAAAGGCTGGGCCCGAGGAGATCTCCTCCTCAGCGGGCGTGGCCCCCAAAACAACAAAACACACAAACCCAACAACTCAAAACAGTCAGAAACGCAGGGGCGTCAGGAAAAAAACTCTTCAAACAAAATCCAGGCCCTCCACCAGAGTTCCTCCAGTTCACCGTCATAATCGAGGACACGAAGAGCGGACCAGCCACACTCTACGGGGTGGGGCTGAGACGCTTCAAGGTCCTTGGTGCGGCGGTGGGGGAGATCCTCTCGATGAGGGCCATCTCTCATAACAAGTTCTTGGTCGGCTGCACAAATGCCAAGCAGCAGACCAAACTGGCTGCCCTCATCGATCTGGGGGGAATCTGGGTCAAATCCTTTGTCCCCGAGGCCACCACAGACGGAGTTATTAAGTCCGTGCCTCTCTCTCACTCCATTGAGGACCCGAGGGAGATGAGCATTAGGACCAGAATCCGCACTGAGAGTGGGGACCTTATTGATAAGGGCCCCTCCTCAGTGAAATTCTTGGCCAGGCTCAAGAACAGGGACGGTATCCCCTCTACCGCTGTTCGCCTGTGTTTCAGGGCGGCGATACTCCCAGAGAGTGTCGTGCTCGAGGGGGAGCTGTACGGGGTGGAG
>NC_090255.1:19573780-19646280 GCF_037325665.1 Littorina saxatilis | reverse complement strand
GTATATGGTCCCCATTTTTGGTGAACTTCCATCTCCAACTGTAGCACGTAGCCGGGCACAACGAATCCTTCTTTATCATGTATTATTCGGTGTGCACATTTCTCAAATCGATTACAGTATAGCGTTCACCGGATACCTCCAGCTTCGCTGGGATAAAAATCCCTGCGCTTAGAACTGTACCCACGGAATACGCGCGATATAAGCCTCATATTGATTGATTGATCTTGCTAAACCTCTATGCGGGAAAACCTCAATTTGAACAACTTTTCGACGTTGTTCGGGCATACTGAGGGGTATTCTGAGTGATGGTCTGGCTAATCATTCGACAGTATTGACTTCGAATGCAAAATATTCCTTAGCTAAAATTAACGGGTATATAATATAGGACCGGAATGGATCACTATGACCTGAATTTGGTCGTGGAAATCGATCAATACTACTGAGCTACGCCTATGTGGCGAGCAGACAGAAGTCGTTGATTTGAGCGTCTCGGTGCACACAGCGAGCCAGCGTTGGACGGACCGACAGACTGCGTGCAATGGCGTGCACAAAAACAGTGATTAATTTATCACTCTACAGGTGGCCTTGACACTGACTGGGTCGCACTGCTTCCTCCTGTTGTTGTTGTACTGGTTGTGAGGTAAGATATTCCTCTGCATGGGCTATATACACACTGGGCTTTCTGTTGTGTGGCTTTTGCAAATAATGATTGAAGATTGGCTCGCTTTGCTTCCTTCAACATTGATTTCAAAATGCATTTTTACGTTATAAATGCTATCAGAACGCTAGCGCGAAAAGCGAACAAGCACACAAACAAATAATTTTTCTCGTAGTGTGGGAGTGATGACCCAGTCCCTAAAGGCTATTAACACGCTCGGCTTCCGGTCGTGTGGCTTTTGCAAATAATGAAGATTGACTCGCGTTGTATTCACGTGGAATTTACGTAAAGACGCAACGTAATTTCCACCAAACCACAACCTAGTATACCCCCCGCGCGCGGGTTAGGGGGAAGAATTTACCCGATGCGCCCCAGCATGTCGTAAGAGGCGACTAACGGATTTTGTTTCTCCTTTTACCCTTGTTAAGTGTTTATTGTATAGAATATAGTCCATTTTTGTACAGATTTTAGTCAAGCAGTATGTAAGAAATGTTAAGTCCTTTGTACTGGAAACTTGCATTCTCCCAGTAAGGTCATATATTGTACTACGTTGCAAGCCCCTGGAGCAAATTTTTGATTAGTGCTTTTGTGAACAAGAAACAATTGACAAGTGGCTCTATCCCATCTTCCCCCTTTCCCCGTCGCGATATAACCCTTCGTGGTTGAAAACGACGTTAAACACCAAATAAAGAAAGAAACAACCTAATATTCACGTTGCGTTTACGTTGGTTTCACGTAAAATACAACGTTGTCTTCTTACGTTATTTTCACATGATTTCGTCAATACCAATGTACGTACATTTTACTTTGAAGCGCAACGTAAACCCAATGTTCGCCAACGTGAATACAAGGTGAATACAACGTAAAATTGTTTGCTGAGTAGGCACAGACAAGTAATTTCGTTCAGTATATGACATATTATTATATTCCCCAAGTAGTCCAAGCATATTAGAGAACAACGTTGAAGTGACAATGACTAGGTTTAAAATGTCCCTTATCAGAAAGTTCAACCTCAGTCCTTTGATGTTTATTAAACACATTTTCATATAAAGTTGGCGCTTCATATGGAAAAGTGGCTTTGAAATTGACCCTAATCCTTCTTTGGGCTCTGTAAATGTCGTTTGGGGCTATGGTTGTAAAACGGTATCTACTGGTCACCCCAATGTATAAACTGAAAACTCTTTCTGCACCAGAACACGCAGAAAGGATTGTATCTGCCTGATGTCTGATGCTTTTCAAAATCCCCAACCACTAACACCTTCAAAACGGACATTAACTGACACTGTTGTTTTTCCCTATATAATCCTTACTATTTTTCCGAGACGTCGTCCTGTTGTGTATTTAGCTTGCCACAACCTCATACATGGTCCTAAAAGTTAAAGTTGAAGAAAATACTAAAGATAAATGAACAAGCTGACGCAGTGTCATTCGCACCGTGAATCCCCCCATGGGAACATACTAAAGTCTGGTTCCAAATAGGCTCAATTTCCTTCTATTTCTTTGTATTTCTGCCTCGTAGGGGTAGGGGTGTTCAAACCAAAGGCACCTTTAAACCAAAATTAAAATCACACATCTTACAATACTAAGACACTCAGCAGTGAAAGGGTGTCTGCTGGTAAAAAATTCCAAACAATCCTAAAAGTACTTCACTACTAAACGTGCTTTTAAAAAGAGCCGTTATTTTTCCCTCTATAATCAGTATTGTGCTTTCTGCGATCATGTAGTCTATTTAGATGGTTGTCATGTGCACATGAGTTGCTAAAGCGTTTTCAGTTGGGCATATGTCGAAAAGCAAAGAATTAGCCCTTTGAAAACCATCAGAACTGTCACACAAAAATAACATTTACCTATCTCACCAACTGACCAAACATAGGGCTTTTCCTTATGTATTATGTATTGTCGTGTTTTTTGTAGCATACTTGTGAAAACAGCCACCACTGTTGTAAATGATACTTTAAAGAGCATTATTTCATTTTTACAGTTGAAGGACAACCTGGACTGCCGTATATTACAGCTGTTTTACAATCAGCCAACATTTTCTTAACAAACGTATGTTAAGAACAACTCCCATAGTGAAATTGAAGGAAAACAAAGTGAAAACCCCCCTGCCATAGAGGAGCTAAAGAATCAACAATAAACGACTGCATGGATAGCTTGATGCACGAATGCATTGCGGACATGTTTGTCTCCAACCAAGAGAAAGTTCCAAAAAATCCCTTTTGTGCTTCTTATTATACAGTGACGTCAAAGACAGCCTTTTCTGCTGTTCATACATTCAGGGGTTATGGTTACACTAAACGACGTAGTTGTAGCCATACTGCCATCCAGATTTATTTTTTCCTTGCGAGCAGTCACAGGGTGTTTGTGCTGTCTGCCAACCGTCAGACGACCCCGCCCAAGTCTGTTAAGGGACCGTTTGACCGTTATAGAACGCGTCTTTTTGATTTTTTAGCACATTTGGAAACGGTTGATTTTTATCCCTACCATTGTTTCCAAACATTATATAGGAATGTTTTGTGAACAACGGATAATAGCCGCTACTCGCATGTGTAGCAAAAGTGAGCGTACATACTCACCCTGGTCGTACAGCCGTTGTCCGTTGCCCGTCTTCATCTGTCTGTACAAATCATTACCTTTGGATTTTTCTCGAACGCTATGAAGTGAAGAAACACCAAATGTTGCAAAATGTTGTATGACCCCAAGAGCTCAAAAAAGATACTTGAGAACCTTGACCTTACCTTAAGGTCAAGGTCACAGGGAGAATGAATGTGGTCTAAAAACTGCAAAATTTCACATTGTGCCAGTTTTCTGGAAAACAAATTAAAAACAGCGGGCTTAGTTTTGTATGGTATACAAGAAAAAGAAAGCCTTATCTTCTGATACCATTTTGGTTGACCTCGCTTCAATGTCAAGGTCACAGGAGTCCTTCAAAGTTGAATTGTATACATGTTTTGAAGTGACCTTGACCCTGAACTATGAAATTTTTTTTTCAAACTTCATAATTGTTTGGGGCACATGTTATATACTGATATTGAGCCACATTTAGTCACATATCATCAAGGTCAAGGTCACTTTGCCCCTTATGAAATGTGACTGAAACGGGCAATTGAATCACTAAAAGTGACAATGTCTCTTTGTAGAAAGTGCCAATAAGTATGTTTATGCTTCCTATGTCTTGAATTGATAGCCTTGTGATGTGTGACCTTTGATGATCTTGACCTTGGCCAAAGGTCATGTGTAATTTGGTAGGAAAAATCTGTAAACCAGTTCTAATAGTGTACAATGTCCTTGCCAGCTTCAGTTGTTAGACCTTCACCTTCAAGGTCACCTGAAGGTCAAGGTCACTTTAAGACAAAGGTCAAGCATGAGAGTCGCATGGGCTTTGCTTTGTTAAGATTTTTTACCAAGACATGGATTTCTTTACCCGGCTTGGTCACATTTTTCATAGGGGTCAATGTGACCTTGACCCTAACGATATGTGACCAGATGTGGCTCACTATGAAATTCTAACAAACGCCCCACTCAGTGTTTAAGTTTGTAAGAGATATCGTCCATAGTAAAGTTAAAGGGGCAAGCTCACATCAAAATATGTCTACAATTCAACTTTGAAGGGCTCCTCTGACCTTGACATTGAAGCGAGGTCAACCAAAATGGTATCAGAAGATAAGGCTTTCTTTTTCTTGTATACCATACAAAACTAAGCCCGCTGTTTTTAATTTGTTTTCCAGAAAACTGGCACAATGTGAAATTTTGCAGTTTTTAGACCACATTCATTCTCCCTGTGACCTTGACCTTAAGGTAAGGTCAAGGTTCTCAAGTATCTTTTTTGAGCTCTTGGGGTCATACAACATTTTGCAACATTTGGTGTTTCTTCACTTCATAGCGTTCGAGAAAAATCCAAAGGTAATGTTCAGTACAGACAGATAAAGACGGGCAACGGACAACGGCTGGACGACCAGGGTGAGTATGTACGCTCACTTTTGCTACACATGCGAGTAACGGCTATTATCCGTTGTTCACAAAACATTCCTATATAATGTTTGGAAACAATGGTAGGGATAAAAATCAACCGTTTCCAACTGTGCCAAAAAATCAAAAAGACGCGTTCTATAACGGTCAAACGGTCCCTTAACAGACTTGGGCGGGGTCATCTAACGGTTGGCAGACAGCACAAACACCCTGTGACTGCTCGCAAGGAAAAAATAAATCTGGATGGCAGTATGGCTACAACTACGTCGTTTAGTGTAACCATAACCCCTGAATGTATGAACAGCAGAAAAGGCTGTCTTTGACGTCACTGTATAATAAGAAGCACAAAAGGGATTTTTTGGAACTTTCTCTTGGTTGGAGACAAACATGTCCGCAATGCATTCGTGCATCAAGCTATCCATGCAGTCGTTTATTGTTGATTCTTTAGCTCCTCTATGGCAGGGGGATTTTCACTTTGTTTTCCTTCAATTTCACTATGGGAGTTGTTCTTAACATACGTTTGTAAAGAAAATTTTGGCTGATTGTAAAACAGCTGTAATATACGGCAGTCCAGGTTGTCCTTCAACTGTAAAAATGAAATAATGCTCTTTAAAGTATTATTTACAACAGTGGTGGCTGTTTTCACAAGTATGCTACAAAAAACACGACAATACATAATACATAAGGAAAAGCCCTATGTTTGGTCAGTTGGTGAGATAGCCTAAATGTTATTTTTGTGTGACAGTTCTGATGGTTTTCAAAGGGCTAATTCTTTGCTTTTCGACATATGCCCAACTGAAAACGCTTTAGCAACTCATGTGCACATGACAACCATCTAAATAGACTACATGTTCGCAGAAAACACAATACTGATTATAGAGGGGAAAATAACGGCTCTTTTTAAAAGCACGTTTAGTAGTGAAGTACTTTTAGGATTGTTTGGAATATTTTACCAGCAGACACCCTTTCACTGCTGAGTGTCTTAGTATTGTAAGATGTGTGATTTGAATTTTGGTTTAAAGGTGCCTTTGGTTTGAACACCCCTACCCCTACGAGGCAGAAATACAAAGAAATAGAAGGAAATTGAGCCTATTTGGAACCAGACTTTAGTATGTTCCCATGGGGGGATTCACGGTGCGAATGACACTGCGTCAGCTTGTTCATTTATCTTTAGTATTTTCTTCAACTTTAACTTTTAGGACCATGTATGAGGTTGTGGCAAGCTAAATACACAACAGGACGACGTCTCGGAAAAATAGTAAGGATTATATAGGGAAAAACAACAGTGTCAGTTAATGTCCGTTTTGAAGGTGTTAGTGGTTGGGGATTTTGAAAAGCATCAGACATCAGGCAGATACAATCCTTTCTGCGTGTTCTGGTGCAGAAAGAGTTTTCAGTTTATACATTGGGGTGACCAGTAGATACCGTTTTACAACCATAGCCCCAAACGACATTTACAGAGCCCAAAGAAGGATTAGGGTCAATTTCAAAGCCACTTTTCCATATGAAGCGCCAACTTTATATGAAAATGTGTTTAATAAACATCAAAGGACTGAGGTTGAACTTTCTGATAAGGGACATTTTAAACCTAGTCATTGTCACTTCAACGTTCCCTTCACTAAAGTGGCTAAGATGCCTGGACTAAAGGCTATACACACTCGGCTTTCTGTTATTTGCTTTTGCAAGTAGCGTCATTGAATTAAGATTGTTTGACTCATGGATTTCTTTCATCCACTTTTTATATGTAGCCGTGTGGCGATTTCATGTACTGTTGTCCCTCTCTTTTACTCCCTGTCTATTATCTTCCCCTGACCCAAGTTGTGTCTCCCGCTAGAATTATTGTGTGTTGTAGCTAATTGTTGGTGTGTATGGAGGCTGGTTTCTTATTGGTTGATTGTTTGAACGGGTGCGCGGGTGAGTCAGAATAATAGCGTGGGCTAGAAGAGTACCCGGTGTGATTTTGAAGTGTGAAGACGTGTCAGTGTGCGTATCTTGGATTGTGATGTTTAGTTGTAGTTGAACGATGTTTGTGTTTCTGTAATAATCAATGCAAGTAGTGTAGTTTGGCCCATTATAACTGTATTTTGGCGAAGGAGTGATTCGAGGATTGTTTAGAGAGACTTTGTGTGTATGTTCAGTTGAACAAACGTTTCAGAGCTGGGTTTAATATCAGCCGCGAAGTGACTTTCGACCGGGATCGTAATTCAAGTTCCGACGAGTTGTGTGCGGCTGTATATTGAGGAAGGAACTACACTGCTTTCTGGTGTCTGCTTTCTGGTGTACGTTAATTAAAAGTCACGTTATCGCAACCTCTGTCTTGGCGTCTCATTTATGCTTCCTGGCCTATTTCCCCCCTTCCACTCCACCCTATCACATATAACATCATTGTGCATGATTCGTTGTGTTATCAAAACGTTAGCGAGACGGGCGAATATGCACAAACGAATAGTTTCGCTCAATGTATGAGATTGACAGCCAGCTTGTTCATGCAGAATTTAATCTTGGGCAGGCATATTTCCACGCTTATGATGTACGTGTGGATGTGTTTTGGGTAGGGGGCGGTGGAGATGAGTGTGTGTGTGTATGTGTGTGTGTGTGTGTGTGTGTGTGTGTGTATGTGTGTGTGAGTGTGTGTGTATTTGTGTGTGTGTTTGTGTTTGTATGTAAGTTAAGTGTGTGTACAGTGTGTACTTTAACACACACACACACACACACACACACACACACACACACACACACACACACACACACTGAGGAAGACTTATCATAGGTTAAGTACGCTATCACAGCAACCTTGGGTGTCATTACAGCGAAAATATATTACGCTTTATCTTAGAGACAATAGAACGATACGCAAGTTAGTAGACCTGTAGTATTCGTGGTGATAGCACCTTGTTTGTATGCGACGCCGCGGTGTCTTTACTTAGAGCCGAACATCCGTCTCCCGGACACAAAGCCCTTTTAAAGTAGAAGACCACAGAGCTAAATTTAGCGTTGCCAGCACGCGAAACTAGAGCAAAATCAATGTTGGCCTTGAAGGTATCAGCCCTAGCTGTGTGTGTGTGTGTGTGACTGTTCGTTTCTTTTTTTCTGAAACGAATTGTGACTGTATTGCCATGAGTTTTTAGCACAGTGAAGAAAGATGGCAACACTATCAATCACAACAAACAAGTCTAAGCACACGTAGCTAAAACCTAAACAAGCAAATAGCAAATTGTGCGTCTCTGCACTACTCATGGAAGCCAGAATTACGTACTAGAAATGTATGGAGGGGTCCCGGGACGCACTGAATTTACGTTATCGTGCGTTTCTTAGATACTGTTTTCAGACTGTAGTCGTTCATACGTGCGTGCGTGAGTGCGTGCGTGCGTGCATGTGTGCGTGTGTGTATGTTGTTGAAATATCCTCTTAGACTATTACGACCAAAAAGACACTACTTATTACACTAAGCGTGACCACAATGTGGTATAAGTATACCAGATGCTTTGGGCCCCATGGAGTTTGAGACCCCCTAAAACTCCGCTGAAGGGGTCCATGGACCCTCTAAAACTCCGCTGAAGGGGTCCATGGACCCTCTAAAACTCCGCTGAAGGGGTCCATGGACCCTCTAAAACTCCGCTGAAGGGGTCCATGGACCCTCTAAAACTCCGCTGAAGGGGTCCATGGACCCTCTAAAACTCCGCTGAAGGGGTCCATGGACCCTCTAAAACTCCGCTGAAGGGGTCCATGGACCCTCTAAAACTCCGCTGAAGGGGTCTATGGACCCTCTAAAACTCCGCTGAAGGGGTCCATGGACCCTCTAAAACTCCGCTGAAGGGGTCCATGGACCCTCTAAAAGTTCAAAGTAGAGGGTCCCGTAACCCTCTAGATGAGGGAGCCCTGCACATTGAATCTTATGTAAACGATTCGCACCTCTAATGCTGCGTCGCTCACAAGAAATAACGGTTTTATGTGTGACGAAAAAAAAGAACAGGGGTACGAGTACGGTGATAAATACAAGACTTATTTTACAACCATTTGAAAAATACATACCCCCCGCGGGTTAGTGGGAAGAATTTACCCGATGCTCCCCTGCATGTCGTAAGAGGCGACTTACGGATTCTGTTTCTCTTTTTACCCTTGTTAAGTGTTTCTTGTATAGAAGTCAATTTTTGTAGGCTACAGATTTTTAGTCAAGCCGTATGTAAGAAATGTTAAGTCCTTTGTACTGGAAGCTTGCATTCTCCCAGTAAGGTAATACATTGTACTACTATATACAATCATGTTTGCGTTAAAAAATGATTGATTGTTGGCACGTGACCAAGTGGAGGGAAGGTCTTATCCCGTGTAACAGCGTGAACCGATCTGAGGTATTAAGAACAACTTTTGACACGTCAGGGACGGCGCCTTTGACATCAGTTATTGTTGATGAAATGTGTGTGCCAGGAAATATGAGATATGTTAATTAGCTGACAGTCTTGGGTGTTTGCATACAGCTGGTAACGTCAGAATAGAGCGTTTGCAAGATCGTTCTCTCTCTTGTGTGTGTGTATAGGGGGGGGGGTGTCGGGTGGGGTGGGGGTGGGTGAGTATGTGTGTGCGAGTGTGTAATAGAGAGAGAGAGAGAGAGAGAGAGAGAGAGAGAGAGAGAGAGAGAGAGAGAGAGAGAGAGAGAGAGAGATGTTATTTAGCTGCCAGTCTTGGGTATTTGCAGCTGGTAACGTCAGATTAGACCGTTTGCAAGATCGTTCTCTCTAAGGATTTGGTCGTTTGTTTTGTATGTTTGTCGAATGTTTTAGTCAAACATGTTTTGTTTTGTTTTTACATTTAGTCAAGTTTTCACTAAATGTTTTAACATAGAGGGGGGAATCGAGACGAGGGTCGTGGTGTATGTGTGTCTGTCTGTCTGTCTCTGTGTGTGTGTAGAGCGATTCAGACTAAACTACTGGACCGATCTTTATGAAATTTGACATGAGAGTTCCTGGGTATGATATCCTCAGATGTTTTTTTCAGTTTTTTTGATAAATGTCTTTGATGACGTCATATCCGGCTTTTCGTGAAAGTTGAGGCGGCACTGTCACGCTCTCATTTTTTCAACCAAATTGGTTGAAATTTTGGTCAAGTAATCTCCGACGAAGCCCGGACTTCGGTATTGCATTTCAGCTTGTTGGCTTAAAAATTAATTAATGACTTTTGTCATTAAAAATCTGAAAATTGTAAAAAAAAAAAAAAAATTTAAAAAACGATCCAAATTTACGTTCATCTTATTCTCCATCATTTTCTGATTCCAAAAACATATAAATATGTTATTTTTGGATTAAAAACAAGCTCTGAAAATTAAAAATTATGATCAAAATTACATTTTCGAAATCAATTTAAAAACACTACCATCTTATTCCTTGTCGGTTCCTGATTCCAAAAACATATAGATATGATATGTTTGGAATAAAATCACACTCAGAAAGTTAAAACGAAGAGAGGTATAGAAAAGCGTGCTATCCTTCTCAGCGCAACTACTACCCCGCTCTTCTTGTCAATTTCACTGGCTTTGCCATGAGCGGTGGACTGACGATGCTACGAGGGGGGAGTCGGGGAGGGGGGGGGGGGAGCGAGTGGCTCGAGTCGCACACACAAAGTGTTTTCTATCGATTTCAGTAATTGTATTTAGGTCTTCTGCAAGGGCAACTGTGATTTTTTTCTTCTTCTGGTATAGGCTAACTGAATACTACTGCGCAAGAGCCTCTTATGAGTTAACATTGATGCTGAGGTGTCACAAAGTCAACTTTAGAAAGTTCATGTATTACTAATTGTAGTGTCCGGAGTGGTGTAGTGTAGTGTGTATGTGAAACTATCACACACGCATGCAACATGTAGCATACCAACACAGCTAGTGTGTTTCAGAAAGCTGTTCTTTTGTTTGGAGATATGGTAGATCGTTTACATCGATGCTAGTGCAGCCATGTTGTCTGTCGGAATCAAATATAACTTCATTATCATTGGCTAACTACTATCAGGTACAGAAACCAGTTTCAGAACGAGGGCGCTACATCACTGTTGTCGATATCAGTGTGCTGTAGTCTGTAACAAACTGTAAATAAATTGCACATGAGTGACTGCTATTCTGACTTGGTTGTGTTTGTTCTCTAAAGTATTGGTGCTGGTCGACAGGCCTGTCATCAATGCTATACTGAAGATAAATCTAGCTGTCGAGTGGGATCAGATTAGGTCATTAATGCATCGTGATAAGATGAATGCTAGAGCTTTTGTCTTTCATGAAGAATACAGATATTCGTGTTTATATTCTCAAAGTCCCATGAGTTCCAATAGTAGCTATTTTAACTAACAAACTAACACATAATTGTGACCCTCCAACAGGGAATGAGCCGGACGTCACCTCGCGCGGTTCTGGGTTAGACCCAATGTACGTCCGGGGGGTGTCAGGTATCAAAGTGAGGGTCACCTTAGTCACAGGCTTATAACTCGAAAAGTTTTCGCTCTTTTCTAAAACGGTTTTCACCATTGGGTAGATCATAAAAAAAACTCTTACAAAAGGTGTAATGATATAAAATTTAAAAAAACTGCAAATGTGACATGCAAAACATTCTGTGGTGGAGGGTCACAATTATTAGTCTTTAACAACGCATGTGTCAAAGCTATCTATACACAGACGAAAACAGTTCTAAACCGAGTACTTATTCGGTGTATCAGTGCACAGCTGGCCTGTGGCTCATTTGAAAAGCAAATGCTCGTACAGCTCACCTTTGGGCATACGTTATTTGCATCAGAAACACATTAACTGCTTCTCCAGCTCCGTAAATGTTAAAGAAAATGATTGTTTAATCCTAGCACGACCGCTCCGTGACCTACCGTTATCATTTTATTTTGTAATTCAATCTTACAATACCTCCAACATTACAAACCATAGCACACCCACACACACAAACACACACAAACACACACACTAACACACACACACACTCACACACACACTCACACACACACACATACACACACACACACACGCACACACACACACTCACACACACACACACACACTCACACACACACGCACACACACACACGCACACACACACACTCACACACACACACACACACACACACACACACACACACACACACACAGCCACCACCACACTTGACACAAAGAGTGTTTGATTTAAATTGGTTTGAATAAAACATATTTTACTAAACGGTAATGCCAAACACTGCTCATTGACAAGACTGTCCTAATTGCTCAGGTGAGTCAAACCCCGTTCTGATTGTTGCAGGCAGACGTGAGTCCCGGCCAGCATGACGTCACGCAGGACTCACTGATGGTGACAGTTCCCACCACACACCGCCATGTTGTTCAACAGCTTGGCTGCACTGCTCTCTTGTCTGCGGGTCTCCTATTGCATTGCTCTTTTTTTCCTGCTTGTCGCTTTATCGGCCCTTGTAGACTGCCTGTATTTGTTGTACTGCTTTGTGCGCTGTGTGTTCAACTACTTGTTTCCCCGACCGACCATTGCTAACACAGTCTGTGAAGAACGCCAAGCACAGGAAACCTGTCAAGGGGCAACGAACATTGCCAACACAGTCTCTGACGAACACCAAGCAAAGAAAACCTGTCAACCTCAAGCGACATCAGTGCAAGGACCAGGTAGGGATAACACACGGTATCACCAGCAACCACGAAGCGAAGGGGCTCAACTGACAAATCGGAGACCTGAAAAAACTGGAGTTAAAACACATGATAAAAACTTCGAGGAGGTATCGCAGATCGACGAACAGCGTTCTGTAATCACAAAATATGAAGCGGTCCAAGATGCACCACATAAAGATCAGCAGTCTCAAGTGTTACCACACACTGAAGCTGCCAAGAATGGATCATCAACTGTTCAACAACCTCAAGTTACACCACATACTAATGAGGAGTTTCAATTTTTGGCACACACTGAAGAAGCCAAAGATGAATCACCAACTGTTGAAGAACCTCAAGTTGCCACGCAATATGGAGCGGCCTACGGTACACCAGAGTTTGCTCGACAACTTGAAGCTGTAACACAAGAACATGTGGTCAAGGCTACAACACTGACTGCAGAACAATCTGGAGGTACTACGCACCATCAAGAAGTCCAGAATACACCACAGATTGCTCAACAACCTCCAGTTACGGGTCAACATGGAGAGATCGAAAGTGCTTCACAGATAGCTCAACGATCTCGAGTTATTACTCAACAAAGAGAAGTCCATCATACATCACTGGTCGCTCAGCAAACTCGGGTTGCAACAATGCAGGGAGAGCCTCAGAGTCCCCAAATACATCAGTCTTCCACGCTGCATGAAAAGATCCAGAATTTGCCATGCAGACCACCTCCGATTGGAGCTGCATCTTCTGAAAACGTGGCTGTCCCATTACTACTGGAGACATCTATCGAACGTCCACAATGTTGGTACCACGTGAATGCCTAGTTTTGATTACGTTATTAGAAAATACTGGCGACAGACTGCTTTTTAAAAACATTTTTTTTTATCTTATCAGAAATTACTAACAACAAAACGCTTTTTTCATTTCATGTTTTCATAACTTGTTAACAAGTACTATTTTACATTCAACGTGAAGCTAAAATAGTCATACTGCTTTAAGGCAATCATCCTGTAACTGCATATATTGAAAAAGTGAAAAGAGTCGTGTAGCTATGAGTACATTTTTAAGAGTGTTAATTCTTTCACACTTAAAATGTTATTCAAATATTTTTAGTCAAGCAGTATGTAAGAAATGTTAAGTCCTTTGTACTGGAAACTTGCATTCTCCCAGTAAGGTCATATATTGTACCACGTTACAAGCCCCTGGAGCAAATTTTTGATTAGTGCTTTTGTGAACAAGATACAATTGACAAGTGGCTCTATCCCATCACCCCCCTTCCCTCCGTCGCGATATAACCTTGAACGGTTGAAAACGACGTTAAACACCAAATAAAGAAAGAAAGATTCAAATATTTCAGATTTAATACCCCCCAAAATGGTCAGTAGGGTACTCGCGGTTGGGCCTGGTGAGGTGTTATCTCGATTTTCACATCATCAGTATGGTATCATGAGAAACATTAGAAACACAATGATGCTCATCCTCGGAGTTATATTAATTACAAATTGTAGTTTTTTTTATTGATTGATTTATGTATTTCCATAACTGTCAATGTATTGTTACAGTAGAAAGATACGCATTATGTGGATGGGTTAGAGTTCTGGGTGATCCCTTCTTTCTTAAGTCAGCGAGAAAATATACATTACGTGTGCGAACAAAAGAACGTTTATCAACAAATAGACATTACCGGCTCACAATGATTAATATAACAATGTTTTTTTGATTAAGATACGAATTACTTTTGCTTTGCTTGTACATTTAAGAGTATTCTTTTTCTGTATTTTCAGCTTACCATCTTGAAAGACAAGAAAAGGACGACACTTGCAGCTTCACGGGAACCGATGAAGAAGCTGCATCAAGTGCTCCTCTAGATGGCAAAAGGGAAGCTACTGAGGGGCTCAGCTCGATGAAAACTGGCATTGACAAATTGAAGATGGATGCAAAGCCATCTGAGCCATTGTGTGCGGGAACTCCTGGTTTGCATCTCTTGTCAGAAGAAAAGCCTGAGCGTAAAGGAAAGAGGAGAAGAAGGAGAAAATCAAAGAAAAGCGAGTCAGGCAAAGAAGAAGGAGCAAAAACCATACCTCAGCAAGCAAGGAGTACCTTAGCTTCAGACAGCAGAGAAAACAAAACAGAGGATTTTATACAAGACACAGACGACCGCATCATGGACGATATCTTACTCCAACAACCAGGAGATACCATTATTTTTCAAGCATCAGCAGACATCTATACCAATGATCCGCTGCAGTTTACACTGGACGTGGTGAGCCTGTGGAACACACCACACCGTGACAAGGCCTACATCGTCATGGGAGTCACTGCCGGGCAACGCTTGCCCAACACTGTAACTGGGCTCCAAGCCACGGGTACTCACGCGATGTTCCAGGACATGTTTCAATGGCAGCTATTCCAGCAACAGTCGCCCAAGTTTACATACCGAGAGGAGACCTTCTCTGACAAGGTTGTTGGAATAATTGAGCTTGAACCAAATCGCAGTTCTGGCTTTCCCAGCATTGTTACGAGTGATGAAATGGCTCCGCATTTGGTGAAGAATCAGCTGTGGGCTCGCAGAAACGTTACCAACACAGTGATTGAACACTCGGATCAACTCGTGGCTGATATTTACACATGGTTCACAGAAAAAGCACCAGTTACCGACTCAGGAGCAAACACCCTGGGGAATAATTCCGGTCAAGTTCGTTACTACAGGCAGGACAGTGCTACAATGCTGAACTCGTCACAGGGAGCAGAGGTTGGCGTAGTGAACGAAGCCTGCACAAGCGAAACAAGACATGTCATCAATCAGAAAGGTCAAGATTCAACCAAAATTCTCCCGAAGAATAACGCCACCACCAACATCCCAGCATTAATGAAGGCCGTGGGTAACTTCGAGACGGGCCACTTTGTCCTGGTGTGCGGCAGTCTCAACCAGCAGAGCCGTAAGCTACGAGCCCTGGCGCGCATCCCCTGGCTGGCAGTGTACGACTTCGACGTCTACGGGAGAGACTCGGGCCTGCTGCTCACAGTGGAGGAGAGCATGAAGAGGTCACAGGGGCTGAGCGTGTGCACGTGGAGCGACCCCCACTCTGGTCTCACGGACCTGGGGACGCAGTGGTGGAGCATGCGAGGCAGACGCGATGTTCCCCACAGCAGGACGTCAGACACGTCCCACCACGACTGGTTCGCACGTGTCCGTGACAAACTGGACGACCTGTGTTCGGAGCTTGCCAGGTGTGTAGGTGTGTGTGTGTGTGGGGGGGGGGGGTGTTGGGTTGGGTTGTGTGTGTGTCGTGTATGTGTGAGTGTGTGTGGGTGTGTGTGAGAGAGAGAGAGAGAGAGAGAGAGAGAGAGAGAGAGAGAGAGAGAGAGAGAGAGAGAGAGAGAGAGAGAGAGCGCGCAATATATCTAGAGTACTTCGTATGTTTAAAAATGTTGTTTGGTTGTTTAAGAGCAGACGAAGCACACTTCTCCATTCATTGGTTAATTTTAATAAATTATCTTATGTCTTGTGTCAGGTTCAGCGAGGACTACACCGTCCTAACGATCCTCGTGCTGTGGCCACGCGAGGACATCGAGGCGAGGTGCGTGCACAAGATGCTGGTCAGAGTCCGTGAGTACGTCCAGCCCAGACTGATTCTCTGCTCCACGGATCCCAACACCGATCTTCGTCAGTCCAAAGTCGTGGAAATGATTCAGTACGAGTATGAGGATAGAGCCCAGTTGTTTGACACCCCACTGGAAGACCTGTGTGACACCATCGCTCACACATTACCAGACACAATTTGCTCTGTGGACAATGCTCAGTACGAACTTCCAGCGTACGATGAAGGCGATACCAAAAAGGCACTCACTGCGAAAGATGCTAACTGGCTGGCTACGGACCTAGACGTTCTCTACCTGAACAGTTCTGCTCCCAAGAAAGACCTCACACCTACAAACCTCAAGAACGAAAAAGACAACTTTTTCCGAGGAGGGACCATCAGATGGTATGCTCGCTACGCGTTTGGCAAGAAGCAGCACGACGTGGAACGCTCTATCCTTAAGGATCTAAAGGACTACATCCAGAAAAGCTTCACAAGGAGGTACAGAAACGGAGTGGTAACCTTGTACCATGCCCCTGGCTCCGGAGGATCCACGATGGCGCAGCGGGTGTTGTGGGACCTGCACGAAACGGTGCCGTGTGCGCAGGTCAAGCAGAGGACCGGTTCCTCCCTGGAGGAGCTCGCGGAACGACTGCAGTTCCTCCACGACGCGTCGCACAAACCCGTGCTGGCTTTGCTGGATGGGGAGGACGAACCGAGACTGAAGCACATCGTGCACCTGCTGCAGCGCAGTCACGTGATCCTGCTCCACGTCAGGCGTTACCCTTACCTCATCAAGGAGTCACACGTTGAGGTCAAGCATCCAGACTATGACGACCCCACTCCTGCGCCGGAGACGTTCTTCTTGTCGGGCTTTGTCGACAAGAAAGAGTCCCAGCATCTCCTTGACAACTTCACCAACCACTGTGATGCCGACAAGAAGAAAATTGAGAAGCTGCAAAAACTTAACACCGACATACAGACCGACAAAGAGAAACATCAGATGTTTGAATTCGGTCTGACCGTCTATGCAGACGATTACAAAGGCATACGAGCCTACGTGGAAGGCTACCTCTGCCTGGACTTAAGCCCCCACAATGAGCTGGACCCCTGGCAGAAATGCCTTGGCTACATGTCCCTGGTCTACTTCTACGGGCACTGCCCCGTACCCTGCCAGTTCCTGGGAAATATCATGAGACATTCAAGGAATACAGCCGTTGCCCTGAACGACTTTCCGCAGCACCTACAGATCCTTGTGGTGGAGGACACGAACATGGGCAAACGCGGTTTCATACGGGTCACACACCAGCTGATCGCCAGGGAAATCCTGGAACAGATCCTACACAGAGGGCAAAGGAAGGTCAGAAGTCTGGATGGGACTGGCGGCAGCGGCGGTAAGAGTGGCGAGCTCAGCAAGGAAGCCAAGTACAACCTCAAAGACTTCTGCCTCGACTTTCTGCAGCAGATACAGGAGACTAACAGAAGGTCGTCAAAGATTTCTCACATGGTGACCTTCACCTTGACCAAAACCTTCATCTTTCGTGACACTGAGGAGATCAGGGCGGCTGAAGACATCCAGACGAGACGAAAGCCTCAGTTTTCGCAAGCCATGTTGGACCTGGACAACTACCCACCCTACGAAGGTCGGAACGAAGTTTTCGAAACGCTGTGTGAGACGTTTCCTGACGACGCAAATTTCAGAGCACACGTGGGGCGATTCTTCAGCATCTGTCGGCCACAAGAAGAGGAAGAGACCAAAGAGCACTTCAAGGAGGCGCTCAGCCTGTGCTACGCCCTCAGCAAAGGTGCTCGCAAGCCGGGGGAGATCGACGAGAAGGTGAAGCAGACCCTGATCCACGTTTTACACATGTTTGGTAACGCCTTTCAGCGCCGCATAGTCAAGTACACAGGCTGGAACCCCGGGGACAGGCCCGCGCTGCGCACAGCTACTGCCGACGTGGAGAGAAGACTGAAGGAGGTGATCTCCAACATCAGTCAAGCTTGCCAGTACTATCTGCAGGCCAGGCATTACACGACGCAGGGCCAGGAGGACGGCTACACCTTCATGAATGAGATGCAGGCGCGGCTACAGGCATGTGACTTTGTCAGCAGAGTGTACCCAGGAGGGCTCCAAGCCTTGCTGTCGCTGAAGCGAGAGACAGTGGAAGTGAAGTTCGTCAGAGACAGCGTTCCCATCATCGACGACCTCATCAGGGCTTGCGACAGCGCCGCTATGCTGGACAGGCGCACACAAGGTCCCTTGCTTAAGGCCAACGTGCAATGGTACAGCAGCTTGTTCAACTCCTACACGCCACAACTGGGGAGTCTTGTGGAGGGAGAAGACATCACCTCCTTGAGACTGGACATCGCCACGCTCAAACTCAAGTTCCGCAGCTCGGATAGCATCGTCGGCATGGACAGTCCGCGTGCCTCGGCCCACGACATCACCAGCATCGTCAGCAAGCTGGAGAAAGTGTTCGGCTTACATGGCTGCTCGGCGGACACCAACACTCGCACTCTCGACCTGGACTACCTCGACTGGATCCTTGCCATCCGCAATCCGAACTTCGGCCAGGTGAGATCAGTTTGGTTGTCTGTTGATGAGTGTCAATTGGATGATAATGTTTCCTGTCCCACAGGCTTGTACCTATAAGGGACTAGCATTGTGGGTGCGCTTACGGGAACGGAAGGAAGGGCACCTGGCCACAGGAGGGGAAGTGCCGGGGTTGTCGGTGCGCTATGTCAATTGTCATCAATTACGAATTTGTATAGATAATGCATAAGTTGTGTTCCTTCTTGCTCGTGATTTCCCCCGTCGTTTTCAAATACAAACCAGAAAAGATATTCCATAAAGAAAACCAGATTATTGCCTGGTTTGTTACTGGTTGTAAGATCAGTGTTGTAATTTTGCTTTACCTGTTCAAAGATTATAATTGTGTAGGGGTGAAATGAGTCGTGACTGCAGCCAAAGGTGTAACTTTCAACCGCTGCCGAACTCGTAAAAATGAATATCTTTTAATATGCATGAACATGATTTTGTTACAGATGTACACCCCAGAACAAGTGTTAAAACAAATTCGTCGTTGGTATGACACTTCACTTCAGAGTGCACAGGCTGTCTTCTACCTCTTCATCCTCAACTCTCTGATCGGTTTTGGGACCAGCAATTCTGCGGGTAACATTTTATTTCGTACAGGAATTGACACATAAAAAAACTGTTGTTTTATTAAGCGAGATGTACTGGGCAAGAAGGATGACACGATATTGTTTCTAGCATAACCTGCAATGCTGACTTGCTGAGTTGTTGCCTTAATACCATCTGTTAGGCACTGAACTGTTCTGCATACATGATTGAATGTACGACAAATAGCTGGTTAGACGAAAGTAAACGATGGAATGGGTGGGATACAGCGTGAGAGGGTATAACATAATCCTCTTTGGATTGCTTTAGTTTGGAAAAACGGGATTTGCAAAAGTGACAGTCTTTTGTAGTTTAAGTTACGAAAATTAAAAGATAATCCCAGTCCATAATTTTGCACGTTTTTACACACACAAAATGCTGACAGAAACGATGTTTGATGGGTTGTTGACAGACCAGGTTCTTTGAGTCAGTCCGATGGGAATATGTCGCCTAGTGTCATTTATACTGTAAACTATCCCCAGGGAACCACCAGTGCCTGAAGGAAGCTCACAAGCTTCAGGAGAACAGCCTGCCGAAAGCGGTGAAGATCGTGGCCAGACCGCACCACCCTCGAGAATGGGTGGGGAGAGATTCCCTGGCGGGAATACGGCGTCTGGTGCCGGGCAGTTCCGTAAAGCACATGGAACACCGCATTACTGGTATGTTTGGAGAAAGGGTGCAAGGGCGGATGGGGGATGGGAGGGGGGGGGGGGTTGTAAGGCAGAGAGTCGTTATAGGGAATACGGCGTCTGGTGCCCGCCAGTTCCGTCAAGCAGATGGAACACCGCATTAAAGGTATTGTCTGTCTGAGGGGCTTGTGGAGGACGTTTTTTTTTCTTTAGTTGTGTGTGTGTGTGTGTGTGTGTGTGTGTGTGTTTTTATATAGAAGCAACTTTTATTTTTTGCGTTAGACAAAAACTTGTCGGGAAGATTAGTACTAAATGACAAACGAAACGGATTTAACAAACCAAGTAGTCTCTTCTTGACTCTCTCTTCCAAAGTAAAACCTCTGACGTCAAGGGCGAAACAAAGTTCCATAACTCGAGACGTCTTAATGCTAATGTGGCGTCATGTAAACATTATGTTGCTTCTCCTTCACAGAAACCGAATTGTGTTTCTGTGACTTCGTCATATCAGCAGGAGAATATCACTCGTACGGTCACTGCTAGGTTGTGCGTGTAACGGTATCGTATATCATTTAAAGAGTGCTATTATACCCCACACTTGTATTATTTGGATAAGACGGCATAACAAACGCTGATGAAGGTTTTGATTGTATTTTATTACAAGCCAAATTTTGTGTATACAAATGTAGAATAAATAAAGTAAAGCCAACATTGAACATTGTTTTAAAGGAACTGGCCTACACATACAAGATCGATAAACATATCCACTGTACAGAATTGAATTATGGAAAATTTAGGCTGAAGTGGGCCTTGTGGAACAGCACTTATTATAATTGATTGTATGTTGTATGGAATATGTTTTTATCCGTCATATCCACTCTATTATTATCTGACTTCTGTGCATTGCATGACACTGAAATTACACCTACGAATAATGAGGTATGCGCTTGACTTTGATGCCTTTTTCTTTGCCTCTATTCTGTCCAAGGTAAAGAGTCGCTTGATAAACTGGCAGTCTTCAAAGGTACCATCCGACGGGGCAACAAGAAGGTGGCTGGCTACATTGACCTTGACCTTGGTGAAAACAGCACGCCTGTGAAGGTCTTCTTCGTCCCGCTGTCCGCCAGGATGGTGGGCACGCGCTACGCGGGAGATCGCGTGCAGTTTGCCCTGGCCTTCACCTTCGACAAGGGATATGAGGCCTATGAGGTATGGAGTTTTGGATTGCTTGCATTTGTCGCTGTCTCTGTTTGTCTGTCTTTCTGCCTCTCTCTGTCTCTCTGTTTCTCTCTCTGTCTCTCTGTCTCTCTCTCTCTCTCTCTCTCTCTCTCTCTCTCTCTCTCTCTCTCTCTCTCTCTCTCTCTCTCTCTCTCTCTCTCTCTCTCTCTCTCTCTCTCTCTCTATTTAGTTTACATAAAAGAGCAATCAAAGTTATTTTATTACAAGTCTCGGTTTCCAACGAAGACTATTAACTTTTAAACATCCTTCGTCCTAAATCAAGACTCATGTACAATAAAGGCGTTTTGATGCATAAACTCATAATTGGAAGAGCGCCTGCACCTCTTTCTCAATTCACTTCCCACAATTTGAGAGACCCAACAAAAATGTATGCTCCTCGGCCTCGTATAGATCTTTTTAAGTCCAGCCTACTCTTTTCGGGGACTAATCTTTGGAATTCACTTCCAAGCGGTCTCAGACATTCCGTCAATGCCAAGACTTTTAAAGACAGATATTTCTCATTCCTTATACATGGCACATTTCGTTCTCACTTAGCCTGAACATGTTTATATTGTTGATGCCTTATTTTTACCTTTTACACGTTTCAGTAGATAAATGTACCTAATTAATTTCATAGCATGACTTATGTAACGATGCTACATTGTTATTACTTGCAACGTAGTTGTTCCATTGATTCCTCAGTTCACGGAATTTTTCTTCCCTCGAAGTTGCACACGTTTTTACTTGCTTGAAACAATTTTCATTATGCCTTATTTTATGTCATGTTGGTTTGTATTTATATTTTTGTTTGTTTGTTTAGTCTGTTAATCGTTTGCTTGTTCGTCGTTTGTTTTTTATTCTTTAATTGATATTCCAACATTTTTAAAACGTATTATCATTAGATTAAACCCTCCCATGGGCGAGGGCTGGATGTAAAAAAGCACCTGTTTGCTTATGCCATTACCCTCGTAAATAAAGAATTTGTCATTGTCATTCTCTCTCTCTCTCTCTCTCTCTCTCTCTCTCTCTCTCTCTCTCTCTCTCTCTCTCTCTCTCTCTCTCTCTCTCTCTCTCTCTCTCTCTCTCTCTCTCTTTAACACGCACGACCACACACACACACACACACATACAATTTCACACACACGCACACACACACACACACACACACAATTTCACACACACACACACACACATACAATTTCACACACACATACAATTTCACACACACACACACACACACACACACACACACACACACACACACACACACACACACACACACACATACACACACATCAAATTGTATTCTCAACGATGCCAGGCATATTTTCATCGATCATTTAAAATGCGGTTCGGCACCATTACTGACCAGATCGCGTACGACCTAGAGCTCAATCTATATCACAGTGTCAGTATATTCCTGCCCTAGTTCTTTTACCTGCCTAATGTTCACACCAACTTTCCCCAACCAGGTGCGGGCCCTGGAACGCGCTGCTTGCTCCCGGTGCAACAGTGAGAGAGAAATGACGTGGGACTGCCCTGAGGACGTCTGTTCCTGTGGTGGTGTCTTCGTCTCTCACCAGTCAACGTGAACTCAAACCCAGCCAAACTGGCCTTAGGCCACACAAAAAAAGTTGTATGTTTCTGGTAACATGGCTAAAAAAAAATAGGGTAGGTGGGTAGGGATTTTTTTTATTTATATATATATATATATTTTTGTTTTTGTTTTTTGTGGTCAGGGTAGAAAATAACTATACAGTGACGCAAAGAGACTGGACTTACTATACAAAGAGAAAGACAACACATTACAAAACAATTGAGACAAAAGGGATGCGGGGTTATCCCCCTTGTGTCGTCTGCCGTCTGTTACTTTCGTTTTGACGCTTTTTTTTTTCTTTTTCTTTTTTCAAATGCAATAAAAAAAAGTCTAGGGTCAGGATTTTTACGTGTATGAACGTAAACTTGAACAACGTAAAAATCCACTCGTGCAAAAACACGAGTGAACGTGGGAGTTTCAGCCCATGAACGCAGAAGAGGAAGAAGAAAATCAATTTAATGTGCTCATTGATTTTGAAAGCTGTAAGCAAAACTCCTCGTGTGTTAATCATGTCCCCTTCTTGTCTTGCATAAGGGTGAAGGAAAACTGATACAATGTTCTAAACGTTGTGTTTTATATCAGATTTGGCAAACCTTATTTCCTCCTTTTGGACTATTGTCTATTATCATGTCTGAGTAAGCCGTGCTACAGGCTGCCACAGGTCTATCTTGGCTGTCGTGTAGACTGAAAACATTCTTTACTTGGACACACACACACACACACACACACAAAATCAATAGTGTTGCTGCATTCTGTGTGGAGGTGGAGTTATTTGCTGAGTTAATTTTGAAGATTGACATCGGTGTCACTCTTCAGTTAATTTACCCCCCCCCCCCCCATTCTGCACAGGAAGCAGCCATGCTGTTAATGTGTGGTGTGTGCAAAAGAATGCTCTGTTTCATGTGAAAGAATGCTGTTTCCACGTGAAAGAATGCTCTGTTTTCATGTGAAAGAATGCTCTGTTTTCATGTGAAAGAATGCTCTGTTTTCATGTGAAAGAATGCTCTGTTTTCACGTGAAAGAATGCTCTGTTTCATGTGAAAGAATGCTCTGTTTCATGTGAAAGAATGCTCTGTTTTCATGTGAAAGAATGCTCTGTTTTCACGTGAAAGAATGCTCTGTTTCCATGTGAAAGAATGCTCTGTTTCCATGTGAAAGAATGCTCTGTTTCCACGTGCAAGAATGCTCTGTTTCCACGTGAAAGAATGCTCTGTTTCCATGTGAAAGAATGCTCTGTTTCCGTGTGAAAGAATGCTCTGTTTCCGTGTGAAAGAATGCTCTGTTTCCACGTGAAAGAATGCTCTGTGTCCATGTGAAAGAATGCTCTGTTTCCATGTGAAAGAATGCTCTGTTTCCACGTGAAAGAATGCTGTTTCCATGTGAAAGAATGCAATGTTTCCATGTGAAAGAATGCTGTGTTTCCATGTGAAAGAATGCACTGTTTCCACGTGAAAGAATGCTCTGTTTCAATGTGAAAGAATTCTCTGTTTCCATGTGAAAGAATGCTCTGTTTCCACATGAATGAATGCTCTGTTTCCACGTGAAAGAATGCTCTGTTTCCATGTGAAAGAATGCTCTGTTTCCACGTGAAAGAATGCTCTGTTTCCACGTGAAAGAATGCTCTGTATCCGTGTGAAAAAATGCTCTGTTTTCATGTGAAAGAATGCTCTGTTTCCACGTGAAAGCCTGTACAGATCTGTGGAGGTGAACATGAACGTGTATACGAGAAGGACATAACATTTAAAATGCTGTGACAGTGTTGGTTTAAGAGTGTTTTATTCATTTTCTTCGTACACACGTTTCAGACAAGAACAACATATAGAACGACCACAAGCTCACTGCTTATTATGGACTCGTTCTAAAAATGAAAAGCAAAACACATTCCGATTACAAAACATGGCGAACAAGTGATAACTTCAACACTTATCTTTCATAATATTTTATGATTATTTTATATAAATGAAAATGAAGAGGGAGAGAGAGAGAGAGAGAGAGAGAGAGAGAGAGAGAGAGAGAGAGAGAGAGAGAGTGAGTGAGTATATTCTCTCATTCTGGGATGACGAGAAGCCTTGATCGAGCTTCTTGCTTCTCTTAAAGGTGGTCGTCTACATTTTTGCTTTTTTTTTCAATAATCTTATGGTTAGATTTTGCTAAAAAGTTATATCAGATGATGAATGAATCATGGGGAAAAAAGTTATAGAAAAAAAATATATGTACAAAAAAGATTTTATTTTTGGGTAGCGTGACTCACGCTTCCAATATTTTGTTTTCTGTTTGCTGAGAACATGTGCTTTGCCTAAAAATACTGACCAATAAAATTCATGTCACTATGCTTATAGCCACGCCCAAACAAGTGCAGCAACAGTTTGACACTGGAGCGCTGTCCACGCTTTTTTTTAAACGCACTAAATGCACGGGATTTGAGAGGAGTTTTGCGCTTGGCATTTTCCAAATAAGGATATCCTACTATGAGTACTACGCTGGAATACTACAATGAATTTTCAAACGGCTACACTGGCTTCGTCTTTCCTGATCGAAAGGGGGTGCATTGTTGATATTTGTAGATAATAGACTCTGCATTTTAATGGTCAAATGGCGATTTGGATATAAAAATGTAGACAAGGACCTTTAACCATTGAACCATAATTATCTTCGAATAACGGTGATTCTTATATCATGGAAATGTTTTTGTTTTCGTTTTGAGTTGCTGCTGTGGCCCTCGTGAAATGGATCCCTGTTTGAAATGACAGGGTCCGGTCTTATTAGATATGTTTTCATAAAACGACATTTGTTACTGTGATATATTACACATTGGCATTTGTTACAATTCAATACTTTGTTTTGTTTTCCTGGCAATTATCTTTCAAATGGGAATTATTTGCTGTCTTGTAAGTAGGTTGTGTTTTTGTGTTGTTTTTTGTTGTTGCTTTTTTTAATTTTAATTTTTTTGTATTACCTCAGTTGCATGAAGGTTGCTACTACCGTTATTTTTTGGCTTCTCTCTCTCTCTCTCTCTCTCTCTCTCTCTCTCTCTCTCTCTCTCTCTCTCTCTCTCTCTCTCTCTCTCTCTCTCTCTCTCTCTCTCTCTCTCTCTCTCTCTCTCTCTCTCTCTCTCTCTCTCTCTCTCCCAGCGGGCAACATCCTTCTCCATAGGTCTGTTTCTTTTCTCAATCAAGTTCTTCCATTTTTAAATCATCAACTTTATCAATAAACTAGTATCGTGTAAAAAAAATTTAAAAAAATAAAAAATCATACCATAAATGGACTCCTAATGTTTAACTCAAATTCCAATAATGGGCATGGTAGGTTGAATGATCCTTTCCTTATAAACAAACCCGGTGATCGGTGAGCTTTGTTGAACAGCATCATCCTTGGTGAACTTTTTGTGAGCTCTGTGTGCGTGTGAGTTGGTTAGTGTGTTGATTTTCCTGTCCCTTTACACGTGCCCTGTGTCATACTACGTGAGTAATAACTGACTAGGCGTTACCACAGCTGACATGAGTAGTTGAAAGTGGTGCCTGGGGCGAGAATATTACAAATGTTTTCACGATAGTTGACCTTGGCATTGCATCCAGTTAATTAGGTATCGAGGTAACCCAGTTTATTAGGAGAGATATGTGTTGTGAGTCGCATGTACAAATGTGCCTCAGACGGGCACACTCCTTCTTGTGTAAAGAGTTCGTCTCATTATCTGAGATCGGCTGGTTCCCTCCCCCTTATGTCCGTGTGGCAAGAATCAGACAGCAGAGCACATATCCTGCAGGCTTGTCCATACCACAGTGCTCTGAGGGACACCACCTGGCCAGAGCACGAAAAAGATCCCACGTTCACAGCGAAAGTCTCAGGGCTTGGAAAACACGATCGAAGACACGCATGCATCATCTCTCGTCTCCAGATTATCATGATCCTATTTCGATACTTTGACGAGACAAACCCAATGCTGGTGTGTCGAAGAAGACAGCCACAGCGGGCTTGTTCGAATCAAAGTATCACACCATATCTTCAGCGTATTACCAATACCTGTCCCAATATAGACCAGTTGGTCTAAGAGGACGTTAAACCCATAATAGTCAGTCAGCATTTTTGATGATAAATTGAATTCTTAAAAGTCAATAGTTTTTTTAAAGTTTTTTTTATAGAAATTAATTCATAAAAAAGCCAACTCACCACAGCAAGCAGTCATGGTGTTGAATGTTGGTATGTGTCCAGGTGGAAGGATAAATTATAGTCTTATCCCATGTGATAGTCTGGCTAAACCTAACATGGTGAGCCGGATTCCCCCCGTATGGCAATCCGAATGGTGCAAAAGTCCCTTTTAGCTCTTGATGTCTAAATAACACATTATTTAGCTAAATAACGCGTTATTTAGCTAAACAATGCTTTATTTAGCTATATCATGCATTATTTAGCTAAATAATGCATTGTTTAAATTAAACAATGCATTATATACAGATACAGAAAAAAGAGAGCCCAGAGCACTAAATAATGCATTGTTTAGCATAAATAAGAGATTGTGTTTGTAAATAACTCATTATTTATAAATAATTACGCGTTTTCTCTAAACAATATATTATATGTAAATAAAGTGTTATTTAAATAAATAAAATATTATTTAGATAAATAAAATAGTATTTATCTAAATAAAATATTATTTAGATAAATAAAATATTATATGTAAATAAAATATTATTTATCTAAATAAAATATTATTTATCTAAATAAAATATTATTTAGATAAATAATTTATTATTTAGATAAATAATTTATTATTTAGATAAATAATTTATTATTTACTGTTTTTGCCTTGAAATAGTATTATTACACTAAATAATGCTTTATATAGCTATATAATAGGTTTCCGCTATATAATTCATGATTTGGTAAATAATACATTATATACCGTAAATAAAATATTATATACCGTAAACAATTCATTGTTTAGCGCATCGCGAAGCCGTTTTTTCTCTTGTTGTTTTTTTCCACGTGTTTCCGTGGATCCACGAGAGCTCTGTTGATTCTCAAACTGACCAATCAGACAACTAGCATCTGTACACTAATTAAAGTCCCATTGTTGAGTGTGACGAAAACTCGTGGTGACGATTTTAAAACATGTTGGGTCACGCATGGTCCAATCTTACATGGTCCAATCTTACATGGTCCAACCTTACATGGTCCAACCTTACATGGTCCAATCTTACATGGTCCCATCTTACATGGTCCAACCTTACATGGTTCAACCTTACATGGTCCAATCTTACATGGTCCAATCTTGCATGGTCCAATCTTACATGGTCCAACCTTGCATGGTCCAACCTTGCATGGTCCAATCTTACATGGTCCAATCTTACATGGTCCAACCTTACATGGTCCAACCTTACATGGTCCAACCTTACATGGTCCAACCTTACATGGTCCAATCTTACATGGTCCAATCTTGCATGGTCCAATCTTACATGGTCCAATCTTACATGGTCCAATCTTACATGGTCCAACCTTACATGGTCCAACCTTACATGGTCCAACCTTACATGGTCCAATCTTACATGGTCCAACCTTACATGGTCCAACCTTACATGGTCCAATCTTGCATGGTCCAATCTTGCATGGTCCAACTTTACATGGTCCAATCTTACATGGTCCAACCTTACATGGTCCAACCTTACATGGTCCAATCTTACATGGTCCAATCTTACATGGTCCAACCTTACATGGTTCAACCTTACATGGTCCAATCTTACATGGTCCAATCTTGCATGGTCCAACCTTGCATGGTCCAACCTTGCATGGTCCAATCTTACATGGTCCAACCTTACATGGTCCAACCTTACATGGTCCAACCTTACATGGTCCAACCTTACATGGTCCAACCTTACATGGTCCAATCTTGCATGGTCCAATCTTGCATGGTCCAACCTTGCATGGTCCAATCTTACATGGTCCAACCTTACATGGTCCAACCTTACATGGTCCAACCTTACATGGTCCAATCTTACATGGTCCAATCTTGCATGGTCCAATCTTACATGGTCCAACCTTGCATGGTCCAATCTTACATGGTCCAATCTTACATGGTCCAACCTTACATGGTCCAACCTTACATGGTCCAATCTTACATGGTCCAACCTTACATGGTCCAACCTTGCATGGTCCAATCTTACATGGTCCAATCTTACATGGTCCAACCTTACATGGTCCAACCTTACATGGTCCAATCTTACATGGTCCAACCTTACATGGTCCAACCTTACATGGTCCAATCTTACATGGTCCAATCTTGCATGGTCCAATCTTGCATGGTCCAATCTTACATGGTCCAACCTTGCATGGTCCAACCTTACATGGTCCAACCTTACATGGTCCAATCTTACATGGTCCAACCTTGCATGGTCCAACCTTACATGGTCCAACCTTACATGGTCCAACCTTACATGGTCCAATCTTACATGGTCCAACCTTACATGGTCCAACCTTACATGGTCCAATCTTACATGGTCCAATCTTACATGGTCCAACCTTACATGGTTCAACCTTACATGGTCCAATCTTACATGGTCCAATCTTGCATGGTCCAATCTTACATGGTCCAACCTTGCATGGTCCAACCCTGCATGGTCCAATCTTACATGGTCCAACCTTACATGGTCCAACCTTGCATGGTCCAATCTTACATGGTCCAACCTTACATGGTCCAATCGTGCATGGTCCAACCTTACATGGTCCAATCTTACATGATCCAACCTTACATGGTCCAATCTTACATGGTCCATATATATTATTGGACCATGTAAGATTGGACCATGCAAGGTTGGACCATGTAAGGTTGGACCATGTAAGATTGGACCATGTAAGGTTGGACCATGTAAGGTTGGACCATGTAAGATTGGACCATGCAAGGTTGGACCATGCAAGATTGGACCATGCAAGATTGGACCATGTAAGATTGGACCATGTAAGGTTGGACCATGTAAGGTTGGACCATGTAAGATTGGACCATGTAAGGTTGGACCATGTAAGGTTGGACCATGTAAGGTTGGACCATGTAAGATTGGACCATGCAAGGTTGGACCATGCAAGGTTGGACCATGTAAGATTGGACCATGCAAGATTGGACCATGTAAGATTGGACCATGTAAGGTTGAACAATGTAAGGTTGGACCATGTAAGATTGGACCATGTAAGATTGGACCATGTAAGGTTGGACCATGTAAGGTTGGACCATGTAAGATTGGACCATGTAAGGTTGGACCATGTAAGGTTGGACCATGCAAGGTTGGACCATGTAAGGTTGGACCATGCAAGATTGGACCATGTAAGATTGGACCATGTAAGGTTGGACCATGTAAGGTTGGACCATGTAAGATTGGACCATGTAAGGTTGGACCATGTAAGGTTGGACCATGTAAGATTGGACCATGTAAGATTGAACCATGTAAGGTTGGACCATGTAAGGTTGGACCATGTAAGGTTGGACCATGTAAGGTTGGACCATGTAAGATTGGACCATGCAAGGTTGGACCATGCAAGGTTGGACCATGTAAGATTGGACCATGCAAGATTGGACCATGTAAGATTGGACCATGTAAGGTTGGACCATGTAAGGTTGGACCATGTAAGATTGGACCATATAAGGTTGTACCATGTAAGGTTGGACCATGTAAGGTTGGACTATGTAAGATTGGACCATGCAAGGTTGGACCATATGTAAGGTTGGACCATGTAAGATTGGACCATGTAAGGTTGGACCATGTAAGGTTGGACCATGTAAGGTTGGACCATGTAAGATTGGACCATGTAAGATTGGACCATGCAAGGTTGGACCATGCAAGGTTGGACCATGTAAGATTGGACCATGCAAGATTGGACCATGTAAGGTTGGACCATGTAAGGTTGGACCATGTAAGGTTGGACCATGCAAGGTTGGACCATGCAAGATTGGTCCATGCAAGATTGGACCATGTAAGATTGGACCATGTAAGGTTGGACCATATGTAAGGTTGGACCATGTAAGATTGGACCATGTAAGGTTGGACCATGTAAGGTTGGACCATGTAAGGTTGGACCATGTAAGATTGGACCATGTAAGATTGGACCATGCAAGGTTGGACCATGCAAGGTTGGACCATGTAAGATTGGACCATGCAAGATTGGACCATGTAAGGTTGGACCATGTAAGGTTGGACCATGTAAGGTTGGACCATGCAAGGTTGGACCATGCAAGATTGGTCCATGCAAGATTGGACCATGTAAGATTGGACCATGTAAGGTTGGACCATGTAAGGTTGGACCATGTAAGATTGGACCATGTAAGGTTGGACCATGTAAGGTTGGACCATGTAAGATTGGACCATGCAAGGTTGGACCATGCAAGGTTGGACCATGTAAGATTGGACCATGCAAGATTGGACCATGTAAGATTGGACCATGTAAGGTTGAACCATGTAAGGTTGGACCATGTAAGATTGGACCATGTAAGATTGGACCATGTAAGGTTGGACCATGTAAGGTTGGACCATGTAAGATTGGACCATGTAAGGTTGGACCATGCAAGATTGGACCATGCAAGATTGGACCATGTAAGATTGGACCATGTAAGATTGGACCATGTAAGGTTGGACCATGTAAGATTGGACCATGTAAGGTTGGACCATGTAAGGTTGGACCATGTAAGATTGGACCATGTAAGATTGGACCATGTAAGGTTGAACCATGTAAGGTTGGACCATGTAAGATTGGACCATGTAAGATTGGACCATGTAAGGTTGGACCATGTAAGGTTGGACCATGTAAGATTGGACCATGTAAGGTTGGACCATGTAAGGTTGGACCATGTAAGGTTGGACCATGTAAGATTGGACCATGTAAGATTGGACCATGCGTGACCCAACATGTTTTAAAATCGTCACCACGAGTTTTCGTCACACTCAACAATGGGACTTTAATTAGTGTACAGATGCTAGTTGTCTGATTGGTCAGTTTGAGAATCAACAGAGCTCTCGTGGATCCACGGAAACACGTGGAAAAAAACAACAAGAGAAAAAACGGCTTCGCGATGCGCTAAACAATGAATTGTTTACGGTATATAATATTTTATTTACGGTATATAATGTATTATTTACCAAATCATGAATTATATAGCGGAAACCTATTATATAGCTATATAAAGCATTATTTAGTGTAATAATACTATTTCAAGGCAAAAACAGTAAATAATAAATTATTTATCTAAATAATAAATTATTTATCTAAATAATAAATTATTTATCTAAATAATAAATTATTTATCTAAATAATATTTTATTTAGATAAATAATATTTTATTTAGATAAATAATATTTTATTTACATATAATATTTTATTTATCTAAATAATATTTTATTTAGATAAATAATATTTTATTTATCTAAATAATATTTTATTTATTTAAATAACACTTTATTTACATATAATATATTGTTTAGAGAAAACGCGTAATTATTTATAAATAATGAGTTATTTACAAACACAATCTCTTATTTATGCTAAACAATGCGTTATTTAGTGCTCTGGGCTCTCTTTTTTCTGTATCTGTAAATAATGCATTGTTTAATTTAAACAATGCATTATTTAGCTAAATAATGCATGATATAGCTAAATAAAGCATTGTTTAGCTAAATAACGCGTTATTTAGCTAAATAATGTGTTATTTAGACATCAAGAGCTAAAAGGGACTTTTGCACCATTCGGATTGCCATACTTTTGCACCATTCGGATTGCCATACCCCCGCGGGTTAACGTTAGGGGGAAGAATTTACCCGATGCTCCCCAGCATGTCGTAAGAGGCGACTAACGGATTCTGTTTCTCCTTTTACCCTTGTTAAGTGTTTCTTGTATAGAATATAGTCCATTTTTATATTTAGTCAAGTTTTGACTAAATATTTTAACATCGAGGGGGAATCGAAACGAGGGTCGTGGTGTATGTGCGTGTGTCTGTGTGTCTGTGTGTGTGTGTGTGTGTGTGTAGAGCGATTCAGACTAAACTACTGGACCGATCTTTATGAAATTTGACATGAGAGTTCCTGGGTATGAAATCCCCGAACGTTTTTTTCATTTTTTTGATAAATGTCTTTGATGACGTCATATCCGGCTTTTCGTGAAAGTTGAGGCGGCACTGTCACGCCCTCATTTTTCAACCAAATTGGTTGAAAGTTTGGTCAAGTAATCTTCGACGAAGCCCGGGGTTCGGTATTGCATTTCAGCTTGGTGGCTTAAACATTAATTAATGACTTTGGTCATTAAAAATCTGAAAATTGTAAAAAAAAAAATAAAAATTTATAAAACGATCCAAATTTACGTTTATCTTATTCTCCATCATTTGCTGATTCCAAAAACATATAAATATGTTATATTCGGATTAAAAACAAGCTCTGAAAATTAAATATATAAAAATTATTATCAAAATTAAATTGTCCAAATCAATTTAAAAACACTTTCATCTTATTCCTTGTCGGTTCCTGATTCCAAAAACATATAGATATGATATGTTTGGATTAAAAACACGCTCAGAAAATTAAAACAAAGAGAGGTACAGAAAAGCGTGCTATCCTTCTTAGCGCAACTACTACCCCGCTCTTCTTGTCAATTTCACTGCCTTTGCCGTGAGCGGTGGACTGACGATGCTACGAGTATACGGTCTTGCTGAAAAATGGCATTGCGTTCAGTTTCATTCTGTGAGTTCGACAGCTACTTGACTAAATATTGTATTTTCGCCTTACGCGACTTGTTGTAAAGATTTTAGTCAAGCAGTATGTAAGAAATGTTAAGTCCTTTGTACTGGAAACTTGCATTCTCCCAGTAAGGTAATATATTGTACTACGTTGCAAGCCCCTGGAGCAAATTTTTCATTAGTGCTTTTGTGAACAAGAAACAATTGATAAGTGGCTCTATCCCATCTCCCCCCTTTCCCTGTCGCGATATAACCTTCGTGGTTGAAAACGACGTTAAACACCAAATAAAGAAAGAAAGAAAGTGAGCCGGATCGTTAGGCATGTGAAGGACTGTGTCTATAAGATCACCTTATGCGCTGATGCATTTGACTAATACTAATAATTGTGGCCATGATGAATATATACATGACACACGTCATAATTATGTTGATGTCGATTTCATTATCGTCTAACCTTTGCTGAGGGCGTTTATAAACCGATGATGTGTCATAATATGTTTATTTCGTTAACATCTGTTGCCTTGCTAAACCCGCGCGCTCAAATAATATTAAATATGATAATATGCTCTATCTTTTTGATTGAAAATGACCGTCTCTTGCTTGCTTTGTGAGTGAAGATAGGGAATTGTCTTATGTAGTGTTTTCTTTTTTTCTAACTGTTTAAATATTTATTGTGTATTTACTTTTTACTTATATTAGCTAAGTGTGACACATATACTTTCAAATAAATAAAAAGGCCAATCTGCTTTCAAAAAAAGCAAATAATAAGCTGCTTTTTTTCTCTCATGCGGATGCAGGTTTATACCTTGAGTTGCAGAACCCTGCCTTCCACCTTGCAAGAGGGGGTATAAAGTATATGTTTTTTTTTAAACTGCTACGTTTTTCCTTAAAATGTAGAGATTTAGTGCTACGTATAACAAGTTTGAATGATCATCTGCTTTGGTGACGGATTTTTTTTCCATCGTCGACATACCAGACGTGTGTGGGTGGTGGTTTTTTTCTTTCTTTTTTTGGTCAAGTTTAAAGAAATGTTCCTTACCATTGTATTTTTGTTTTTGTTTGTTTATGTAGGTTTTTTTTATGTTAGTCGTGTGAAAGAAGTACTGTGTATTTCATTTTCATTCTGTTTTAACAATGAAACTTAATTTTCAGCGACGTACAGTCTCAAGCATAAGTAACCTGTCAATGTAGTAAAGAAGAATTGCTTGCATGGTTGAAAAAAGGGTAGTTTTCTAATTGGGCCCAACCATCCAAATTCTAAACTATTGTCAGGTTTAAGTTTGACAAGGTTTCATACTCATGGGAAAAAAATGGACAAGGCTTATTTCAACTCTTTTCTGCTGAAGTTACACACATTTCAAAACGTGCCATACATTGTTGTGTAGCTCTACTTGCTATCAAAGTTTCATGCAACTATGCATATTATGTCTTGCCTAAATTCGTGCCTGAGAAAATTGAACAGTGAATCAGTATAGAATTCATGTGCCATATTATATCGCGTGTTCATGTCTCATTGTGATAAATCTGCTTTTCCTTTGCGTATGTGTGTTTGTGCATGTGAGAGTGTTTGTGCATGTGAGAGTGTTTGTGCATGTGAGAGTGTTTGAGTGTGTGTGTTTGTGTGTGCGTGTGTTTGTGTGTGTGTGCGTGTGTTTGTGTGTGTGTGTATGTGTTTGTGTGTGCGTGTTCAGTGCGCAGCTGATGACAATTCCTTTTCCATGTTTGGTTGCGTGTCGGACAATATGGTAGTAATTTAACGATCAGTGGATTTGCAACACGTTCTAGCGTTAATAATCACCCTTTTGCTTTCATAGAGTTTATCTGGAAAGGAAGCTGCAACTGCTATATTTTGAGACACTCTCTAATTCTGAGATGTCACTGTAGCTTACTGAAATGCCAATTCCTGTAAGTTTTCAAGTTGCATTTTTGGATTGTTTCCTTAGCATTGCAAAATAGGTTGTGGAGAGTCAAAACACACTCTCTCTCTCTCTCTCTCTCTCTCTCTACACACACACACACACACACACACACACACACACACACACACACACACACACACTCTCTCTCTCTCTCTCTCTCACACACACACACCCACACACACATACATGTATACTACTGTATCACTTTTTATTGGAATCTGACATCAAAGTATAAAACCAAAAGATAATTAAAGTATGTCATATATATGCAAGTTTAAGGCAAAATAAAATCAGACTAATCATTACAGACATGCACTTATTTAACTTGACTAAATTAACACAAACAAACAAAAAGCTACATACAACTTTGACCACACAACTCAAAAGTTTGTGGTACACAACCAACACAAGCGTTCACACTAAACAAAAAAACCCGATGAGAACACTTTCTCTCTCCCTGCACATGATACCATTCTTTTGAAACAGCAAGGCAACACAGAGATAATTTAGGGAAAAAACTGACAAAGTATCGTAAACAGCAAAATGGTTAACACATAATCGATCAACACACATGACAATGAATCAAACAACACAAGGTGGTTTTTGTTTAAAAGAAAATCCATGAAAAAAAATCCATGAAAAAAAAAGAGGAAAAAAACCCCAACTACAAAAGCATGAACAAAATGAGGAAATTCAAATATGTTGAACAATATATACCGAGCAACAAAAGAAACGCGAAAAAATTCTGCAATGTTTGATTGACAAAATCTCGAACAATTATGGAGTTAGAATTATCAAACCACAACATTTTGATGAAGGCATGTTTGACACAGCTGTTGCGTGAGTATTTTGATGCTGCGACTGTTTCAACACACGGGACAAGCTGGTTTAACGTTAACGAAGTTTTGAAGGTCTAGCTCAGTCAGCCTTCATCGCATTCTCTGGCCACTGATCGGACACTGGCTGCTTCCAGTGATGTTCCTGGTAGTGTCAGCGGCTGAATTGAATCGATGTCGAAGACGTTGTGGAAAGAAATTGCGATCTTGTCTTATTGGGGTAATGCGAAAAAATCTACCGCGTTGCATAACTGCAGTGCTTCCAATGTCACCAGAACATTGCAGAAGGTGATAAACTGTTGACACATGCACGTTTAAAGCACATGCCATAGCTTCTGGATCACCCCCAGATTTAAATCGACCTGGCATTTTGGTGGTGTCAATCTTGGCATCCTGGCTGTTTCAAAAGTGAGACTGGCAGCAAGCGTGCCATGGTCTCTTTTGGTTGCTAATGCATTAGTGAACACATCTCACCTATCAGATTTCTCCTGCTCTACTTGCACGTGCTGCAAGCGCGCATTATGTTTTTAACAATAAACCTGCTTGTCCCGTGTGTTAAAACAGTCACAGCATCAACATAATCACACAAAAGCAAGGTCAAACATGCCTTCATTAAACGTTTGTGGTTTAATAATTCTAACTCTATAATTGATGGAGATTTTGGCAATCAAACAATGACGAATTTGTTCGCGTTTCTTTTGTTGCTCGGTATATATAACACAAATAAAAAGTCAACCAGAAAAGAAGAAAAAAATGTGCAACTCTACACAAAAATAAAATGAATAAATAAAAAAAATAATAATAAAAATATGTCAAACTATATAAATAAATGAAAGTTAGTAATAAGTAATGATAAAGATTAAATTAAAAATGTATTATGTATCTCTATACAAGCACATATTGCACTATGGACTAGTTTTACAAGCCAGCAAAGAGTGTTTAGATTGGAATTATGACCCACATATTTTACATAAATGACAACTTTTTCTCTTGTACTTATCAACTAACACATTTATATTACATTCATGTGTATATCTGAACAGTAAACCTTACAATTATAATTCCAACCCAGTCTCTGTAACCTTGAAGAGAAATCTTTGCTTTTTAAGTTTTGAAAATTTGCTGCACCCAAAACATTAAAACTATTTGTTGTAAAAAAAGATTCAGTAGAAAAGGGCAGAAAAAATAACTACAGCAGATTAATAAAATAAAATACAAAAGAGGGTGTATGAGATACATGTAATAGGGATCAAGAAGCGGCGATAACATTTAAACCAGACTTAGCAGACAGCGTACGTCTACACTCTCATTCCACTCTCCCAATCACACGAACTAAAAAAATAAAATAAAAAATAAATAAAACACCACCAAAACCATGAAAACAAGTAAAAATTCAAAAACATTATCAGCAGAGCACAAAAAGAGATGAAAAATAAAAATGAAAAAAAATATCTGACAGAGGTTTGAATCCAATGTTAAGCACCAAAAGCAATAAGGAAGCCGATTGCTAACTCATATAGGAAAATCACAATTGGATTTCTTTTCACAGATCAATATAAGTTTTAACAGCATCACCACAACAAATATTTTCAACATTCACTACAGTCAACAATGGTTTCAACAGTATAACATTGTAAGCAAATTCCAAATTATTACACAATGAAGCCATAGAATTTTCAAACCTAGTTTCAACCTATGAATAAAAAAACAGAACAATGGTGACCGCCCGTGAGAGCAAGAAATAAAATGACAAAAAAACACTCACGTGAGTGCAGTATTTTTTTAATCTTTTTATTTATTCAATGAATTAAAAAGACAAAAAAACTCAATAACTTTACATTGTTATTCAATACAGATCCTGCTACAACAGGGAAGGTACACATAGCAGGTCAAATTATGCACAGGACACCGACTTTTAAAAGATGGAAATTTCACGAAACATTTCAACACATCACCAATACTACTAAAAAAAAGAAGCAAAAATAACAATATGCAACAAGAGACTGGAAATAAGAAGAACTAGAACAAGATAACAATATTGAAAAACAAAAGAGATCTTTACTCACAAAGATAACGATACAAAATTTCTTTCTTTCTTTGGTGTTTTACGTTGTTTTCAACCACGAAGGTTATATCGTGACGGGGAAAGGGGGGGAGATGGGATAGAGCCACTTGTTAATTGTTTCTTGTTCACAAAAGCACTAATCAAAAATTTGCTCCAGGGGCTTTCTTTCTTTCTTTATTTGGTGTTTAATGTCGTTTTCAACCACGAAGGTTATATCGCCACGGGGAAAGGGGGGAGATGGGATAGGGGAAAGGGGGGAGATGGGATAGGGGAAAGGGGGGAGATGGGATAGAGCCACTTGTTAATTGTTTCTTGTTCACAAAAGCACTAATCAAAAAATTGCTCCAGGGGCTTGCAACGTAGTACAATATATTACCTTACTGGGAGAATGCAAGTTTCCAGTACTAAGGACTTAACATTTCTTACATACTGCTTAACTAAAATCTTTACAAATATTGACTATATTCTATACAAGAAACACTTAACAAGGGTAAAAGGAGAAACAGAATCCGTTGGTCGCCTCTTACGACATGCTGGGGAGCATCGGGTAAATTCTTCCCCCTAACGATACAAAATGTACTCACCAATTGCACAAAAACCCCAATGTAATGTCAGATTTTGTTTGTCCAAATCAATCAGTGATCAATTCCCCTCTTTACTTTTGATCAAGTTTTCTTTTGATTGTTAAGTTCAGGAAGTCAAAACCGATCTTCATTCTTTGTGCATCTGTTTGTTTTTATATCTGGTGAGTACATTTGTATTTTTTTTTTATCTTGTGAAAAAAAATCTACAACAAAAATCATTCATAAACTTGAATGCTATGAAATTAAAAGCTCCTTTATCCTTCTCAAGAACTTCTATTCTTTCTTTATTTGGTGTTTAACGTTGTTTTCAACCACGAAGGTTATATCACGACGGGGAAAGGGGAGAGATGGGATAGAGCCACTTGTTAATTGTTTCTTGTTCACAAAAGCACTAATAAAAAAATTGCTCCAGGGGCTTGCAACGTAGTACAATATATTACCTTACTGGGAGAATGCAAGTTTCCAGTACAAAGGACTTAACATTTCTTACATACTGCTTAACTAAAATCTTTACAAACATTGACTATATTCTATACAAGAAACACTTAACAAGGGTAAAAGGAGAAACAGAATCCGTTGGTCGCCTCTTACGACATGCTGGGGAGCATGGGGTAAATTCTTCCCCCTAACCCGCTGGGGGTACGATACAAAATGTACTCACCAATTGCACAAAACCCCCAATGTAATGTCAGATTTTGTTTGTCCAAATCAATCAGTGATCAATTCCCCTCTTTACTTTTGATCAAGTTTTCTTTTGATTGTTAAGTTCAGGAAGTCAAAACCGATCTTCATTCTTTGTGCATCTGTTTGTTTTTATATCTGGTGAGTACATTTGTATTTTTTTTATCTTGTTAAAAAAAATCTACAAAAAAAATCATTCATAAACTTGAATGCTATGAAATTGAAAGCTCCTTTATCCTTCTCAAGAACTTCTATTCACTTTTTGTCAAAAGATTGAGAAACCTCTGAAGATCGTTCTGACTAAATCAGCTTCAAATTGGACTGGTCCTTACGTGCATCTAAACCTTCAGAAGCATGAAAGTGTCTGCTAAATGTGGAGATGTGCGATCAATCTTGTTTTGACAATTAGCTAAAAACACAACCAGCCAATGAAAACGATTAAAAAAATTAAAGAAAGAAAAGAGCATGTACAAACAAATCACTAGTTAAGACTCAAAAATGCCCATAAAGCATGACAGTAAACAGCAAACATTTTACAAGAGCAGTTATGACAAACAGTTTATGTCACATCTAGCATTGTTTGTCTGAAATGTATAATCATAATCTGAAGAAAAAAAAAATTAAATAAAAGTGATGTCATTTTTCATCACCACAACACATTGCACCAGAAAAAATAAAATAACATCAGCAATCAAAACATCAGTTATGCACAAAAAACAAAATATATATAGAATCCAAAATGTCCTGAAACAGTGTGGCAGTATGAATGAGAAAGTACACGACATCAAAGGAATACTAAAACAAGAAACTTTACACAGATCTCAAAACTATTTTATACTCTGTCCAAAATATGGACACGGTCGATCAGTAAGTGATGGGATAGAATGTAAATCGCTATTCACATTAACTTTCACTCTTACAATGCAACATGATTCACAAAATTTGTCAATTCAACATATCATGACAGTAGTTTTAATTCCCGAATTACACTAGCTTTTTTCTCTCTTCAACATGATTCTGTGTCTCAGGTAGCATTACCATAAAAACATTTTAAACATCTAATATATGAACCATCCGCATGCAAGTTCCATTTAAATTCTTTGGAGCATCAATTTAATGGTATTTTGCTTTTTGGGTAATTCAGTATTCGTCTGTATGTGTATCTTTGATTTCCTTTGCGATAATTGATTATACATATGATACGTTCTCCTCATACAAATGATTCCAAGCACATTAAGACTTACCCCTTAAATAGGCAAAACATCAAGTAGTAATTTAAAGTCAGAGATGAACATTCAGAAAACTAAAAGACAGATCGAGTTTGGGACCTGTTGGCGTAATATATCAAGATCAAGATCGAGCTACAGAGGTATGTGCACAGACAGGGTAATTGCACTAATGGTTGAAAGCATCATAGTGTCCCGTTCTCGAAAACAAAGTACAAAATCAGCCACTAAAATCAGGTTTTCGGCAGAACATAATCCCCAAAGGCATGTACAAATCCAAGCAAACTGGTCACCTGAACGTACAGTGATACCTGCTATGAAAGGACCCTCAGGACCATGCAGCCAAAACTGTCGACCCTACACTGCAGGTGCACACGTTTGTTTTGGTTACAAATCCTAGACTACAGGATAGAAGGTGTCCTTTATTGGAAGGTGTCCTGTCATTGCAGGGTCCTTGCATCCATACGTACAATCAAACCAGTGTCCTGGCGACCACCTCTTAGTTACGTCCACCTGCCGATTACTTCTTCCCCCAAGTTTTTCCCCCTATGTAATTCACCTTTCCATAGTGACCACGCCTGTCTAACAACTACATTTATTTGGTCCCTTCGGTGTTGGTTATAGACAGGTTTGAGTCTGTACCATAAAGATCCGGGTGCCAATAACAACACCAAAGTGTGAACTGTATGTGCTATCATTTTTTATGTAGTGAGTACAAGACATGGTTTTAACCTTTTCAAAAACCTTCCAGTTATGCACATTTTGTAAATTTGAAATTCATGATACAAATTATTAGTAATAATTAGTCCTTTCATTAGATTTGGACTGGTGGTTTTTTTTTTGCAATGGGTTTCACCTTTTCAAAACCCTTCAAGTTATACACATACTGTAAATTTGAAATTCATGAGATTTGTAATACAGTCCTTTTATAAGATTTCGAATGGTTGCTTTTTTTCATGTTCCTTCAACTTTCTTTCTTTCTTTATTTGGTGTTTAACGTCGTTTTCAACCACGAAGGTTATATCGCGACGGGAAAAGGGGGGGAGATGGGATAGAGCCACTTGTTAATTGTTTCTTGTTCACAAAAGCACTAATCAAAAAATTGCTCCAGGGGCTTGCAACGTAGTACAATATATGACCTTACTGGGAGAATGCAAGTTTCCAGTACAAAGGACTTAACATTTCTTACATACTGCTTAACTAAAATCTTTACAAACATTGACTATATTCTATACAAGAAACACTTAACAAGGGTAAAAGGAGAAACAGAATCCGTTAGTCGCCTCTTACGACATGCTGGGGAGCATGGGGTAAATTCTTCCCCCTAACCCGCAGGGGGTAGAACTTCAACTTACCAAGACTGCCTTTCATAAGAACAGGTTGTAATGGCAACTATATGCCTTAAAGCACACAACAATTACGGCCATCACTTTTGATTCGCTCTGTGGTGGGCGGGGATGTAGCTCAGTCGGTAGTGCGCTGGATTTGTATCCAGTTGGCCGCTGTCAGCGTGAGTTCGTCCCCACGTTTGGCCAGAGATTTATTTCTCAGAGTCAACTTTGTGTGCAGACTCTCCTCGGTGTCCCAACACCCCCCCCCCCCCCGCCCCCCCCCCCCCCCCTGTGGTGTTTAGGAAGATGTTGGTTACAGTGTTAGCCTGTGCAAGAGGAGCAGGACCCAATGACCAGTGACAGCAACACAGAGCCGTGTTTTGTGTATGTCAGGGGTGGGACTCTTGTGGTGAAAAAAGAGGAAATCCCTTTTTTTTTAGGGGGGTATCCCCGGATTTTTTTTTAAATGGGACATTAACATCTGTGCAATCTGGTACATTCTGAGACTAAAATTCAACTCGTAAAAAAGACATTCTGCCCGCCCCCCCCCCCCCCCCCCCCAAAAAAAAATAAAAACCCACACACACAAAAACACGTTCACACAACAATGGTAACATTGTAATGGTGCATACTTACATAATGAACCATGTATCCATAATCCAATACTGGCAATAGTATGATTCAATGCATTGAAACTCAAAATGACTATTAGTTATCAGGAGTTTTCAGTCAGCACAATTTAAATCTCAAGCCTCCAGTGTTCTGTTCCATCTTCACTTCTCTCCATATCATTCAGTCAAGAAGTTATAGATACTGTGATGAAATGGGACGCGGAAAAATAGATTACTCCAGCGGAATTCGTAAGTTGTGTCCACGGAAATCCGCGGATTCGCAGAAAAGTCCCACCCCTGGTATGTTCTCATAGTGCAAGTATAAATGTATGTACAAACTCTTTACTTGTCAAATTCTGTGGTAATTATGCAATATCCCTGCCCATTTTCATTCTCAATAAAATCCCTCTTGCACCATTCTCCTGTTCACACCTTCCTATAGCGCTGTCTCGAAACTAACGCGATAGTCGGACAGAGTTGCGCCCCTGGAACGGCAGGTAGTTCCGGTTTGTGTTTGCAAAATGGAAGCGCATGACAATCCGCCCTTCAACGTCTTTACCCGCGTAGTTTGAACAGCAGACACAGTAACGTTTCCCTCCACCACTAATCTTCTTCTCTCGTTCAGCCATTTTGGACGTAAACAAAACAACCGGAACTACCCGCCGACAGCGCCGTGGGCTATGTCAGGGACGGACAACTCTTATCACTTTTGTTTTGAGACAAATTTTGTTGTTGTTGCTATACACCTAAACTAATTAGCAAGAAGATGAACAGGTAAATGGACGGTCCATTCTTTGTGTTTTCACACCTGTTGACTTGCTAAATTCGACCGTTTCCTCATTCTGATTTTATTCACTTAGGAAATGTCCACAGTACAACCTAACGGTAACCACTGGTATTTCTCCTGCGAAGGATACATGAAGTGCAAGAAATATCGTTCCACAGTTAACAGCTCACTACTGCTAATAGGTTGCAACTTCAACACTTTTTTCACAGATCTAGAAGTAAATGTATGTGCAAAGACAATGAGATTCAAGAGCCAATCATACAAAGGCAGAAAGGTGCAGGGCTATTTTTAGTGCTCTTGTTAAAGGCCGTACAGAACTAACACATTGCCAATGTCCCTGTATAGCCCATGATGTGAGGTTCACCGTCACAGTGAAGGAATCTCAATACAGTGGAACCCCCCTTTTAAGACTCCCTCCTTTTTAAGACCTTGTTTTTTTTCTGACTTTCTGTTTATAACCTCTGTAAAACTACCCCCATTTTAAGACTCCCTCCTTTTAAGGGCAGGTGGGCCAGTGCAAAATTGACCAAATCGTTCAAAACACTGTTTTGGGTATTTTAGCAGATTACGTTTCCATAACATACCTATCATCCATGTGTGTCAGTGTTTTTGTCAAAAGTGTCCTATTTATCTGTCAATAAAGACAAAATGTGAACATGTGTGGCATTGATTGTCTTCTGTAGTCGATATTCCCCCGCCAAAAAATGTCTCATTTCAAAGGCTAGTTACGGCTTTGTCCTCAGCAAAACAGTGCATTCACGACATACGAAACTGCGCAGCAGCTCTTGACCTATAACATGACATCAGTGTTTTGATGAATGTTCCATTCACTCAGCCACTAGTCCGTTGCAAAAGCAGCAATCGTAATCGAACGGAATCGAACGGAAATGTCCTTATTTGGAAGGTACTCGACATCCATTGGTTCGTTTCATAAACCGAAATCGGGAACCAGTTTACTTTGTGAGTGCGCATGCTCAGCTTACGAATTTTGCATACGGAAACTACCGAAGAGACTCTCGGCCATGACGGGAACACCCGAAGTTCACTCGGTTTTACAACATCCTGGTTACACATCAAACGATCGGTGACAACCGAAAGCGAATTTTTCTTTGAGAAACAACCTTTGATACGATAACAATGGTTCGAAATAAGAAAGAGGACAATGTCTTTATTAGTTCGGTTAGCAACAACAAGTATTTCCGCTGGTACTAGGCCAAAGTTTGGATTCTGCCGGTGTTTCCGATACAGAGGAAAGCTTTGATCTCCACGCAGATCCACAGGTCGCCATTTCCGAACACGCCATGCATGGCGCAGACTTTTTACGTCTTGCAACTGGCTTGCTTTGCGCTGAATTTGAGTCAGTTTCTGAGCAGTATCTCCTCGACAAGCAAGTCGAGCATTTGCTACGCAAAAAAACAAAAACAGGAGAAAGTATCCAACATCAGTCAGATTATCGGTAATGTTTGCTGGGTCTGCCATTTCACGAACGAAACTGGATCAGCAACTGTTTGTATCAATCTGCACTTTCGTAAATTCCGTCACTGTCACTGTGTCATTTTCTTCACCGCGATACACAGTTCATTGCGAAGAGCTTCCTCAGTAAATCGTTCAGATTCCACGTACGATTTGTTGTCAAAAAACAACTCAAACAAAAGTTTCAAACTCATCATCCTCCATCTTGCTTGTCGAAGCACTAATTAAGTACTGTATCGATGTAAAAACAAAAGCAGAAAACTTCGACCTCAGCGCAAAAGACACGACGAGATAACGGAAGGAAAGAAGCCTCGTTCTGGCTCAAGTAAGTTACCGTTAAAAATACCGTTATTCTTGCATGCAAATACAAACGAGAATCGGGTCATTGGTACACGTTTAGCGCTGGGGCAGTATCCCCATGCTGGTTGACAGAGGGAAAGAAGGGATGGACGCATAAATTCGCTGCTGGCGTGCTAAAGGCTAAGTAGTTTGCAATTCAAATAAACTAAGCTGTTCATTCATAACACAGTTTTGTCCTTGTATGTCTGTTTCAATAGTGTTTCTGTGGTGTTCAATCTTCAATGTCGTTTTTCTCAGTTCAGCCATTTTGCCTACGGTTACGTCTTGAGTTACGCGATTTCTCTGGCTGTAATTTAGCTAGAGCAATATTTTCTTTTGTAGTTTGTGCAGAATATAACATTCTAGGGGATTACGAAGGGATTTTGCTGAAATTTTATTATAGTCATATCCAGATTATTTCAAAAAATAATTTCGCAAGCGTTACCCTAAAGTTTGACAGTTGTAACAAAGAAGTGTTCCTAACTCCAAATATAAATATAATAAACAAGATCTGCTTCGTAATCCCCTAGAGCATACCCAGAAGGATAAAATAAAACAATAATTAGAAGTGTGACAATCACATCTGATGAAAATCCGTGTATCTCCTGTACTCCACTTTTGTCTGTATTTTGACTGTTTTTGTCGCGTAAAACAAAAACCAGCAACCGAAAATACAAAACATGACTATTGTTTGTCATCATTTGTTCATTTCTTTCATAAAATAACATTTAGACACAATAAAACATTCAAAATAAAAAAAAAGGTAGTGCACTGGCCCACCTCCCCTTAAAGACCTGACTTTTTCAGATTTTTGGAGGTCTTAAAAGGGGGCAGTTCCACTGTATATTTACTCTTCTTTCAGTCTGTGACATCGACCTCTACATAATTTCTTGAAATAACCAACAAATTCTTTAACTACTCCTCATGCATTCATGCTTAGGATCAAAAACCAATGCATATATATGTGATCACAAATCTATAAAAAAAACAGCAGGACAAGCATTTGTAAAAGCAACAGGATTTAGAAGGCAGTCATATCAATGGCACAGGAAGCTTTGCTTTTTAATTCAGCAATGACAGAATCATTATGCGTTTACTGCACTCGGTGTTTTGTAATCATCTGCTTTGGAAAACGCTAAAAAGCTGAACAAGTTCAAACTTCATTCAATTAGTACATTCCAACTGTCCCTTCAGAAGCAATTTAAGCTACACAAAATATGCAGCCGACAAACAGCACAAAGCAACCATTTAGATAACTTTAACTAGTAAATTAGTGCGTGATCTATTGTTTTGAATTTCTCTAAATGTGACCCTCCACCACGAAATGAGTCGCATGTCACCTCGCGCGGTTCTGCGCTAGGCTTAATATAAGTCCGGGGAGTGTCTGGTAACAGTGTGAGGGTCACCTTAGTCACAGGCTTATAACTCAAACAGTTTTCGCTCTTTTCTAAAACGGTTTTCACCACTGGATAGAGCATAAAAAACTCTTTAGGAAAATGTACAAATATGAAAATCATGCAAAGGTGACATGCGACTCATTCCGTGGTGGAGGGTCACAAATGTGGGTTGCAGTTGTCCTTTGCGTAATTCCATACTGCCTCACAAACAAACTTGAAACTTTAAGTAAATAGTCCAAATGAGAACTAAATTCAATCACACCAAAACAATTGAACTTAAACAACTCTTAAACATTAAAATCAGTGGGCTTTTCTTACTGCCCCTCACAATCACTAACCTTATTTCGTCACAATTACTTTAAGAAAAGAACAACAAAATTGTAATGCAAAAATCCTTCATGAGTGTTCACAGACTATTTTGTAATCAAGTCACAGTCAGTGGTAACTATGAAACTTTCAACAAAATCCAAGTTTGTATGCCATGATTCTTACTTCAACACCAGACACACTTGAGAAAACAGCCATGTCAGAAACTATTTACAATTAAATGTCAGACCCTGATCCAATTAAATGAAACCATCCATTCAAACAGCAAAAAACACACATTCAAACCTGCTTGCTAACACTCTAAAAATTGTGTGCAGTAAAAGCCAAAAGGTGAAACAGGAAGATCAGGTGGGCAGATATTTACATGATGTCAGATATACTACTTGTTTCTTCACTACTCAAATAGGAAAACTTTCATAACTTGGTATTGTTTATGTCAGGCATGGAAATTCCAAAATAGAAAAAACTCTGAAAATAGGCCGAGGTCCAGGGGCCGCCTAGGCCACGGCGGGGTACAGGGGCAGAGCCCCGTTGGGGGGACCAGCGGGGCGAAGCCTCCCGGAAGAAAAACGAATTTTAGCATTTTAGACCAATATTTTGATAGTTCTCGTGTAAGCAAACAATGGATAGAGAGACAATAGTATACATATAATTTAATTTTCCTATATTTTGCCGCGGACAATTTTTTATTTTCGCTGAAACGTAATTTCCTTTTTGCGGAAATCCGCGAACAATTCCCATGCCTGTTATGTACAAATCGTTCTACAATCTGGTAAAGCTGTTTGAAGCATTTCTACTTAATTATAAAACAGTAAGATAGTGTCGCGAGATATTTGCACAAGTAGATACACTACAGTATGTTCAGCGAGAACAAAATGTAAATTCGGCACTTATCTGTGTGCTGAGACCTACCATCTGGTTAGCATTCATTTACTGGCTTAATTATCTGCTTCTCTACAGATCATATTTCTCTGTCTTTGAGAGGAGTGTGTATGTGCGTAAATGTCTGCTTCTTCCTTCTTGTTGCAGTCAACACAAAACAACACCTTTAAAAAAACAACTCCTTATCGTCCCCACCTTCCAAACAACCTCACGTCTGACACTTCTGCCACACACCAACCCCTCTCCATCCTCTCCCCTTTTCTTAAAAATAATAATAAAATAAAATAAAATAAAAAATAAAAATTTAAACGAAGTTCTCTTTTCCTGATTACATTATGAAACAAAATTCCCCAATCAAAACACAGTTTCTTCATTTTGCCGACAAGAAGCAACGTAGCACATGGATGAAGCGAGATAGCAGACACAGACAGGTACAGAACGATACAGCAAGCAATGTCACAGAAGCCACTGTGATGGAACGCTGGAAGAGTTCACTTCGGGTGTGTGAGTGTAATGCGATGAGATGATTCTTGTTTGAGGAAATGGACCCACAGAGAGGTTCCAGAGAACCTGCAGAAAAACGGCAGCGCCTAAGGAAGAAATCATACATCCGTGTCCAGCTTAGGCACAGAGCCGTTGGCGCTACCGTTGATGGCCGGTTCTTCCATCAGCTGGCTGCCGCGCTTTCCAACGCTGGAATTGTGGGAAGTGGCGCTGGGGGAGGGAGAGGGTTCTTTGGTGGAATTGTGGGAAATGTTGAGGGCGTCGATGTCGTCGCACAGACCGTGGTTCAGTTTCCTCGGCTCTTCCCTGTCACTCCCCACACCGTTGAACGAGCTGTCTCTCTCCTCGCTGTCCCTCTCTCTCTCCTCCCTCCCTTTCTCGCCCCCGTCTTCACTGGAGGCTCCCACCGACTCGCTCCCCTGGGAAGGAGTCGCCTCCCTGGAACTGACCTCTCTGGAGCTGGGAGTAGCCTCCCTTGAGCTGGAGGTACCTCCAGCGGCGGAGGGCGTCTGCTCTCGCGTGGAGGCTTCGCTGGAGGAGGAATAGACCGGGTCGGTACCTTCCGGGCGAAACAGGCCCCCCTGGAGTGTCTTGGAGGCCTTCTCGATGCGGCGGTTGAGGCGGTCTTGGAAGGAGCGGAGCAGCTGAATGCTGGGGTCTCTACTGGCGTTGTCGTCCATGCCGTCTGTCGCTAGCTCAACGTGAGGCGCAGACCCTGTGTCAACATAATGTCAATGTTTAGCAATTACAGGTCAGATAAACTGACTAAAAGAGAGAGCTATGAGTTGCATACAGGCTTCTGAACAAAATGTGTTTTAACTTTGCTGATCAAAATACACCAAAATACACACACACACAGATATGCATACACACACACACACACATACACACATACACCAACATCATTCATCACACTAACCCAAGTGACCAGCCAGGAAATGTTGGACCAGAGGCAAAACTGGGGACTCACATCTATATATATATACGACTTATGTCTCTGTGTGTGTGGCAAAACTGGGGACTCACATCTATATATATATACGACTTGTGTCTCGGTGTGTGTGTGTGTGTGTCCGCGATGCACGCCCAAGGTTCTCGATGGATCTGTTTCAAATTTGGTGGCCATATTCAGCTACACCCCGGACACAACCTGCTCGATGAGATATTTCAACACGTGCTCTCAGCGCGCAGCGCTGAACCGATTTTGGTTTTTCTCTGGATCCATTCCCAGTAACTCTTCCTTATCTTCTCCAGTGTTTTCAGCGTTTATCTCTCTTCCTTCGTGTGGCGTCAATCCATATTCCCGTTTCTATTTTTAGAAGGTCACTGTCGACAACGCTCAATCCATATTCCCGTTATACTATTTTTACTCTTCTCCAGTGTTTTGCACGTTTATCTCCCTTCCTTCGTGCGGTGCGCCGGCGTACAACCGGCTTTCCCCGGCTGTATTCGGCTCGACTTTTTCCGGGCGAAGCCGTACCCGGCAAAGCGGGTATTCATCTAGTAGGTACATATGCACACTGACAGACACACAGTTAGACTGATACCCACCCACCCACACTCACCCCCCCCCCCACACACACACACACACTAACTGCGGGACCAGCCAGGCGAGGTGAGACCACAGGCAGAACCAAGGGCACTGGCCTGACATCTGATGTACACAAAACACATTACCCCCCCCCCCCCCCACCCACACACACACACACACACACACAAACTAACCAGGGGACCAGCCAGGCGAGGTTTGAACTGAGGCAGAACCAGGGGCGCTGGCCTGACGTCTGATGTACACACACACACTTAAACATCCACACCATAATCCCCCCCCACACACACACCCTAACCAGGGGACCAGCTTGACGCCTGATGTACACACACACAGACAGACACCCAACCCGCACACACACACACACAGACTCCCAACCACCCACCCACACACAGATACACCCACTACCTCCCCCCCCCCACACACACACACTAACCAGGGGACCAGCTTGACGCCTGATGTACACACACACAGACAGACACCCAACCCGCACACACACACACAGAGACTCCCAACCACCCACCCACACACAGATACACCCACTACCTCCCCCCCCCCACACACACACACACACACACACTAACCAGGGGACCAGCCAGGCGAGGTGGGACCAGAGGCAGAACCAGGGGCGCTGGCCTGACGTCTGATCCTCAGCTTGATGTTGGCTTTGCGTTCCTCGGCCGTGGCGATGGACAGCGGCGGCATGGTCACCGGCACAAACGAGCTGGCCGAGGCGCTGCTCTTGGACTGCGCCGTGATTTTCTGTCAGAAAAATACTAGATATAACATATGGACAGGCAAATTCGAGTGCGCACAGATTTTAGATTTTCTAACTGTTACATTGAAGGCACAGTAAGCCTCCCGTAAACCATCACAGATACTGTCAGGATTTTATACACAGTACAAACACCTTTCCATTTGAACGCTCACCGAACGGGATGTAACACAAACATTCTTAAATCATAAAAGATTTTTTTTTTCATCAAGACAAGATCAGTACAATTCGAAGTTTTGAAAGTTTTAAAAAAGATAGGCCGGAAGCAGGGTCACGAAAGGTCGTGTCTCAAAGCAGACGATTTTTCTGCACAGCGCTTGCTTTCTTTGAAGCAAGCCGCTGCCGACAAGTTCGTGTGACTCGCAGCCATTTGATGCGTTTTAGAATCAGAGGTATACAATAACGTGCTATCGCAGATACAGCCAGTCTTATTGAAATCACAAACTGACGACTAAATTGTGAAAAAAAGGAAAGTGGATCACACGGGTTCACGATGGCTCAGAGGTTAGATAAACCACGAAATCTGGTGTGTGGTTTACGCGAGCTAAATAGCAATGCAAACGAACTGTTTCATTTAATGCTATTAAATGCTATTGCAAGTGTGTTCCATAAGGTTAGAACTGCTTTTTTCATTAGAAGATTTAAATCGTTTTGTAAACCATTTGAGACATACTGGGGCTTTAAGATAAGAATCTGCGGACGAAAAATAAGAGGAACAGAATTGTTTTCTGTTGTATATGGTGCTGTTTCTCCAAGGCATTAGTAATATTTTATTATTTTACTTTTTTAACTTTTTTTTTCTCTCAGGTAAATTGTGTTCTAGTGACAAGAAAAAAATAACGACGCAACCATTATACAGTGGACCCCCCCTTTTACGACCTCAGAAAATGTGAGAAAACCAGGTCTTAAAAATTGATGAATGTTAAGATGGGCAAGAATTTTAACAGAGATTATACATAGAAATTAGAATATCTAAGAAAACAGGACCAACAAATACTGTACTCAAGTGTGATCAAAGAATACAAAACAAATGACAGCAACTTTTTAACCCCAGGGTCTTCTTCTTCAACATCAAATGTTTCTACATTGTTTTTCGTCTCTCGCGTGCAATCACCATTTTTCTTCTGCTAGGAAGAAAGAACAAGTCGCGTGAAGCGATATAAAAAATATTTAGTCAAGCTGTCGGCATCAAAGTAACAGATTAACACCAACAAACAGTCATCGCCGAGACTATATTTAAGATAGTCTTGACTAACGACACCTAAAGACTGAGACTGGTCACACTCGTCTCCGCGTAGCAAGTAAACGCAGTACTTAGGCCTACTTAACCTATTTTCTGTAATTCTGAGCACAGTTTTAGAGTAAACATGACATATGTATATATTTTTTGAATTCAGGAGAAATTGAGGAATACGATGCAATCATTTTTAAATCTGTTTTGCAAAAAATCGATTTTAATGACAACTTTAATGAGCAAACTCATTAATTAATTTTTAAGCCTCCAAGCTGAAATGCAATACCGAAGTCCGGCCTTTGTCAAAGTTTGCTTGACCAAAATTTCAACAAAATTGGTTGAAAAATGAGAGCGTGACAGTGCTGCCTCAACTTTCACAAAAAGCCGAATATGACGTCATCAAAGACATTTATCAAAAAAATGAAAAAAAAGCTGTGGGGATATCATACTCAGGAACTCTCATGTAAAGTTTCATAAAGATTGGCCCGGTAGTTATCTCTGAATCACTGTATACACACACACACAGACACACACACACATACACCACAACCCTCGTCTCGATTCCCCCTCTATGTTAAAACATTTAGTCAAAACTTGACTAAATGTAAAAAGAGAGGAAGTCTTCAACTGGTAGGGGTCATAACAGGGGGGGGTTCCACCGCACTGCAAGGGGCTCACCTCGATGGCACAAGCAACTTCGTGTGCGTTCTGTGCGATGAAAGACTGTGATGACGAGATGGACAGTTTGTCGGCAGACAGGTTGTCGGGCTGTCGCTGGTTGATGCAGTTGAGCAGGTACTCCTTGATGGCCTGGTCCTTGGCACGGTCTGCTGGCATCTCTCCTCGCTGTGCAACATCAACATCATATTGACAGAAACTATATCACAGGATGACAGTCAGGCATTTGTGCATTCATCGCAATAGCCATTTTACAAACAGCTCAATTACAGGGTGACCCCCAAAAAAAGAGTACCCAAACAAAACGTCATAAATTGAACAAAAATAAAGCAATCTTCATAAAATTCATTTACACACACAAGTAGCCTCTGCATGATATGCACAGAGAATTTTAGCGTTCTAGCTTGTCTTTCAGGAAAGTTATGCTCATTCTACAGAACATGCTCCAAATGGCCTCCCCCGGATTTAAATCCCCCAGATTTCTATCTTTGGGGGTTCCTGAAAGACAACGTCTACAGGAACAACCCACAGACAATCACAGAACTCAAGAGAGCCATCACAACAACCATTCGCGGAATCTCGCAACAGGAGTGTGTGCGGGTGATTGATAACTTTGCGCGGCGAGTTCAAGTTTGCCTGCAGCGGCGCGGAGGCCATTTGGAGCATGTTCTGTAGAATGAGCATAACTTTCCTGAAAGACAAGCTAGAACGCTAAAATTTTCTGTGCAAATCATGCAGAGGCTACTTGTGTGTGTAAATAAATTTTATGAAGATTGCTTTATTTTTGTTAAATTTATGACGTTTTGTTTGGGTACTCTTTTTTTTGGGTCACCCTGTATGTAAGCACAGGTGGTTGATTAAATTGGCTATTTGGGACCAATTCAAATTTTACTTTCTAGGTTTACATACATGGTCTCCGTGGTGGGAACAATTTAGGTGTATCACAGTAAAATGAAGACATTTCTACAGAAAAAACTCATATTCTTACACACTTATTACTTGAAATCTTGTTAAAAATCTTCTTCAAAATGTTACAAATCTTGTGACGGGGACGCCCCAGAATGAAGCCTATTTAGGCTACTCAATAAACACCAAACCAATCCCCTCCCCCAGTCTGTTAGGCGCACTGACCATGTTCTTCTTGCCAGAGTCAGCGCCCGCCTCCACCAGCATGTAGACAGCATCGTCCTGGCCTCGGTCCGCCGCCCAGTGCAATGCCGTCCACTTGTTCTAAGTACACACATACATTACGTTTTTACATATTTATTTAAAAACAATTTTTTTTTATAAGTATTATTTTCTTCATTTTTTTTATTAGCATGGTTTATAGATCAGTTTGTGTGTGTGTGTCAGTGTGTGTGTCTCCTAGACATCCGCTTACCACTTATCTCCCCTGTAATTTCTTTCTTTGACTATAGAGATACAATGTACTTCCCTCCATGTTTTCCAGATCTCCTTTTTCATAATTTGTTTGGTTTCGACTGCTTTTTGTTTGTTGCTTTTCTTTTTTGATTCCTTTTTACATTTAGTTAAGTTTTGACTAAATGTTTTAACATAGAGGGGGGAATCGAGACGAGGGTCGTGGTGTATGTGTGTCTGTCTGTCTGTCTGTCTGTGTGTGTGTGTAGAGCGATTCAGACTAAACTACTGGGCCGATCTTTATGAAATTTGACATGAGAGTTCCTGGGTATGATATCCCCGTACCTTTTTTCTTTTTTTCGATAAATACCTTTGATGACGTCATATCCGGCTTTTTGTAAAAGTTGAGGCGGCACTGTCACACCCTCATTTTTCCATTAAATTGATTGAAATTTTGGCAAAGCAATCTTCGACGAAGGCCGGGGTTTGGTATTGCATTTCAGCTTGGTGGCTTAAAAACTAATGAGTGAGTTTGGTCATTAAAAATCGGAAACTTGTAATTAAAATTATTTTTGTATTAAACGATCCAAAAACAATTTCATCTTATTCTTCGTCATTTTCTGATTCCAAAAACATATACATATGTTATATTTGGATTAAAAACAAGCTCTGAAAATTAAAAATATAAAAATTATGATCAAAATTAAATTTCCAAAATCGTTTTAAAAACTATTTCATCTTATTCCTTGTCGGTTCCTGATTCCAAAAACATATAGATATGATATGTTTGGATTAAAAACACGCTCAGAAAGTTAAAACGAAGAGAGGTACAGTAAAGCGTGCTATGAAGCACAGCGCAATCGCTACCGCGCCAAACAGGCTCGTCACTTTCACTGCCTTTTGCACTAGCGGCGGACTACGTTCAGTTTCATTCTGTGAGTTCCACAGCTTGACTAAATGTAGTAATTTCGCCTTACGCGACTTGTTTATTTGTGTCCTGAAGAATTTAGCTTCCATAGGGGAAACTTTTGACTCTATATTTGTGATGTCCTTGTCTTGGCAAGTACAGAATTCTCAAATCAGTCAAAGGTACTGAACTTGTCAAATCCAGGTGCACGGAGCCCCTGGGGCTTTTAGTCATACCTCAGGCAGCTATCCGTTAGAAGAACTACCAAGTTTCATTGACTTGCACCCAAAGAGTCAAGAACTGCGATTTCTTTACGAATTAATTTCGTACTATGGACAAGGCTGGCACTGTGCCTTCAACCAAGGAAATAGTTAGAATTTTTTTTTAGCATCGCCAAAATCAACAACAAAAGACAAAACAAAAATCCCAGTTTTCCTGTTTACCAACAAGAACAACTTAATCTAACAAGAATATGAAAGACTCTACTTCACATAAAATGTCATTCCTCAAGATTTCATAATACTAAGACATTTTTTTTTTAGATTGACCAGAATCAGAGCTCACAACCAAGTTGTAAGATATACATTTTCACTTACAATGGAACCATTAGCATTGATGTCACAATCAGCTTCAATGAGAGCGTTGATGACTTCTGTGTGGCCGTGGTACGCTGCAAACATCAGGGTTGTGAAGTCAGCCTGAAAAGTACAAGTAAAGGATTGTGATCAGCAACAACATATCACTGCACTGCATACAAAAACAGCTGAAGCTTGATATTAATTGGGTGAAGTCAACTTCGCAAAGTCTACTTCAGGAACCTCGCTGCACGAAGCTTTGGTACTGAACTTTCTGTATACTTTGCAAATTCTGTTCAAAACTTTGGGGTTGTATTTTGTGCTCTGATTCTTTCCCTTAACTCAGTTCCTGATGAAAGTCTTGTTGCCAGACTGTCAGAACAACGTATTATATCGAGTCTTTTTCTTTTGCGTACACTCCTGTTCTTGCATGAGTGGGGTTTTTCCCCTGTCATTCAGGCAGCCATAATTCTTTCATAAGGGATTTTGCAGAGTCAATAGCCCAATAGGTGCAATTGACAGGTGCAATGACTTAGGCGCCAGCCTCCCAAGTGGAAGGTCGTGGGTTTGAATCCAGGCCGCACCTGGTGGGTTAAGGGTGGAGATGTCAACTTATATGTTGACCTGCTTGTTCCATCCTTATCCCGGCCCCTTTGTGTGTTAAAACCAGCACAAGACCAAGTGCACAGAGAAAAGATCCTGTCATCCATGTCAGAGTTCAGTGGGTGACAAAAACATGAAAATACCAAGCATGCATACCCGAAAGCGGCATGGCTGCCTCAATGGCGGGGTTAAAATGGTCATACACGTAGAAAGGGTGGGAGTTTCAGCTCATGTACGCATAAGAAGAAAAAGCATCCAAACCAAACAATGACCTACCTCTGCAAAGTCACTGCTGATGGCGTCCACTTCCGAGCCGGCGGTGATGAGCAAGCGAGCAATCTGACCCAGCACTGACTCGTCCTCGCACTGTGACCTGGCCACCTCATGTAGCGCCAATCTTTGGTGCTGCGAATAGGATGGAAAACAAACGTTGTTATAACAATAACAACACTTTATTGTCCATTAAAATTAACACATTAAAATGGAAAATTGACTTTGACACATCTAACCTGCCTGTCAACGATCTTATAGGTCCCCCTCCACGATTTTAGCCAGATTCCAATCTCAGGCATAACGTGTATTTGTGCATGCATGAATGCAAGCTGTACCTTGTTCATCATGTTGACACTGGCCCCACTGTTGATGAGTTTCTCCACCACACCCTGGTGGGCCCAGTAGGCAGCGTTGTGCAGAGCCGTCCACCCATTCTGAAACACACAACCACACACTTATAGCACTGTTTCTTTCAGGCAAAGACATATCAGTGGGAGGAGATTTTACTGATCACAGGTATGCTGTAGATGTCTTACAGTGTGCCTCTGTTCTGCTTCAGGACAAAAAAAGAGGGGATTTAGGTCCCTTTGCCTCCTGAATAGAATGATGTCGCCCACCCATTCTGAAATTCACAAAAAGGTGGAGGGGGAGTGTGTGGAGGGGGCGGGGGGCATAAACCTTACACCATGTATTGGAGACAGCTACCCTTAGCTTGTCCTGCATCTTTAGCTAACAGCCAGCCTCTATCAACATCTGTAGAATCTCCAGCTATCCCTGCATGGTTATCATCACTTGCTGGTACAGTACTATTATAAGTATACTTCTTACACCATTTAATGTTACAAAATACGGGAGACCATTAACCTTGTCCTGTGTGTTGAGTCGACAGCCAGCCTCTATCAACATCTGTAGAATGTCCAGCTCTCCCTGCATGCTTATCATCACTTGCTGGTACTATTATACATACCTCTGACACCATGCATGTACATGTTACAAAGTACAAGAGGCTGCAAACCTTGTCCTGTGTGTTGAGCTCACAGCCTGCCTCTATCAACATCTGTAGAATGTCCAGCTCTCCCTTGGTGAATATCATCCTTTAATGGCACTAGTATCATTGTAAAGACACATGTAAACCAGTTACACCATTTAATGTTACAAAGTACAGGGGACCGCTAACCTTGTCCTGTGTGTTGAGCTCACAGCCTGCCTCTATCAACATCTGTAGGATGTCCAGCTCTCCTTTCATGGCCGCATGGTGCAGGGCTGTCATCCCTCGCTGCAATGAACAATTCAATTCAATTCAAATTCAATACAACTTTATCATCTGAATGTAAGACGAACAGAAATTGTTCTTTTTCCATTACACAGACTTAACACTCATGTTGTAAATATGTTTCACATGCATTCTCTTTACAGACACAATGGTTAATACTCAGGAAGAAAGGAAAGTTTACAGGTTAATTAACTTACAGTCATTAACACTATCTTAGTGTGACTGTGTTTGTTTCCTTATACATGAATTTTATTTGTTGCTGCTTTATGTGTGATTGTGACCAGTAAACAGTTCTGATGAGCAATGGTGGAAGAGATGTTCTAAAGGTGCATTAAAACCTTAACCCCAATGTACATGTTCATGCATTACTCTTTGAATGTAATACACAATCTTCTAGCTGCTACATATTTTACCATAATTTTCAATCAATCAATCAATCAATCAATCAATGAGGCTTATATCGCGCATATTCCGTGGGTACAGTTCTAGGCGCTCTGCAGTGATGCCGTGTGAGATGAAATTTTATACGGCCAGTAGATTGCAGCCATTTCGGCGCATATTTACCTTTCGCGGCCTATTATTCCAAGTCACACGGGTATAGGTAGACAATTATTAACTGTGCCTAAGCAATTTTGCCAGGAAAGACCCTTTTGTCAATCGTGGGATCTTTAACGTGCACACCCAATGTAGTGTACACGGGGGGAGGGTTCGGACACCGAAGAGAGTCTGCACACAAAGTTGACTCTGAAATAAATTTCCGCCGAACCTGGGATCGAACTCACGCTGACAGCGGCCAACTGAATACAAATCCAGCGCGCTACCAACTGAGCTATATCGATCCCCGCCCAAGGGACATCCCACAATACATGGGGTAATAGACTTTTAGTGTTGGCTTTATGCATGTGTTGGCATGTTTCTTTTCTTCTCTTGTTTGTTTGGTAGTTCTCATTATTAGACAAAAGTAATACCTTGACACAAACATGTTTATTTTAGAACTTATTTGAACTCATTGTCTCCCAGGTTACGGATATATCCGTACCCACTAATATGGTTCTATCTGACCAGGTACGGATATATCCGCTCAGACTGTTATCTTAATTCAGTCGCTTCCTGCAATGTCGATCTAACGCCTGCATTCCAGCGTGTTGATACACAGTTTCTACACAGTTACTACAATGGGCGGTTCTGGTGAGGTTATGCCCCTTCTTTCTTTAGGCTGGTAACAGGCGGAACCTCGCGGCATGATCACACGAGAAAGGAAAAAAACGTGCATTGGTCCCTAATAGCATGTCGCTTTGGTAACACTAACAGTTCGTGTGTAAGTCATGCATTTTATACGGTAAAAAGACAATGGTAACAGGCGGAACCTCGCGGCAAGATCACAGGAGTTGTCTCGCGTTATCACCCCAGAAGCGCTCATTCTGAGTGACCTGCTGCAGCACAGCTGGTCTCAGCTAAAAAAAAACTTGGTCAACATAGGTGGGGTAGAAAGTGTTAAGCAGAAGGTATCTTCAGCCGCAAAATAAAGCAGAGAAGGTTAGAGTACTCACACTGTCCTGCACATTTACGTTGCATTTTGCTTCAATCAGAAGTTTGACCACGTCTGGCTTGCCTTGAGACGCTACATGGATCGGGCAACAGTCATGCTGAAACAGAGTCATGATGGATCACATCATACAGTTGCTGCATTTACCAATACACAGATCAGGCGCTGGTGTTCCCAGCCTCAGACGACAAAAGATCTATTGCAACCTGGACTGAAAATTGTAAGGTCCAAATGTCCTTGTATCACCAGCTTGGTAGGGAAAGTGATGGTCAGAAGACCACTTACATGTCAACACTATTGGACGGTCGACCAACCAAGGGTCAGACCAATGCGTCAAATCAAAAAAGTATCAATGACCGGAGATTGAAGCCTGGAAAGAACAGTCTGCGGTGGTAACTGGTATTGCTTTATTTAAAAGATAAATCTTGTCTGCAGACTATACATGTATGTACGTAAAATAACACTATACATTAGAAGAGAAAAGAGACCAGAGAATTTGTTTGACTTCTAGACCTGGAACACACACTCGCGCATGTATGCAGTCTCTCTCACTCACTCACACACACACACACACACACACACACACACACACACACACACACACACACACACACACACACACACACACACACGATTTGTGCATATTAATTACATACTGACTGACTGACCGTCCGTCCGTCAGTATGTCTGTCTGCCTTTCTCTCTCACCCAAACACACGGGAGCAATTTCACAAACACATAAACTCACAGTGAAGGACACCCAGTTGATGTCGATGCCTTCTTCAATGAATTTCTTCACAAGGTGAGTACGACCAAAACCACAGGCATCCCAGAATGCCTCCTGGCGTGAGTTGGCTTGTCCCATGTCTGATGGTTAATGTGAAGATGGAGGAGTATTCCGTACTGCGCTAAAATCTGTCAACTCTAAAACACACAAGAAAGGCAAAAGGCGTTAAAAACATTCTGAAGTATTAAACACAGAAGTTAGTATGCTAAATTGAGTAAACCCTGACAGTTGTATGATTCAACTCACAATCCTTAAAGCTAGTATTAATAAGGCAAAGTCGACTTTGCAAAGTTTACTTCACAAAACTTGCTGCACGAAGCTTTGGCCCTGAATATGTTGGTAAAACGACTTCTGGAAGTAAACTTCGAGGTCAGTTAAGGTAGCGTCCTTACTGTGTATCCATCCCTGTACCACCAAGTGTAAAAAGTCCTCTGTAGTGCTGCCAGACGTGCAGGTGGCTGATTACAGCTAAACACGCACACACCTGCATAATGCGACTCTCTCTCCCTCTCTCCTTCTCTCCCTCTCTCTCCCTCTCTCTCTCTCTCTCCCTCTCTCTCTCTCTCTCTCCCTCTCTCTCCCTCTCTCTCTCTCCCTCTCTCTCCCTCTCTCTCCCTCTCTCTTATCTAATGTTCATCTACGCAATACAATTTCCTCCCCTGCTGTTGTTTTGTAACTGTTTTGCACAGTTTATTACCTCCCCTCATTTCTGAGCTTTCATGTTTTTACTTATCTCCCATCTAAACCTTCCTCCCCTTCCCCACCAAGTCCAGATTTCCAACACCCCCACCCCCATCCTGACCTCAGGTCAAAATGAGTTCGGCTCATTCTTTCCCTGACAGGATGCCTTGAGTTTCTTTGTCTGGGAAGGAAACAGATTTTTTTTACATATTTAGAGCTTTTTGTAATGTATTATTGATATAAGCAGATTCGCGATCGTTGATAATGATTTTTCATGGTGTTTTGTAATTTTTAAATTACAAAGGAATTGATAATAATTATATATGTAAGACAATTTCAAGCGAGCTATTTTTCGCGGCTGTATTTACTGTGCAAACAACTCTAAATATGGCAAAAGTGTCACGTGATAATCAACCGTTTGGTTTTGGCGCTCACTGGAGCAGACGATTTTTTCTGTAACCAGTTGACAGTGATGAAACCATATATTATGGTCTCCTTCCGGCAGCAGTCTCAAAATTTCGACTTTTTTTGACCTTAGAACGATGTCTTTATCATAACTGTGAAGAACAGAACGGAGATCACTGTCGAAGTCGGACAATCTGCAACCATTTTCGTCTCGCGAACACTGATCTCAAATTTAGATCAGTGCTCGCAAAAAACATATGAGAGATAACTCTGTATTCTTATTTTGATAGATTCGCGTAGGACTGTAGCGTCCGGTCAGACAGATAACTGGCGATAGCCGTTGAGCGATGACTGATCAGAATGCCCCACCCCCTGCAAACTCACGGATGTTGTCTGATGTTGGCAATAGACCATTAAAGTTTTAACTTACTTCAAATCTCAAAATATGTTGCTCCCACTTCGGCAAAGCTGCCAAACTATTTAATGACAGGAGAAGAAAGCAACAAGAACAAAAACCTCAGAAAATTGCCGAAACTTTTCTGGTCATTTTTCATGCAAATTTGTCCAAGAAAGAAATCATGGCAGGATCAGTGCTACCACACACACACAGACACACAGACACTCTTAACGCAGCTGTAAACAAGGTTTTGGCTCCCTCCATCCCATCCTAATCATAGTTCAGGGCGCCTTACTCTTGTAAACCAGACAAAAATGAATGCTGTAATCCCCCATCAAATAATTACAATCCCCTCACACCAATCCTGTCAAACTAGGGTTCAGCCACCCTGCTGTGTGTATCTGGTCTCTTTTTCAATCAGGGTTGAAACCAGAGAGAGTGTGTGTGTGGGTACATGCGTGCGGGTGTGTGCGTCTCTCTCTCTCTCTCTCTCTCTCTCTCTCTCTCTCAGTGTTCAAACCACCATCGATCACATCCATTCCCCCTATCACAGCGCCCTCCATCCCCAATATCTCGAAATTGTTCAAAACGTTGATTTCAATGGCTCAATGTGCAAAACACACAGGATGCCCTACCCTCTACACACACTCCGTCGCTATCTTTACCCTCTCAACAATGTTCAGACGAGTGACTTGATTTACTTGAATGGTTCACACGTACCTACGCATTTTAATCTCAACTGTTCTGGCCGAGACAACACGCACGCACGCACACACACACACACACACACACAAACGCACGCACTGACACACACTCTCTGTCTCTCCGCAGACCAAGGAGTTCAACAGTTCATACCTACATACACACTGTGTAACTATGCTTGTTCTGGACCAGACAGCTATTGGATGGGGGAGAGGGAAGGAGAGGATGACCTAAGCCATCAGGGATCCCCCTATGTGCGTCTGTCTTTATGTGTTGTATGAAGGACAGGTTGGAAGAATAGGCTTTGCCTAAAACCTTCATCCTTTTGTAATAAAGTTCTGAGTCTAAGTCTGAGTCTGAGTCTCTCTCTCTCTCTCTCTCTCTCTCTCTCTCTCTCTCTCTCTCTCTCTCTCTCTCTCTCTCTCTCTCTCTCTCTCTCTCTCTCTCATTGTGTGTCTATGCGTCCCAAGGACAGATTGTAAGAAAAGGCGTAGCCTTAAATCTTAATCCTTGTTAAATAAATAAAGTTCAATTCAATTCAATTCAATTCAATTCAAATTCAATTCTGTCTCTCTCTCCACACACAAAAACACTGACACACGTACTCTCTCTCTCTTTTTCAATCAATCAATCAATATGAGGCTTATATCGCGCGTATTCCGCGCAGGGATTTATTTATTTTTTATTTTTTATTTTATGCAATTTATATCGCGCGCACATTCAAGGCGCAGGGATTTATTTATGCCGTGTGAGATGGAATTTTTTTTCACAACACATCACGTATTCACATCGGCCAGCAGATCGCAACCATTTCGGCGCATATCCTACTTTTCACGGCCTATTATTCCAAGTCACACGGGTATTTTGGTGGACATTTTTATCTATGCCTATACAATTTTGCCAGGAAAGACCCTTTTGTCAATCGTGGGATCTTTAACGTGCACACCCTAATGTAGTGTACACGAAGGGACCTCGGTTTTTCGTCTCATCCGAAAGACTAGCACTTGAACCCACCACCTAGGTTAGGAAAGGGGGGAGAAAATTGCTAACGCCCTGACCCAGGGTCGAACTCGCAACCTCTCGCTTCCGAGCGCAAGTGCGTTACCACTCGGCCACCCAGTCCTCTCTATCTCTTTCACTCCGTACACACACACACACACACACACAGACACACACACCAATACCCCCTCCACCCCCATCCCCACATCATCTACCCCCCATCACAAAGGTGAGAACAGCGAACATCGGGAGGAATTTTTCAGACAAACACAACAGGGGCGTCCACTTTGGCAGCTTTCAAGGAGGGGGTGTTCCGTGACCCAAACAAAACACGGGCTACAGCAGCGTGCAGTACCAGACGCTACAGGATGCCAGGCATTCACAAAACCACTCACACAAGATACCGCCTGGACGTTGCTCCTGCCAGAAGGGCTTCAACATCAATCACCCTTCGACAGCTTATAGAAATGCGTTCCTGAGCTCTCCATTTTGTCAGAAATGACTACATGGAATAGTATACCTACTTTTAAGAGCTGGTTTTGACTAACAAACACACAGACCCACACGGACAGACGCACGCACACACACACACACACACACACGTTCACGCTTGGGCTTCGGGATTTACAGTAACATCGTAAATGTTTGTAAAAAATGTCATGTCAGCAGGGAAAGGGGGAAAGGTGGGGGGGGGGGGGGGGGGGGGGGGGTTGGGGAGACACAAAATCTAAACGAAGAGAAAAATAACAAGTCTGCCACTAAGTCTTACCAGAGACTAAACTGGAGATTACTAAGATCCTAAACCTTGTGTTTGTAGTCTAGTCGGTATCGATCAACAAGAAGCTGCTTGAGGCAGAAACAGCCACCTTGTATCCCGTCAGTCTACCCCAGTCCATCAGGTCATTTCCCATACACATCTTCAGTGAACAGCAAGACGTGCGAGCGCGCTGCTACATGCTCGAGCGCACGCACGCACGCACGCAAGCACACACACACACACACGAATACATACAATTATGAGAGAGAGAGAGAGAGAGAAAGAGAGAGGGGGGGGGGGGGGGGGCGGTTGGTCCTTTTCTCTACCTGAGTCAGTGAAGGTAATTAAATTTTTGGTACCCACCAGTCGTGTGTGTGTGTGTGTGTGTGTGTGTATGTGTGTGTGTGTTGTGTGTGTGTGTGTGTGCGTGCGTGGTGTGTGCGTGCGTGTTTGTGTGTGCATGCGTGCGTGTGTGTGTGTACGTGTGTGCCGAGAACGAGAGAGAAACTGATACAGACCGACAGAGAGACACAGAGAAAGAACCAGTGCACACCCACTAACTCATCCGGCACCACACACCTGCGACATGATACACCCACATATCTCTGTGGATACACCCCGGAGGCTCGTTACGTACAGTGCGTTACGTGTATGTTTACACTGGCGCCAGTGCGATACAAGACAAAAAGCAGCGCGCACGATGTCTGCAAAAGATGCCGTTATATCCGTTATGGATGATGGGCCAACCACCTGGCGCCTTCACTTCTCTATTGGTCTTACACAAGTGTTCGAGCAGGCAAACGACTGAATGAGTGTGCTATTCGCTGGCACGTAGAGCAAAATGAATCATACTCTGATGAGAAAACTGTAACTGGTTGCAGGTTGTTGTGACACAGTATTAGTTTGCAACGAATTAAAATTAACCACAATGATTCAGAAACGAATGTTCAAAAGTGGAACGCTTCATTTTAAAGTGTTGGACACAGTATTAGTTTGCAACGAATTAAAATTAACCACAATGATTCAGAAACGAATGTTTCAAAAGTTGAACACTTAAACTAGTTAAGAGTGGCTAAAATTGGAAGATAAATTGTATCATGACTAAATTGATATCGTTTGCCGTGGGCAGTGGGCAACACACCGAAACTTCTCTTAAATCACCGACAACTTTACCGTCATTGCGGTAGATCTGAAATTTTTTTTGAAAGAGTGAATACCCTTGTTGTGAATGGGACAAACAATCCACAGGTCAGTTACTGGAGAGGGGTGGTTCATTAGGACTGGGTGGCCGAGTGGTAAACGCACTTGCATCGGAAGCGAGAGGTTGCGAGTTCGACCCTGGGTCAGGGCGTTAGCAATTTTCTCCCCCCTTTCCTAACCTAGGTGGTGGGTTCAAGTGCTAGTCTTTCGGATGAGACGAAAAACCGAGGTCCCTTCGTGAACACTACATTGGGGTGTGCACGTTAAAGATCCCACGATTGACAAAAGGGTCTTTCCTGGCAAAATTGTATAGGCATAGATAAAAAAAAATGTCCACCATATACCCGTGTGACTTGGAATAAAGGCCGTGAAAGGTGAATGCTCGCCCTAATAGGCTTGAGGTTTGCTGACTAGGCGTGAGCCTAAAATCTCCATCCTTGAGTAATATCGTTCGTTCGTTCGTTCGCTCGTCTCTCTCTCTCTCTCTCTCTCTGTATGTCCGTCTCTCTCTCTCTCTCTCTCTCTCTCTCTCTCTCTCTCTCTCTCTCTCTCTGTATGTCCGTCTCTCTCTCTCTCTCCTCTCTCTCTCTCCTCTCTCTCTCTTTCTCTCTCTCTCTGTATGTGTGTCTCTCTCTCTCTCTCTCTGTATGTCCGTCTCTCTCTCTCTCTCTCCTCTCTCTCTCTCCTCTCTCTCTCTCCTCTCTCTCTCTTTCTCTCTCTCTCTGTATGTGTGTGTCTCTCTCTCTCTCTCTCTCTCTCTCTCTCTCTCTCTCTCTCTCTCTCTCTCCACCCCCCCGCGAGAGGAAAGACAGGAGGAGTATCAATTGCATGGTTACCCCATAACAATCTGTCAGATTACTTACTTGAAGTTTCCGGCTGATGGAACACAAAAGTATATCCTGTTTATTAGGAAATCACTGCACATTTTCTCCTTACTCCCAAGGCCCAGTTACATTGCGTGGGCAGCAAAACTAATGAAGACAAAACCGTTTTGGTCACAACAGCACAAATAAGACAGTTATTCACCAATGATCAAGTCCACATTTCTCACAAAGAAGGTAACTTGAGGATTCAACGTGCAGAAAGTCATGTCCAAATCACGTGAACACATCCTTCGTTACATTTAGAGAAGCTTCAGCTGTAACCCTGTCTATAGCCATTTCCCAAATGTTCACTTCACAACGCTTGATATGGACACAATTTCTCATAAAATGAGACTCATGAAATGAGACACAATTTCTCATAAAATGAGACACAATTTCTCGCCAAATAAGACAACTGTTGGCCACAACTAAACTCTGACAGTCACTACACTTTAAACTGAGGTGTTCCACGTTTGTACACTTTTTCTGAAGAAAGTGTGCTTAGAGTCACGTGCCGATCTATTCTCACAGTGTTGACCTCAATTCCTTGTCGTCAAACTGAGCAAAACACTTTGGCACCGAACGTGAACAGAGTCAGTAAATCACTTCCTCAGCTATTTCCACAGTGTTTGATACAGATACATCCCTTCAATGCTTCACCAGACCAAACTTACATCTATTCCACAGCGCTTGATAAGTCTCAGTTCCTTGTCACACTGGATAAAACATTTGGCACCGAACGTGAACACAGTCAGAAACTAATCTCCCCGGATACTCCCCCAAAGTTTGACTGATGTGGACGGCACATATACGTCGTTACACCAGACCAAACTTCAGCACCAAACGTGTACAGTCAGTCTCTGCAGTACCGGCTTCGGCCAGTCTTTTACCGATCTATTTCCACAGTGCCTGATGCCTTGCGTTCCGTGCTTCAGGAAAGATCAGCCTCTTCACCAAACTTCTGGCACCCAACCGTACACGCGGTCATTTACCAAGAATATAGTTTACAGCATTTTGATGAAGACACAGTTGCTGTACAAGGCGAAACCTTTGGCACTCAACGTGTAAATGGTCAATCGGTCGATCTGGCCGATACTGAGAATGATACCAGGCTCTTCAAGCGAAACTCAATGTCGGCGCCAACCGTAACAGGGTTCGCACAGCATTTGCTCTTTTTCAGGACCCTATAAGGAAACGGTAAACACAGTAGGTCCCCCCCCCGCGGGTTAGGGGGAAGAATTTACCCGATGTTCGCCAGCATGTCGTAAGAGGCGACTAACGGATTCTGTTTCTCCTTTTACCCTTGTTGAGTGTTTCTGGTATAGAATATAGTCAATGTTTGTAAAGATTTTAGTCATGCAGTATGTAAGAAATGTTAAGTCCTTTGTACTGGAAACTTGCATTCTCCCAGTAAGGTCATATATTGTACTAGATTGCAAGCCCCTGGAGCAATTTTTTTATTAGTGCTTTTGTGAACAAGAAACAATTAACAAGTGGCTCTATCCCATCCCCCCCTTTTCCCGTCGCGATATAACCTTGAACGGTTGAAAACGACGTTAAACACCAAATAAAGAAAAAAGAAACAGTAGGTCTTGTCGATTGATTGTTACATTGTGTACGAGTAAATCATCACATTCACAATTATCAAACTCTTTCAGTGGGTGATGCGGACACAATTATTTGCTGCGTGAAGGAAAACTTTACAAGCATCCAACGTGTACAGTCATTTCCCGATGATCTATACCACGGTGCTTGGTTTAGACACTGCTTTCTGGCTGTACCATGCGATACTCCACGCCAATTCAGTTGTCAAAACACAGTGAACAGCGCCAGCAGTCTGATATCCTCGTTGGCCAGTCTTTCTTTATTTCTTTCTTTATTTGGTGTTTAACGTCGTTTTCAACCACGAAGGTTATATCGCGACGGGGAAAGGGGGAGATGTGATAGAGCCACTTGTCAATTGTTTCTTGTTCACAAAAGCACTAATCAAAAATTTGCTCCAGGGGCTTGCAACGTAGTACAATATATGACCTTACTGGGAGAATGCAAGTTTCCAGTACAAAGGACTTAACATTTCTTACATACTGCTTGACCGTTGGCCAGTCGTTTCTCGATTAGATCATCCCACAGTGCTTATCTGTGCACACATTCCTCGAGCACCAAATATTTACTCAGGCATTTCCCAGTGGTCCATACCACCACAGAACATTCTGGCTATGTATCACACACACTGAACTTTGCGTGGAGGGCGTAATTGCTAGATCACATCATAATCCGCGTAAATCCCATTTCCTACTTTACAGACACCAGAGACATAGATAGATGTATACATGTATGTCTCTGCAGACATCAATTTCCACGGATCTTTCGAGGGCGTAACAAAGCCGACAGAAAGTGGCAGGCATAAATTGGTTGATACAGGCGAATGAAGCGCATCTGCCATTGTTTACATAAACCCCTTCCCCGCCATTATGAAAGACGCTGTGGCGGTGGAACAGAGCCAAGACGGAGCTGCTAGACCTCGCCATGCTGACTTTTCCATCTGACACACACTCTCACTCAAACACTATTTCGGGGAGAAATGAGCAAACTTGAGTTTGTTTGTTTGTTTGTTTGCTTAACGCCCAGCCGACCACGAAGGGCCATAAAATTATCAGGGCGGTGCTGCTTTGACATATAACGTGCGCCACACACAAGACAGAAGTCGCAGCACAGGCTTCATGTCTCACCCAGTCACATTATTCTGACACCGGACCAACCAGTCCTAGCACTTACCCCATAATGCCAGACGCCAGGCGGAGCAGCCACTAGATTGCCAATTTTAAAGTCTTAGGTACGACCCGGCCGGGGTTCGAACCCACGACATCCCGATCACGGGGCGGAAGCAAACTTGAGTGAGCGCGCACAAACACACAAAAACGCAGACAAACATACACACACACACACACCCATTCACACACGCGCACGCGCACGAACACACACACACCCGGCAGAGAGAGAGAGAGAGAGAGAGAGAGAGAGAGAGAGATAGAGATAGAGATAGAAAAAGAGAAAGAGAGAGAGACACACACACACACACACACACACACACACACACACACACACACACACACACACACACACAGGCAGCGAGACAAAGACTTGGATGATAGAGGGTGAGACAAGAACAGAGACATGCTGACTTCTTGGAGACACAGACAGACACACCGGGAAAGGGAAAGCCCAGAGGAAAGTTTACTAATGGGGAAAAACAAATTATTATAGACGTACTAATGGATGTCACACTGCTAAACGATGTAAAGCTCCCCCTTGAATAAAGAAACCACGCTTTATTGCCCAGCCCCACCTTCCACTCCACCCAACCAGGGACCTATATTAGACCTAATATAGGTCTATGACCCAACCAACAGTATCATACGAGAGGGGAGATAGAGACAGAGAGTGGGAGATTACAAAAAGAGAGAGAGAGAGAGAGAAAATAGAGAAAGAGAGAGACAAAGAGAGGGAGACATAAAGAGAGTGAGAGAAACAAAGTAAAGCGGGACATTGCGAGAGAGAGGAGAGAGAGAGAGAGAGAGAGAGAGAGAGAGAGAGAGAGAGGGAGAGAGAGAGAGCGAGATAGAGAGAGAGAAAGAGAGATAGTGAGATGGAAAGAGATAGAAAGAGAGAGAGAGAGAGAGAGAGAGAGAGAGAGAGAGAGAGAGAGAGGCTAATGAGATAGAGAGAGAAAAAGAGAGGGAGAGGAACAGCGAGAGAGAGGAGAGAGATTAACAGCTATTGTGTTTTCAGCGTAGCAATAGGGTCCGATATTTAGACGAGACAAGTATAATGCCGACGAGTCGAATTATACTTGTTCGAGTCTAAATATTGGACCCTATTGCTACGCTGAAAATACAATAGCGATTATATAGCAGTTCTGACCTTTATTTGTTGTTCCAAACTTACAAAATGACAGTTTTTGCGTCGATGCGTTGATCTCAGGTTTTGATAGCAGACGCCGTTTCTTATGCGCATTAGTTTTGCGCAGGCGCCACACTGACTTTGGAAAAAAACTCGATTTGACAACACAGCTGTTAAATAGCGTTTAATTAGTTCATTCGTATACAACAAAAAGAAGTTTGAGTTTTTTTTAATTTTGAACAAGACTACTTATGAAGAAGACCAAAACACAACATCAACGGAAAACTAGAAACAACTGAAGAACTAGGATGCAACAAGGGGAGGAAAAGAGAACAGCTAATCCGTACAAAGCGAGCAGACGGCAGCGACGTTTCCAGTTTGGGTGAATGGCATTTATACTTGTCTCGTCATGAAGCGAATCTTTGTCAACCTCAGTTATAAACGACTACATGAATGTTAGTGCCATGGGTTGTACATCAATACTTCAGAGGGGAAGTGGGGTATTTAGTGTGGAGTTACGAGATAAGAAAACCCGAATGCGAAAATGTGTGTCAGTCAGCAACTGTGAACCAAGCTCACAGGCATATACAAAAACGGCTGTTCCGTTGTACTCCCTTGTTTGTACTTCATCTTTCGACTTTGGGCATTTTGTGGTGTTTAGGGACAGAAAACAATAGGTTTAGTCCTGTTTCATCGGGAAGTTAGCAGAAAAGGGTATGCTATCGACATTTGTTAAGCTGAAAAACATTCCCGAGAAGAATTTCAAGTTGTCAGTGTATGCTGTTGTCGATCAGTGAAACATCGTGTGGTACAGGTGGGTAAACCGGAACCATGCGTCTTTGTTATTGACAATATGCTTTTGGATATTGAGAAAAATGGCCGACTTCCGTAGCATTATGCTTTGATGATCGGAAGAGACCATCCAATCACAGCCCCCGAATTCCCAAACGTGTTCATCAGAATAGCTATATTAGTGAGATAAAGAGAGAGAAAAAGAGAGAGACAGTGAAATAGAGAGAGAAAGGGAGAGAGAGAGAGAGAGGGAGAGGAAGTTGACAGAGAGAGGGAGGAGAGAGAGAGAGAGAGAGAGAGAGAGAGAGAGAGAGACAGACAGACAGACAGACAGACAGACAGACAGACAGACAGACAGACAGACAGGCAGACAGACAGAGAGACAGAGAGACAGAGACAATGACGAAATGAGATAGAAACAGATTCCATTATAGACCTAAAAAATGATTCACAAAGCGAGACAAATACTATGTAAACGATATGCTGACCCCTCCAAGTAAAAGGTGTGTGTTACAAAGAGTACAGCAGACAGTGTAAACGTAATGAAACCAACGATCAGGTGTCAGTGTGACATTCCACATGGCCATAAAACATGGTTATCAAACACAGAGGGGTGGGGTATAGAGTTATTTTTAACAATAATACCAATTGTCATCATTTTCACGAGTTTTCATTCACAAACACCTGGTAAATAAATCTCATGTTCCCCATGCAATAACTCGAGGTGGTGAATGGGTTTGAGCTTTCATGTGAAACGTGGATTGTCAAAGTAAAAGCCAATCAGGCTGATTGTTTGATGTGTGGAACCATCGCGGCTTTGGATTTGTGTTTCCGAGGACAACGATTGTAAGCATTCACTCTCAAAGACCCAATCAATGTTGATAATTACCGCGGCGACTCATGGTCAATTTGCAACTTATCTCTGTAATCGCAAAATCCACAACGAAAAGTCATAAACACTTAAAAGAACAGAAATATGCTCAACACTTACTGAATTCACAGGTATGATCACAGCTCTGTACATTTTCAGACTGGAAGAAAAGCGTCAACAAGCTACGTTTGACGGTCACATACAAGTTTGACGTGTTATCTCGAGCTACTGTGACGATGCTTTGTGGCCCGGAGTTGGATTCTAAAAAATTCGTCTCCCTGTGGGTTATTGTGCATTTTGTTGCACAACCAAAATGATGACAAAAACGATGTTTGGTGGCTCGTTAGACCAGCATTTTGTTGTTGGTCCTCGGGGAGCATATCGCCTTTTGTCTCATATTTATCAACCGCGGCCTTCGGCCTTGGTCGATAAAGATGAAACAAAAGACGATATGGTCCCCTTGCAGGGCCGGACTACCGGGGGGGTTATGGGGTTGCGCAACCCCCCCCCTAGCCTAAACATGTACCTTACTTATTTAATTTTTTTTTTATTATTGCTTATTTTATGCCGTTTCATGCAAGGAGCGACCATTTTCCTATCTCAGAATATGACCTACCCGTCAGCTTCAGGGGGCTTCGCCCCCTGACCCCCACAACGAGGGGGGGGTGGGTGGGTTCTAGGGTTTCCGGACCCCCCCCCCCGCCAAAAAATAAAAATATTGAATGAGGTATGCATTTCTTTATTTTACATTGAGTTTCAATTTTTGGGGTATTAATCAGTGACAAAATCTGCTGCCTGAAACTGGTAATGATCATCCTCAGAATGCACCAGATTGCACCATTTTGCATCCTTTTTTTCAAAATTTTCCGGGGGGCATGCCCCCGGACCCCCCTAGCAAGCTAGGCGCTTTGCGCCGTCGGCTCGGCGCTTCGCGCCTTCACACCCATATCTTCACAATATACTTTTGAAAAAAACCAGTCATAAAATGAACTGATCCGCCCCTGCCGCCAGGGGGGACATCCCCCTGGGCCACCACTGGCAACCCCCCCCCCCTCCTCTTCGCCTAGTCCGGCCCTGCCTTGGACCAACAAAAAAGCTGGTCTGTCAACAAGCCACCAAACATCTTATAATATATAATGTGTGTGTGTGTGTGTGTGTGTGTGTGTGTGTGTGTGTGTGTGTGTGTGTGTGTGTGTGTGTGTGTGTGTGTGTGTGCTCCGGGACAATAAACTATAGGTCTTTCGAGACCACAC